>NW_008237244.1:1992368-2039934 GCF_000691975.1 Corvus brachyrhynchos
CTTTTGACCTTACTACGGTTGGGACCAGCTGAGTTTGACGTTGGTGAATGTCTTTCTGCAGAAGGCATCTCACGGCATCAGGATGAGGTGGTGCCAGCTGATGACACCCACTGTGTGGATCTGAGAGCTGATAGCTGAACTGGGGGATGTTGATGATGGGTGTTGAGGGGTCTGTTTTGCCAGCAGGGGAAAGCTGGAAGAGAATGGAAAAGCTGGGATGGAGTGTTTATTGAGGCTACGTTGGTGAATGTCTTTCTGCAGAAGGCATCTCACGGCATCAGGATGAGGTGGTGCCAGCTGATGACACCCACTGTGTGGATCTGAGAGCTGATAGCTGAACTGGGGGATGTTGATGATGGGTGTTGAGGGGTCTGTTTTGCCAGCAGGGGAAAGCTGGAAGAGAATGGAAAAGCTGGGATGGAGTGTTTATTGAGGCTCTATTATGCAGGGATGAAGTGAACGGAGAGGACTGCAGATCCATCAGTCGCCCTTCAGCCCAGTACAACCTACTGTGTACTTTGCCAGAGGATCAAAGTGGGTTTACGAGGGATAACAGGATCGGGCTGTGGGGGCAGCAGCTTTGACCCTGATGGAGGAGGTGGGGAAGAGGAACTCCTTGAGTCAGTTTGAGAACAGGGAGTGGAAGGGTAGTAACGAGACTCCCATCTGCTATCACCCATTCTCAGTCCCCATTCCTCCATCAGAGACAGGTCAGGACTGCACTAATCCTTCCTGCTACCACCTGCCCTCCTGGAGACAGCTTTCTATACTAGGCATCCAACTTGACTGCTGACAACCTCTGCTGTGCAAATCGTGCTGAATGTGTAAAGAATGCACCATTATGTGGGGTAGACCATTATGTTACTTAGTCATCTTTGTAAGACAATTACCTGAATTATTTCAAACCCATCAAATTTATAATGTCTTATTTGAAGGGAATTTTCCATTTTCTACCTTTGATTTCATAAAATCATAGAATACCTTGAGTTGGAAGGGATCCTCAAGGGTCATCGAGTCCAACTCCTGAATAGGGGAATTTCCCTTGACAGGGGAATGTAGTAGGAGGGATATTAATGGAAATACATATTTGTATAACCAAATATATATGTATACACAGAGACACATGTACATATATACATATGTATGAAACATGTTACGGTCTGGGGCCTCATCTTCATTTACCTACTGCTGCAGTTGAAATCAAACTTGACTCTGCTAAGTCAGTGGTATTATGGGATCACAGGCACAAATATCTGTTACTGGGTCCCACTCCTTATCTGTGTTCATAGTAACTAATCAAATCAAACAAATTCAGTATAAATCAGTTTTAAGTCAGCTTAAACATAGTCCCATTAAGATTTCTGTCACTTTAACTAAGCAGAATTAGAAAAATACTTTACCTAGATCAATGACCCTTTGATTGAACATGAGATATTAGTTAGCCATTCTCTTTCTCCATTCACCAGTCACAGGAAAGAAATATTATTATACAATCTGTGAATCCAGTCAAAAGTTGCCAGTGTGGCCATTATTCATGGCGATACTTGTATGAATTGTTTTGCATAGTGCATTTTGAGGAAGCTATAAGGCTTCATAAAACACAAGAGAAACAGAGTAATTTATTCATAGCAAATGATGCAGTCATTTTGAATACCAAAATCTATATAATCTAAAATAAATTGGACCTCTCAAATACATTACTATATATTGTTCTGAAGAAATAGTGGTAGCATGCTGTAACAGTTTAAGTTACTGAAGCTCTCCTTGTTAACTGTAGAAATGATAAGGTTTCTTTCTCAAATGATAAGGTTTCTTTCCCAAATAGTTGTTATGCTGAAAGAAACTTTGAGACCTGAAAAGGTTACCTGTTTGAGCACCATCAATAGGATTAACACCAGTTCAGGTATCCTCTTTCTCCTTTTTAATTTTTCAATTATAAGAAACATTTGGATGTTGTTGTGTGTTCTTTCCCCCTCCCCCCCCCTCCATTTTTTCCCATATGAAATGTATAGGAAGAAGGAGAGGAAGATCAGTGATGAGCACATTTGAAAATGCCACCTTCCCCAAGGTAGAAATGCTGCTGATATGTGATTTTACAAGAAAGAAAACTACATTTGATGCCATCTGTAGTCCTGGACCAAACCCAAACTGTAACTCAAACTGAAATGGAGTTTGTTGTTCTAGTACTGGGTCAAATACAAAACTGCCTTTAGCAGCCTGCTCTCAGGAGAGATTCTCTTAGAATGAGGTAGTCAGGAGACTGAATTACTGCTCACTGTCTTAGGAGTAGTTCCAAGGTCAAAGTTAGGAATATAAGTGGAAAATACAGTAATGAACTCTTGATTTGAGGTAGTTGGAGATGACAACTCTTATTTAGTTAGGAGTTGCTTATATAGAAAAATATACCCTGAAATTATTTTAACTAGGAAGGCAGGCATAGGGCTCATAGTTTTCTGGATGAGCTTTTTGCTTCACACTGCAGGCTGGAATCAAATTGTCAGAGTCCACCTCTAGCTGAACAGGTCAAACAAGTCCTACTTAATCCAGCCCGATGTTCATTCTTCATGATCTACAAGATTATTATAAACTAATCTGTTAGTCATTGAAACATCAGATAATGTTATTTCTGGGCAGACCAGTCTTGCTTCCTGTAGAATCAAGGCTGTGTAGAGAAAAAATGGAATAGTCATGCCATACATTATTGAAAATCTAGGACTTGTCTTTGGAGTGTAAAGGAAATATTTAAAATAGTAGACTACTGTTTTTCATACTGTGCTTGCTTCTTTGTTTGCACAGTAGCTGATAGTTGTTTGTAGCATTTTAAGGATTCAGTGTAGAATTCAACTGTCTAAAGCTTTACCTCATGTTTACACTATTCACTCCATAGCAGTGAATGTCGTTTGGACTTGCCAGCACTGGGTAAAGGAAATCAAGTGTACAAATAAGGCTTAACTAGGCTTACTAATTGCACCAAGTACTTAAAATACACTTCAGAAAACTATTAAAAGAAGTCTATGAGATAAAAGATGTTGGAGAGATATTTATGTCAAAACAGTGTTGTAAAGCAGTTCAGTGAGGGAGCAGATGTTTGAAAACAACAGTTTTCAGTAGGCAGTGATTACCACGTATTTTTATTTGTGTCTTTCTGTCACTGATGGCTGTTGATATAAAATGCATTCTCTCACAGTAAGTTCAAAGACAACCACCTACTTACTAGTTTTGTGATATGGAACATTTACTGTTAATCTTCCCTACAGCCCTTCCTTTGTAGTCCTCTGCATGAAACTATATTGGAATTTGTGCAGACCTTGATCCTCAACTGACTTCAATGAAGCCATCGTGTACATCAAAATAAGCTTAAAAGATTGCAGTGCAACCTTCCTGTACCCCAAAACAGGTCATTCTTCTGCCCTAAGAATGAATTGCTGTGCACTGTTAACTTCAAGAAAGTGATTCTAAGTAACCATGATCCTGGTAACAGTTGACTTTTAATGTTTCACAAGGAAATATAAAATTCCTGTTGGAATAGGAGATTTTGTGATTAATGGCAAGTACTCGTGGATTTCTGTAATGCTGCCTGGAAACTGCAATTTGCGCTCCCCAAACAGATCTGCTGGAAGCCTTTTAACAACCACAAGCTCTCAAGTACCTCCACATCATGTATGACAGCAGCAGCTCAGCCATGTGGAGGATCATGGAATATCAAGCATTTCCTGGCCACAGGGTAAGGTGTGGAGCTGAGTGTGGCACTTTCTATATGAAATGCTGATTTGCATTTCTTTTCGATTCATCAAAGCAATATGGAAATATGTAACAAAAAAAAAAAGAGAAGCTGTATTTTTTGTTTTGCTCATTTTGAATGTAGACTTCATGGTTCTGAAACATGACAGAGTTATAACATGACTATCCCGTATATCTGCAACACTGCACTGAGGCAGTGTGGCACACACAATGTTGTTTCAGCTTAAAACAGAAGTAATTTTTAGTGATGAAAATACTTCACAGTATGTCAATCCTTTAAGGATTGACATTGAGACATTTAAACAGGTAAGAAGGTGGCAAAGTATGACAATAGATTGGAATCTTAGGTTCATACTTGATTAGCAGACATTAAAGTACCAATCTATTTCATAAAGACTACTCATAGTTTTGGAACCAATTCAATAGAATTTAATATGGAATGATGGCTTTTCTGCGGATGCTTTGATCTGCCTGGTAGAGTTTTTTAGTGATTCATTAAACCATTTTTAAACACTGTGAAAATACAGTTAGGTCACCTAATGACGGTAGTTTTGCTGTTAGTGTAAAACTGTAGTGTGAAAAAAGAGTAAGAAGACATCTCTGAAAGACAGTATCATGTGACATGTGATCCAAGACTTTGGAAATACATTAATTATGCTGACATTAAAATTGTGTCCTGTCTTTATGGGGCAGAGCTAGAGAATGTAAATAACCTGACCAGTGAGAAAAATGTAAAGAGTGCATCTTCCTAAAGCTTTGTCCAGCTTCTTGTGTCAATTGACAAGGTCTTTGCGTCATCACAGAACAAAATTGCAATTCATGGACACATTTTGAGTATTTCTAATTTGAACTGTTTTGAGATGAAGGTAAAGTGCCGTTGTTTTGTTTAGGTTGTGAAGAGCTCCCGGAGAATGTAAGAAAATTGTCCTAATACCTGTATTTTTTTTTTCTTTAATTACTAGAACATTTTTTAATTGCCAGTGGTAGTTTAAACCCAATTTCTTATCAAAATTTTTGCTTTTTTCCCTCCTTTTTCTTTTTTTTCTCTTTCTCTTTTTTCCTCTTTCTTCTTTTTCTCTTTTTTCCTTTAACCCTTTCTTCTTTTTCTCTTCTTTTTTTCCCTCTTTTCTCTTTTTCTCTTTCTTTTTTCCCTTTTTTTCCCCTTTTTTCTTTTTTTTTCTCTTCTCCCCTCCTTGCCTTCTGCCCTTCTTTCCTCTTGATAACACAGAATTTCCTCAGTTGTACAAAATGAGCCCACAGTTGTTCTTGGTGCTGCAGTGGGTGCCTGGGGGAGATGGGCTGGTGTTCTCCAAGTTCCATGGAGGCCCAGATAGAAGGCTCTCACTGCAGAGTGGGAATGGCCAAGTCTGTGTTTTCCACCAAGGGTGCTGCTCCCAGCTCACATCAGTCAGTCCTTGAACCATTATGACTAGCAGAGCACCATTTAAAGGAAATTGAAATAGGGGTGTGATCAACATGGGGCAAACCCAAGAGCTTCAAATGTCTTTACATTGGTTATAAGTATGTTGAGAGTTTAAAAAAATAGAGAAGCTCCATAGGTCTAAAATATTGCCCTGCAACAATAAGCATTCTAAATGCCATGACAAATGTGTCTTTTTGTTCCAACAGTCTGTCCTAAAATAGGCATAAGTGTTCCAGAATGCAGCAGGTGAAGGATGGCATAAAAACAATTGCTTGTTTACTTTCCCCCCACTCAAGAACTAGAGTAAATGCAGCCCATAGAATCCACAGAAATACTTTAGTGGTAGGAGTTGGGAAACATGGACTTACCATCCTGTTTGCTTAAAATCAGTGTAGTTTTCCCTTAAAATAGGTCAATACTATAATCAAAGAGAAAGGTACTTAAAAAATCACAGCAAATGGAAAAAGCTGCTTTCAGAATTCACTGAGTAAGAGGAGGGGTTGACAGCCACTGTGCTATTGCTAATTTATCCTTGTGGATGCTCTCAGAAGCAAGCAAATGTTATTTTATTTGAAGGGCAGAGGATAAAGAGTATTGTCTGGTGGCACAAAAGGAGCCAGTGTTGGAGCCAGAGCACCTCTGCAGTGCCTTGTTCTGTGGAAAGGTCAGCAGACCCTGTGTCTGTGTGCTTCTGTTTAAGCTTTGTCAGCTCTACCTTTAGTACCTTTACAGACAGCTGTAGCAGTGCCACTTCCTACAACTTTTTGGTATTCTCTTTTGAAATACAGGAGTATTTCAGAAGAAAGCCTCCAACTGGTTTTGTTCATAAATATAAAGGCAGTATATAATATTACTCCATCAAGCATTTCTGGGCACTGCAGGATCATAGCTTATTGCCATAACCTTTGGCCTTTCTTACTGCCTATGTTTGGTTCTTCAGTGCTCAGGAGCTTCAAGATCATTTAGTCCCTGGCTTGGGGAAGACCCCAGTTTTAGATCCCCTGCAGCTGCTTCGTCAGCCTGTCCTATCAGGTTTGCCATCTCAGTGATGCCATGTTTATACAATGCACATGCCCTGCATGCACCTACAAGCCTGCTTTATCTCTACTCAGAGTGCTGCAAAAGTAGATTTTGCTATTCCTCTGCTGCTGGAAGGGCTTCCCTGACACCCAGGGAGATGTGATAACTGTTCTATCTCATTTTGCCTGTGTGTTGTGGGATAGCCAGACCCAGAAATCAGGCTCTCAGTGGCTCACTTTGATGGGTTGGTTCCAAGTTGCTTTACACCTCATTTTTTCTTTACAGTATCTCTGTTATCTGTGTGCACTGCACTAATACACCACCTAATTCACTACTGTTTTTTTAATTGTCTTTTAATGCATTTTGAAGATACTATGTAATTCCAACTTCTTGGAATGTTACTTGGCTGTGACATAGGCTGCTTTTACCCTACCTTTGTTTCTCTGAGGTCCTAGTTTAAGAAAGGATCAGATAAAACATCCATGTTTTCTCAGTTGGTTCAGGATGCAGAAACTTCTTAACATGTCATGTGCTAGACACTGTGTGTAAATAGGAATTGCACTGCAACTTTTCCCTCCTTTGTTTCAGTAGAGAAACCAAATCTTTTAGAATAAACAAATTTACAGTATCTATGCTTTTCCCTTACATTTTTATTTCTTTTCCTCTTTTCCCAAGTAAGTGGAAATTTTAGCTTCAGAAAGAAGCAAGGTGAAAGCATTCTGCAGTGAAGAAGTTTTACATGGCTCCAGGACAGAGATGTTGAGTATTTGCTTGTCTCTATTTGACTTGAAAACAGTACCTGGAGATGGCTGTTTGTTTATATGGAGTGTTTGGGTGTGAGGCGCAAAGCAGGCAGATTTACATTTACATTTCTTCACTGCTTTTTTCTCTAGCTCCCACACATGAGCAATAGCCCTGCAGGGAAGGGTGGGGCAAGTTGTGCTTGTTGCTCCTTATTTCACCATAAACTTTGCTCTGAGTACTAGGACTTCTAAGGGGAAGGCAGACCTTGCTGTAACACCATTGGAAGTAGGAGTTACCCCTCTGCATAATCAATACCATGGTTGATGTTCTTGGGGAGAAAGGTAAATAAAATCTGCATCATTCCAGAATGAACTAGGTGCAGGAGGACACTTTCAAAGGTTCAGGAAACCTTTGTGAGAGGGAGCCTAAACCAGCACCACACAGTCTCCCAGCCCCAAGACAGAGACATTTGGTATCAGGGAGAAGTTGCTAAAACTCTTTCAGCCCAGGCACCATCTGCCAGAGACAGTTCTTGACCTGTGAAGCTTTCAAGGAAGGCGTGCAAGGCGCTCGTGGGGAGGTAGTAGCACCTCTCCATTTTATATGTGAGGATTTTGAGCAACAGACTTGCCAAAGTTTATATGCGGAGTATGTGCAGAGCCAGGAATTTATTACCCCTTGCCCAAATCTCAGGCTGATGCCAAATACAGATGGGTAGTTTGCTGAACGCCTCAGCCTGACTCCTGGAAAGTACTCGTGCATTCCCAGTGAAACCAGTGAGTTCCCCAGTTTAAAATGCATTTATTTTTATACTGCACAGACAGGCAATACATGTTTTGACAAACATGTGCCAGAGTGTTGAGTGCTTTGTGGATTCTTAGCCCCTGAAACATCATCATGCCTAACTGCTCATTAAACCTGCTGCCTAGCAGAATCCGTCAGTCCTCCTGTGAGCTCTCAGGCAGAGCCTGAGAGAGTATGAGGTGCCTTTCTCAATCTAACCTTGTGCTTTTTTTTTTGCTTAAATCACTAGCAAAGTTGAAGGTAGAGCTTACAGAGGGAGAAAAATTCCAGGTGAGTTCCACTCACAAAATTGACAAACTAAATTTGAAAAACTAAATTTGAAATGTGGTATTTTAAACCCAAATGTCTTTATCTCGTTTTATCGGAGCTAATTGGTTCAGCCTATTGGTGCAGCATAGGTTGAATTTTGAATGTTGCACTGATAACTCTAAACTGATGCCAGTATCTACACAGGACATCTGATGATGCGGTATCATACCTGGCTTTAAGGACATGTCTTACCTTGGGCAGAGTGGAGTCCTCTCTCACCAGAGTTTTATAACTCTTGATGAAATCTTTCTCAGTGTTATGTGTGTACGAAGTGCAGGTGGTGGATACTGAGCTTGGTACCACAACGTGGAGCAAAGTAATCCCATAGCGGTTATTCCTGTGATATCTATCCCCAAAATCACAGTGATGAGCAGGCAGCAATTTGAGTAAAAAGCAGGACACAAAAATATGTCAGAAGGTTCTGTAACCTTAGTTATCCTGGGATCTTATTTGTAAGGTGGGGGGGAATAACTGCATGCTTCAACCCTCCTCCTTACAGTGAAGTTGAGTAAAGCATATATGTCTGAGATCCCCAAGAAATTAATGCATTGGAATCACCACTGGTTGGCTGAGCTTGGTAGAAGAGTGTGTGGCTGCCCAAAGGGGCTTTTTCTTTCTCTTACCCTGGTCGTGAATTCTGCCCTCTGGTGTCCCAGCAGCGGCTTTGCTATTTCATCTGCCTGAAGCCTCTTCTGATTTGGTTTGGTTTTAAATAGGGTTAGTTTTCAGGTACGTACATAGGTTGGTTTGACCCCTTAAAATTCCATTGCCAAACTGTGGGAATGCTGGACCCAACAAAAGGAAAGAGGCCCACCTCTTTTGGCAGCAACCCTATTTTAGCTTTGAGTTAAAGTGATTGTGAAAGTGCATGCAAAGCAGCCTCTTCTGTTCAGGGTGAACTAAAGCCTTCCAAGTGTAAGCATAGGGAATTAATTACAGCATTTGCACAGCGCTTTTCTCCTAGAGTCTCACACGTGGCTGTAGTGCATGATGTTTCTTGGCATTACCAGCAGATGTGCCATCACCAGCAGCTCTGGCAGCACCCATTTCTTGAACATTTCAGCTCCTCCAGGGGCTGGAGTGGTGGTGAATTTTTGCAAGTGCAAGACAGGATCAGCATCATGCAGTATCAGTGAAGCTTCTGAATTCATGGAAGTGTATAGATGAGTGCAGTTATCTGGTCAATAAGATATTTTATAAGTCACGGGTGAAATGACCATCTTTTCATTGAACGATGTACATATAGAAGGTGTTTTTATAGACAGTATTATGAAGAATGTTACTCATTTAAGTTGTCCTTTGCACTAGAAATCCATTCTTTGCTCACTCCACAGTCACTCCACAGCTGGTTAGTGCTCGAATTTTGTAAGGTTTAGACAGTAGATGCCTGAAGTTAAATTTGATGCTATGGCCGTCCAAACAGCATTGCAACATGGGGGATGGGGAGCAGGGATTTCCCCTTGATCTGTACTGTTCCCTTTGGGTTCCAGAGCTTCCATCAGGGCAGGGAGGGGGAAGGGAGACTAAGGATATCTGAAAATCTTCATTGTCAGCAAGGCAAATTATACACATGCCAATTACCTCAGTTTAAACAACCAATCACACTGTAATGGGGAGAACCTTTAGAGCCTGAGGAAGGTGCTTTGAAATGCCTCTGCTCAGAGATTCCCTGTTAATGCAGAGAATTGCCCCAGCAGCAGTTCTTGGCTCCAGTGACTGGATTTTGGTAGCAGTGACAATGGAGATGGATAGGAGTGATATGACAATACAGGAGTTGAAATTTCAACAGTGATGAAGCAGTAGCCAGTAGCAACCTGGCTCCAGGCTTGCTGTATCACCCAACACAAATCCTTGATGGCAATGTGAAGGAATTGGAATTTTTTGTTACATGTCTGTCTAGTCATTGTCTTTGTGTCCAGGAAGTTGCTTACCCTGCACTTTACTGATCAGTCACTTTCCCAGGAATTCTACAGCTTCCTCTATCTTTGTGTCTTTCTAAGCCTCAAGTATAATTTTCTCCTTTGAAGCACTATACTGCTTTTTTAGAACGCCTGATCCTGTAATGGATGGAGTCCACTGAGAATCTGTCTAATTTTGTGAGCTACTGATCAGGGCCTGTAAGTTGAATTCAGTCTGTTTGTAGGTGAGAGCTGCTACCTGCATAGTAAGGCTCATCACCCTGGTCTCTGGTTTCAGAAGAGGATTTTTCCCATGCCACATGGCTGCTCCTCTTCTAAACTTTCCTAACGTTCACTGCGTACAGTCCCTGTTCAGTCTGGCACTGATGTGCTGGTTTTGTCCTCCTTCATCCAGCAGAGCTGCATCGTCTACATCTAGACATGACACATCAGTGCAATAAGGGCAGACATCTCTCCTGCACATGCAGAAATTAATTCCAGTTTTAAAGCAGAACTTATGTGACGTGTCACATTTTCTGTGAAAGAACACAAGTAAGTCACACTCAGGTAATATAAATGTGTCTGTCAGCTGGCAGAGGGCTATGTCAGTTTAGGCTAATAGCTGCCGAATAATAGATACACAGATGCTCTTAAATTGGTTTAATTTATGTCTGCTGGCCCTGACAATTGGAAGAAAAGATAAATATACACAAAGCCTTCAAAGCTTGGGGTGTTGTGATGCTAATTGAAAAGTCACCAAAGGAAGCCTGCATGGTGTGTGGGAATCCTAGTGCATGAGATTAGTGGCTAATTAGTGGCTGGGAGCTGGAGGGCATTCCTCCCAGCTAGCTCATGCAGAGAACAGGCAGCTTGGCCCTGGCAGGCAATTCTTGCCCTGATACCAGCAGTGGAGCAAGCGTTGTGGACAGCAGACAATGTGGAGATGGGAAGACACAAGTAGTGTCAGCGCTGTAGCAAATGCTCCATACGTGCACAGAAGCAGTGCCAGAGATACTGCTGTCTCGGCGGCTTGCTGTGTCCTGAGCCACAGCAAAGACACAGGCATTTGAGAACTGAGCTCTTTCTTCTTTTTAACAAACGCACAAGTCCTGTTATCTTACTTTCTGCTTCTTTCATGCTGTGTTTGCAGCAGATGACAACACACTCTGGAGGCCCTCAGCTTCAAACCTTGCTTTAGAGTCTGAAGTGAATGCATACAGATGGTGGCACTCCCTTCTTTGCATCGTGCTTTAGATTCATGACATTTAAAAAATAGAGATTTCATCTGTCTGCCAGTGTCTCGGTATTTCCCTCTAAAGCTTTTCCCTGAAGTACAAATGAAGTATAAGAATCAGAGATTTAAATAATACACTGCTGTCATATGACTCTATGAGAGTGGCCTTTAGAAGACTGTAGGAATTGGTATCACTGATGCATCACCGGCACCACTGAACTAACCAGGGCTTGCTTTGATTAGGCACGCATCTCTTTTTCTCAATTGTTTTGCATCCGTTTGTGACAATCCCATGTTTATTTCTTAAATTAAGAAAGGTTGTTTTGTAACTCTAAAGAGTTACATGTTTTCTTCTTTTTGTTACATTTGCTTTTCCAAATCTGAAATGTGTAAACACAGCTTTAAATTATTTCACAACCTCTTGATTAAACGAACTGGTACCAAAGCTCACATATGCATCGAGCACCAATACCAGGATGGGTCGCTTCTGAACACCACAGAGGCTAGAAAACTTTCTGTGTCACCAGCTCTGTGAATAACACTGTTTTGCTCAAGCTGGAGTCACAAATGGGATAATGTAATAAGCCTGTGGTCACCAGCAGTGGCCTGGGACCACGTGAGTTGTTGGTTGTAGTCCACTTTTCTGGTGATCAGTGCATGAGAACATCTAGTCCAGTTTCCTTAACCCTCGTGTCAATCAACCCTCCTCAACAGCTGTTAAAAAAAAAGCTGAATCACCGGTAAGAGCTAATTACAAAGCAGACATCCTCTATATAGTAGCTACATTGTAAAAATGATGCTGTGGAGAGGTAAGGTTCGCTGGCAGAGCTAATAAATAGTTGTGAAAAGTTAACAGGTTTTCAGACACAGTTCTTCTACAAGTCTGAAAGAGAAAACCAAGTTATTCTGGCGCATTCTCAACAACTCTATAGAGAGAACAGACATGACAGCCCTAGACATGGACAGTCAGCTTTGTCACAAATAACACCAGCTTGCAGGGCAGCCTGGAGAGCCCAGGTGCTCCAGGAATCTTAATAGCCTGTGTGAAGCAACAAATTCCTGAAACCTTGCTCTTCGTTCAGTAAATGTTTGTCAAAACAGGAATGAGAGATACAGGAAAAATCAGCATTTTTTGGCCAAATTATTTCCATCTGGTTCTAGGTGGGTATTAGTAATGCAGCTGTCAGTTTTCACATGATGGTTTTTAAACAGATACCCTTTTACTAGTCATCTTTTAAGATATCTTCTCTTTTTATCTTAAAATACCTATGGGTACCATTACTGATGGTTTCAGATACTACTGGACAGTAACATTAAGATGATACCCATGGAAGCTGGTCAGTGCAGTGACTGATGCAGCATGGGAATCTGGTGACAGTGCTACAAGCTGAAAGATACTCCATGCTGGAGCCTGGCAAGGAGCTGGGAGCAGATAAGGCATCTGAATAATCTGCCTGTAAGGTGAAAACAGAGAAGAACCCCAAATAAAATGTATTCAGCTGAATAGAGCTTGTGAAGGGACCACTGTTTGCTTGCATAGCTTTTGAGAGGAATCTTAAGAGGACAGACTGGCCTGGTGGGCAGGTTGCCTCTGCCAAGATGCTGCTTCCTTTTGGGAACCACAAGAGAAAACATTTCCCCTTTTCTTCTGGCCGTATTGAAATAGTCCCTTCTCCTTCCCTCCTGCTCCCTGCCAGGCTTGGGGTATCTCTTGCTACTGGGTGAGGAGCAGTGGGGCCAGACCAGCTACTTCTTCACAGCATCCATTTAAAGTGAAGGCTTGATAATGGTTGTTTGTCCATGGGTTCCTCTTCGCTTGGGGAGAAGGCCCTGTCACAAGGGCATTCAGATAATGCAGGTGGGTGTCAGCTGACCACAAATAGTCTGGCCATCTCCCCAGGGAGCAGAGGAGGCTCTGGGAGAGGGACTCATCCATGTCTTGACCTCCAGATGTTGTGCCTGAGCAGTTCCTGTACTGCTGAGGAGTTTTGTGGGGTTCTGACAGGCTATGTGTGTGAGAGAAGACAAGAAAATACTGTGAAGGAGCTAAAGAGAAGGAACTTCAGAGGTGTTTCCAATTCCTGTAAGAAATGTGCAGGGCCCTATGGGTCTGCAGGAGCCCAAAGCTGTGCCCAGCTTCACGAAACCTGTTAGCTCAGATGTTAGATACCAGGATTTCTTCTGGTTTCTGAGTCAGTTCCTCATAATTTAGAGAAGGTACTGGACTGAGCTGAAATTCTGCAAGCATATGTGATCTCATGTCAGCTAAAAACTCATAAAGATCAGCACAAGGCACTAGCCTGTTCCAAAGAAAAGCACCAAACCTCATTCTGGAGCTTTTGTTGGATTAAAACCAGAAATGCCATTAAGATGTTCAAAGGGCTGGAGCACCTCTTCTCTGAAGACAGGCTGAGAAAATTGATGTTGTTCAGCCTGGAGAAGAGTAGGCTCTGGGGAGACCTTTTAGAGCGGCCTTTCAGTACCTAAGAGTCTACAAGAGAACTGGAGAGGGACTTTTGACAAGGGCATTTAGTGATAGGACAAAGGGGAATGACTTTAAACTGAAAACTGATTTTGGTCAGGTATTAGGAAGAAATTCTTCCCTGTGAGGTGGTGAGGCACTGGAACAGGTTGCCCAGAGAAGCTGAAGATGCCCCGTCTCTGGAAGTGTTCAAGGCCAGACTGGATGAGGCTGTGAGCAACCTGGTCTAATGGAAAGTGCCCCAAACCAGATAGTCTTTCACCCAGCCAAAACCATTCTGTGATTATGTAAAGTAAAAAATTTAAATACTTCTTCAAATAAGGTAAAGAAGCCAGTTTGCCTTGCAAAAGCTCTCTCTAACAACTGCTTTCTCCTAGTAACTTCCAAAATAAAACTCAGCTATTCCAAAATTAAAAATAATAAATTCACCTATTAAAAATGTTAAAAATTATCTTTTCCAAAATAAAATTCAGTGTTTAGGATGTCATCTGAGAGATCTGTGTAAGTCTGGTTTAACTGGGACAAAGCTAAGGTGAGAGACAGGTCAAAATCAAGCTTACCATGGAGGCTATCTGCAACCTTTGTGGAGAAAGATTACCATCTTACTGGGCAGATCATGTTTCTGTTATTACTAATAACATCTGGTTTATACCATTTACTCTCCCCTCTTTCCTAAGCTATCGTCTCTGAGAGCTGGAAGACTCACACAATACCTGGGGTGAAGCTCTAATGAGACTGAGTCATGTTACTGATTCAGAAGAGTCTCAGATCATATCACCCACTGTGAGAATGTGTAGGTCCTCTCCCCACGGCACTCATTGTCCAAGCCAGAGAGATTGTAAGGAGGAGGGTCATGGTAGAGTAGGGATATCTCTGCTATTCTTAATGTTGTGATTTATAGCTGCAGTTTTTCAATAAACCCCATTTTTTATTTTAGTGCATGTTGATGTTGAAGCATATGAAATCTTACAGATATTTCAGTGAAAACAGCCTGCCTTTCTGTTTATGCTGTGAGGGAGTGGCTTTTCTGTGCTATTAGCCAGGAGGATCAAACTTTATTATGGAGCAGTTTGGTCTGGACTGCTTTCCCTCGCTGGCCTGTTCAAAAAACTCTAAGGGGGGCAAAGCCAGCCATCTTTACAGCCTTCCTGGGTGACAGGAACAGGCTGCTGCCTCTGGCTGTGTGCAGAGACCCTCCTGCTCCACAGGAGCTGATCCTGTTACGCTCTGTGGAGCAAGTCTGAACAGGGTGAAATGAAGAGGAAATGCCAGTTCCAGGCCTCCCAGATAGCTCTGAGCTACTCTGTACACTAACTTTTTCACCCTCAGGAGGTTTAGCATATTAGTCCCTCACCATCCACAAACTGCTTTTGGATCAGCACTGGAAAGCCACCCCACTCAGGTGATTTGGGGGACATGAGCTCTGTCGTGTTTATTGGGCTGCCTCTCTGCTCTCCTGTTTTGGTAATCCTCTGCTCTCATGCAGGTATTAACACGTACAAGAAAGCTTCATCACAATAAATAATACCTCAACTTGCCACTTCTTTTTTCTGTCCCTCAAAGATACCATCATACTTTTAAATCAGTCCTAGTAAAAATCATCAGTGGGGCTGCAGAAAGGTCAAAGGTTTGCTGGTTTAGGATTTCGTGGGAATATACGCTTGTTTGGACTTGGCCCAAAAGCTTCGTTTACCTGTTTGACAGGTAACAATTAGCGAGTAATAGCTCTGCCGGCTGGAATGTGGCTGCGAGGGCCAGCGGGCCCTGGTTACCTGGTGGGCAGGTGTGGGTGCAGCGCCCAGATAGGTATGTGCATGCACAGCATTCCTGGGAATCAGTTTTCCCTTAAAGATGCAGCGATGACTGCAGGGCACAAAAGGGCTGGGCTTAGCCCAGGCTCCAAGACACTGGAGCTGTTTGCAAGGTAAAGAAATAAAGTAAATAGTGGAAGAGGAGAGGAGCTGAGGAAAGGGTTCAAGAAGCAGCTGCCCTTTTTTTTTCTTCCCTGAAGAGAGGAGAGTTTTGATTCTTCCCTGAGAATCTTGATAACAGATAATTTAGTGTGATAGGGTGTCATGGGATATAGAAATAGAAAGAAGGGAAAAACCAAGCTCACTTGGCACAGGATGGATGTGAAGTGGGGAAACCATGTCTCAACTGGTTTAGAAACGGTTAAACAGCTTTTGTGCAGTTACCTCAGCTCTGCCATTATCGAGAATCCAAGCCTTATCGGTTTATTGAATAAAACCACTTTATCTGTGGCAAATGGCCCCATTTCCATCTCCTGCAGCAGTCAGGGAAGATTCCTGCATCAGCTCCTCCCTTGAGGGAAGCTGGTATGAATTATGTAGACAGTCAGGGACTTTGCAGGTGGTTTTAAGATGTCTGGTTTGATTTGTTGTTTTTTTTTTTTTTAACCACTGCAGGTGACCCTCCTCTTTTAGCTCTTTTAGGAACAGAAAGCTTTGCTCATTCTTTTCATATTTTATTCCCATTTGTGAACAGGCTTCTATGTTTGTGTATTCCCACTTTGGTGTTTCATATTTGACAACTGAGCTATTATGTGACTTTGCAGAAGTCACATCCACATTCTCTTTCCTGGTCTCTGTATTTTCACCTGCAGAGTTGGAGTAGTGAGTTCCATGTTACTAACCACAAAAAATGCAGATTACAAGTACTGCTAGTTATAAACATGTTGCTATTACAGATATATATAATACAATAATTCCTTTGAATCTTATTTTACTGTGATTTCAAAGTATTCTGTTTTTAATAAAAAACATGTATTTTTTTACTTATAAACAGCTTCTCTGGCTGAAAGGACTTTGTTCTTGGGGTACCAGTTGATGTCATTTGAGGAAGAAGAAATCCAAGTATAATTTGAGACCATTTTCCTTGATCTTAAAGGAGCCAGCATCATTTTGAGTAATTATGCATTATTTGTACACTGTTATTTAGTAGGACCTTCATTAAGAGGGAGTCTCTTTGCCCAACAGTGTATGGGCCAGTAAATGGTCATTAAGCCTGACTACTGGCTGACACAATAACAAGGTTTGTATTTATTTTCACGAACTCCGCAGGAGCCACAAGAAAGCACTGCAGGAGCACAGAGACATCTCTGCACTGTGGATCAAACCAAAGCAAAACACAACCCTTTCTCAGAAAGTGCTGAGAAATACATGACAAACCCTGTCCCCCTATCCACAGCCACTGCATGAGAAGCTGCAATTATCTATCCTGGGTTGGACCAGAAGCTCATACACTTGCACTGCACACCTCTGAGAGCCCCTGCCCTTTGGGAAGAAGTGAACAGCATTCTTTCCCTTCCAAGCATCCTCCATTCTGAGTCTCCGACTTCCTCAGCTGGAGCTTGGATCTGCATCTCTGCATTTCACATCTCTGCATTTCACATCTCTAAGTCAACACTTTGTTTCGTGGATTGTTCTGACTGCTGTTTGAACCCCTGTGTAGTTTTTATCTCCATGTTATGCAACCGTGAGCTCCACAAGCTATGAGGTACTTCCAATAATCTTTTTGTCTGTTATAGGCCGCATTTTTGACCGTGGCATTTGGCATCCATGGCACTGTGGGAAATAGCACGCAAAATATTCTGGCTCGCTCTTTGTCTCCCATTTCCTGCTGGCCTATCCAGCCTGCAGAGTCCTGCATGTTTTGGTGTGTCATCCAGCTGTGGTCATTTTGACCTTGTAACATTTCTGATCGCCTGCCCTTTGGGAGGGAACTGCATGCAGTGTTCCAGACCTGGGATGACCTACACTACCTGGTGATGCAGCAGTGATTTCTTGAATTCCTGATGTTGCTTCAGCCCTGCTGAGCATGGGAGCAACCAGAGCATGCCAAGCAATGCTTCCATCAGACTTTATGGTCATGATTGTGCTGCACAGTTGTGCTGCATAAGCACAAATGCCTTTGGAGTTAAGCAAAGAACTCTCCTCCCTCCTGCAACTTTCTCCCCACCTCTAGGTTTTGTATCCCTGTGTGTTCTTGATTACCCCATCACTTGAAGTGAGTAGAAAGAGTTCCCCTGACTTTGGCAAGATTGGAAGTCCTGGCAGCATCCCTTGTTAATGACAAGAGGAGATGCACAGAGAACCTGAGCCATGATTAGTGCTGAGTGATGTGCTCTTCTGGTCCTTAGGAATGGGAAATTTTATGCTCACAGGGAGACCAGACTTATTCAGGTAGAAGAGAAATAAGGTGCAGTACCAGTGCCAACCTGGTGAAAATGTTTTGCCTCACCTTTCACTTTCATAAATGCTTTCTGTGAACACAAGCAATTCAGCCTTTCAGTTTGGTGCTGCTTTCTGCTATATCAGCACTTTAGCCAGAACAGTTGGGAGCATTTAAAGAGTGGCATTAATTAAAGGTGACTCAGAAACAAATGGGATATGAAGAACTTGGAAAGAATGGAAGAGTAGCTATTGTACAAAATGCTTTTCTAAAAGAACACCTGGAGGGATGAACACCTGGAGAGCATGGTTAGGGAAGCAGCCTTCCCACTGCAGCAGTGCAGTCATGGTGATTAAACATACCTTTTGGAAGCACACACTGCTTTGAAGGGGCCTCCAACCATCACTAGGTAAAGCTTACAATGAGTGACTCGTTGCGTGTTAAGAGGCAGGATGACTCCACTTGCTGTTTGGGTTCTGTACAAAAGGTTAGCAGTACTTAGGCTGAACAAGGGGACTCTGAACAGTATAACAAGGACTCTGTTGTTCACTGGTAACTACCAGTAAAGAGTCCACTAGATAAAGTGGGTCATAAATGGCATCTGAAGTAGTCTTTCACCCCAGCATAGGATATTCCAGCAGAGCAATGTAGGAAAAGGATCAGCTCAAAGGAATTCACCACCACAGGTTATTCCCAGGCAGCATCACTGCCTAAGGAGGAGCGGAAAACACTTGGCCTTATTCTTTGTGAAGTGTTTGTGGAGTTTTGGTCACCATAGCATCAAGTCATCAAATACAGAAAGGTCTCCCATGATTCCTAACTGAACCCAGAGTGGCCATTGCTGTTTCTAGTCAACCTTCTGGTTCTGCCCAGTGTGTAATAGCTGAATGGAGCTTTGCTGGACACCTACAGGCTGCTCCATCCTCCCAGCAGGCTGCAAACAGATTACTACACCCAGCAACTCTTCATGAGCTTTTCTGGGCAGGTGAAAAGAGCAGGTAGTTCTGTGGATTATTTTACACAACCATAGGTCTGAGACATGTCACCTGCTATTACCAGGGTAAGGATTCAGAAACACGGCATTATGAGAGCTTGGGTTCAGCTCCCCGTCTCCAGACTTGACCTATTTGGGAGGGATTTTTCTGAAAGAGTTGCCAGCTTGAGGCTGATTACCTAATATGAAGAAATTTTAGCCAAATGGTTCTGCTGCAAGTCGCAGTAAGAATAAAGAAAAATACACTATTTTGTGCAGTTTTGTTGTTTTCATACATATGAACAGTTCTGCCATTCCCATGCTTCAGAGAAAGATAGTGAAAGTTAGCATGGCATCAGGAGAGGCTGACAGAAAAAAAGTACTGCTTCAGGAGTCTGCTTCTGAAAATCCCTTTGAAATTCACATTTGTTCAGCGGTAGTTGCCAATGTCAGCAGCTGAATACATCTGGGCTTCCATCCGCACTGAGCACATGCCAGGCTATGTGTGGCCTAAGAGCTGACACCTCTGCCTCTCCAGAGCTCTCCTGCTGGGATGGCTACCCTGGAGGGCACCCCTGTGAAGATAAACTGCCCAGCAAGGCTTTCTGGAGTTGGGACAGAGGGGTGGATCACAACAAGGAGCACAAGGGGAGAAGAAGGGGGCTGAGAGCTGAGAGTGTGAGCAGATAGGCTGCAAATGGGAACCAGAGCATGGGAAGCACTGGACTGCTTGAATGAGCAAGAGGTGGGGACCTCAGGGCACAGCAGTAACAGCAGGGCTGACTGAAGACAGACCTGTGGGCATGGGAAGGACTAGGACTGTTTGAATAGGAGAGAACTGGGAACAGAGGTAGAAGGAAAAGTGGTGGGGTTGGTCTGTGAGGAACAAGGGCTACTGATGGCTGAGTTTTGTGGTGGGCACCCGGTCTGGACAAGACCAATGACTGTGAGTGGCCTCCTGCTTTGGCCACCATGTTTTCTGCCTTCCCCTGGTACTGGATTGCCCAGAGATCTCAACATTACTGACACTAATTACGCTACCAGGAGCTTCATCACTGCAGAAAAGTCACTTCTCAGATGCAAACTGGACCACAGATGGCTGCTGTTTTTAATGGTAGAATCACAGAATTCTAGAACAGCCCAGATTGGAAGGAACCTTGAAAGATCACCTGGTCAAACCTTTCACACAGAAGGGAGCCTAGATGAGCTTATCTAGCACCCCATCCAGTCACGTATTGAAAACTGCTAGTGATGGGATCTCTACCATGTCCCTGAGAGGCTGTAGAACCAGACACTGTGGGTAGGACAACCAGAAATTGGAGAGCTGGATTAACAGTAAGTGGATGTCTTAGTGCTGTATTGCTGCAAGACGTGGGAGGTTGTCAGTCAGAGCAAAAGGCCAGGAAGCTTTCCTTGACAGCAGCACGACAACGGGCAAACCACTGTTGTACCGCTGCAGGATGGCATCTCCAGCCAGCAACAGCAGTGCTGAGGCCACTGTGCAAGGGAGTGGTGAGACCCCAGGGCATGACCTGCCTCATTTTGCCCTAGGATGGTGTCCCGGACTCATTCAGCACAGAAAACAAAGACTGCAAGGAGGTACTAATACTAATCAAGGAAGTAACTACCAGGAAACAAACACGATTTAAATTAAAGGGCAGTGTTGTCACAAGGACAATAGGGTACAAACAGACTTGGACATATTCCAGGTGGTAGAGAAAGGGTGGCATCTAACCAGGTGAGAAGTGAGTTACTAGAAGAGATCCCACAGGATGAGCAGTGAGAACAAGGGCCCAAGGGGCTCAGGGATGCAGTTTGGTTAGGAGACACTGACAGAACCATCCAGAGCCAGGACTCGGTGGGAAAGGTGAGCCCTTCTAGACCGCTTGCTTGAGCAACTTCCATTTTGGCATTTCCTAACTTTTGAGTTGTCTCTCATCTTCCAGGACATTTGAAGAGCATCATACTCTGTTTTCTGCAGCTTTAACTAGAATAAGATCTCATATAGGCCTAATTATGTACTACTAGTAGAGGAGGAAAAAAAAAGAAACAGAAAAGCAATCAGTACTTAACAATTGAGTTCTGACACAAGGAACTTGTCTTACCCAAGGCTGGTTGGGACAAAGCAAACAGTGTGCTGTCTGACTACAGCCCAGCTAGTGATGGCAAGCCTTTGTGGAAAATAAACTGCAGCCATCACAGCTCAGGGGATTCTTTCTCTGCCAGAGATAAGAGAAGTTATGAAGGACAAAGAATAAACATCTCTTGGACAGTTCACTGTAGTATATAGTCTCTCCTTCAGACTGGGGAAAGATGAAGAGGTAGTGCCTTTCCAATGAATGTTTTATGTCGGAAGAATTTAGATTGTAAAGGATTTGTTCCTTAAGTGATACATAATTTATTAAATCTTTTCAGTTCTGTGAAATAAAGAGCAAACACAAATTCTCACACCCAAGCAAACACACAAATAGGTTCTTACGCAATTCCACCGCCTGTGGCTGCTTTTTGCCAGTTTCCTCAATGGCTTAATTTAAACAAAATCCCAGGATGGGTGCACTCCAGAATGCTTCAGCGTGACCTCAGCCTGAGCTTTCTTTTAAGGTGGCAGGTCCCAGGGTTTTCCTTCAAAAGCATATGTGCTTATTGGCATCCTGTGTTGTCTAGGGGAAGGTCATGAGACCCATCTTATTTTCAGATTGGTGTAGGCTATTATAATATCTGTGCTGCTTGGACTGCAGTTGATGTTTCTTTCTTTGTAAGAAAAAAGGGAAAGCATTTGCAATTAGCACGTGATCACACTCGCTTCTTCCCTCCTCGCCCCACTGCAAGGCTTACACAAAGAACACAGCCAAACACAACCTGTGCATTGCTCAGAAGTAATACTCAGTCCAATATTTTATAAGTAATTGCTAACTAATAATTTTTATTATATCGTTGTTAAAAATAATAATAATGCTTTCCTTCTATAAGCAGTGTACATGACACCGTGTAAGAGTTTAAATCTGGATAACAAATATCACAGATTAATGCCTGTACCTTCCAGACCTACCAAATGGAAAGGCAAACTCAGAAATATTTCTAGTTCTAAGAACTGCCAGCGTATGTTTTGCTTTTCCTTCCTATCACCTCTCCAGGGTCTTCCAAGCCTTCTTTGCTGTGGCTTCTCTAGTGGCTGTCATGATGCTTCTTAATCAACAAGTGCAGAAGTCCTTGGGAGTCTTTCAGTATTTATCAGCAAGATTTGGAGTCCTGCCTCTGAGAATGGTGGGGAGATTGCTCTTGGTTAAGGCCCATGCTGCTGAATGGATGCCACAGGAGAAATGCTTCCTCCCATTAGGAGACTTGGTGGTTTTCGTGAAACAACAGGTAGCATCGTTTTCCTCCTTTTGCTTCAGCTTTTGAATGTATAGAAGACATTTACTGATTTACATGATCATTTACTGCACAAAAAGGCATGTAGGAAAATTTAATACAGTTCTGTCTTGAAATGCAAATACCAGATGCTGCAGGGCCTCAGCCATACAGATTTTTTTAATGAAAAGACTCCCTTTGTCCTTGTCACAAATGAAAAATAAATTATATATGCATTTTTAAAAGATCTCACCACTCCACACTTGGAATGTGATATTACAATGCAACCTGAAATTATGTTTCAAATGTTAAGCTCAAAATACTAACCTAAAAAGATGTACAGGTGGAGGTAGCCCAAGAAATCTGTCTCTGTCCCATCCTGTCCCACCCCATTCCATCCTTAATCCTGGGAGATGAGCAAAGGAGCATCTTGGTCTCCAGGAAGGCATTTGGAACACAAAGGTGGATTTTTTAGTGCAAGATTAGCAGCAGAACAGTGTTTCTGTCTGGAAGGGGGGTTGCTGTTGGAGGCAGCAGAAAAAAATAATCACCAAGTGCTTTGGGTAATATTCAGGGCTTCTGTCAACACCACCCAAATTACCAGAGCACTTACCATAGAGGCAAATCTTGGGAAATCACGTCAAGTGTTTAGCAACCGGTGATCTCATAGTTTTTCTTATTTGAGCAGTGCAGGATGAAAGCCTCCAACAAAGCCTGAGCAGACAACTGACATGTCCCAGCCTGTTTCCTTCAATGGCTAAAAGAAGTTATGGCAGCCATTTAAATAAAATCTCCCTCTCTCTGTGCAATTATCTCTGAAAATAGCACGGGGTGTTATGGGCAGCTTTCACAGGTAGGAGATATATTTGAGGTCCTATGCAGCACTTCGGGTTTGGGAAGCAGTTTAATCTGGTCTTGGAATATCTCATCACACTTGAAGGAGACCACTTGCCCTGGATGTCCAACTTCAGGGGAGGACAGGGGTTTTTGCACAGGTTAGCCCATGCAGCAGATGATAGACACTTTCAGAAGGAAAATCTGAGTGTGTTTCTTTACAGAGCCTTGTCCTCCAAGCCCTTTTAAGCCTCCTTTTCTGTTAGTCAACAAGCCCCAGTGGCTATGCCAAGGCAGGGGTTGCAAAGAACAGTTTTTAAAGAATGTTTTTATTTCAGTGTGAGAAATGTCCCATTAGATTTTACTTCATATTCTAGTGATTCAAAAGTCCTTAGTGAAATGTCATGTATTTTCAGGCAGGTTTTGCAAATAATTTGGAACTAAATATTTTAAAGCCTTCTTTGTCTCTCTCCAGGAGCATAGGCAGCACTGTGAGATGACCTGGAAGAAAAGACTGCTGTGCAGTAAGTTACAAATTTATGACTGTGTAAAAATAAAAAAAACCAACTCAAACAATTATTGTTATACCTGACATTTATGTATGAATGCACAGAAACAATTTGACACCTGTAAAATCCCTTGCCAGCCTCGTTTAAGCTCACCCTGTGAAAGAAATGGATACTAGTCACTTTTATTACTTGCAGTGCAGAGACCAAGTATTTTGAAGCCTGCTAAATAAGTTGGGCCATACCTACAGATGATGCAAAACCACCTCCTGTAGTTACTCTGACATACCTGCGGTCACAGAGGGCTCTCTGTCTCATTGCTCAACTGGTGCTGCCCCAGGGATCTCTTACATCAGGTACAACCTCCATGAGCTGCAGACACAGCAGTCTCCTGTCTCCAATACTGCAGCTTCCCACCCTGTGTCCCTGGCAGAGGTGCTGGAAGAAGGGGCCAAGCTGCTGTGAGCTCTGTCGGCCAGCCAGGCTGGTGTTTCAGCCCTGCCTGGGCCTGGGCCCCAGCCCCATCATGCTCTCCCCAAGTCTCTTTTGGAGCCCTTTGGTCCAGCCCCATCCATCCCTGTTCCCTTGCTGCTGTAGTGCTACATTGATGAAAATGCATCTTTGAATAGATCTAGCCATGGTGGAGAAATGAGCATTTTTAGGGGAATGTAAGGACCAATGGCTGTAATATTTTTCTCCCACTGGGAAAGGGAGGAGGAGCTGGCTGCTGGCAGCAGGTTGTGTTAGCACTTTAGGATGACTAAATTGCTCAAGGTAAAAGGGTGGTGAAATTTGATTTGAGCTGCTGTCAACAGTGAAAATGCACTTATCACAGACTTCTCCCACTGTCCTGGAAAGAGACTGCATCCAAGCTTCCAGCAGCACCCAGTAGCGCTCTCACTCTGTCACGCTCTCAAACTCCAAGAGATGGGAGTGACAAGGATATGATGCTCCAGCCACCCTCTCCCCTGGCTGAGCTCGAACCAGAGGCAACTGGATGCAGTCTGCAGCTGGGTTCTTAACCTCCATGGAGCAGTACAAGTCATGAAATCCACCTCATGAGACATTATGAAAAGCAACTCTCAGCTCTTTCCCACAACTTCTACAGTTTTATTCTCTGTTCATGGATAACTCTGCCCACATCATCCTCACCCTTGAAAGTGGTGCCTGTCAGTGTCATATTTCCATCTGAGCAGCTCCCAGCCCAGCTGAGCTCTCCTAAAGATGCCACAAGGAGTGTTTGGTGTGAAAGTGGAATTCCCCAGCACATTAATGGGGAGGCCACTTCTTGCAGTCAAAAGAGAAGACCCAGAGGATCTGCCTCTGCAAATCTGTAAATCCCAGTGATTGGAACTTCAGCCTGCAGCAAGCTGAGCAGACTTGCTTTTAGTTTTCTCTTGAGTAGCAGTGTCAAAGATTACAGCTCTTGTGGTGCTGGTGCCATCTAGTCATAAATTTAAATCAGAGTTTGACTCTGCATCTTCCCTCATGGATTTTCTGTCTCAGGTCCCCAGAAGTTGAGGGGTGAGCAGTTACATGTCTGAACTTGCAGTCATAATTCAGTGGCCAGTTATCAGACATGATACATCAAGTAGCTGCATCTGATTAAAAATGACTGTGTGCCTCCTCTTTAGCTGCAGTATTCCTCAGTCATGCTGAATGTGCGAACTCATGAATGATGCTCATGTGAAAAATCATCTAAAAGAACTAGAGTATTTTTCCAGCTTGCTCACCCAGATTTGCCTCTACCTTTGTTCGAGAAGGCTCTTTTCCCCTCATTCCCAGTGTTTGCTCTATCACGTAGCTTTGCCTGTATTTTAGGTATAGGCTGCAAGTGTCACTGCTTTCTCCAGTGCCACTGACATTTATCTCCAAATCTTCAGTTCTGGTGTGACTTTCAAATGTCCTTTTTCCCTTGTTTTCATACACTCCTACCTGGTTTTGATGGTCTGGAGCATGCTGACTTTCTAGGTTTAACTGAGTTTGAAAAGCACTAACACAGTTCTGGCCTTTGGTCCCCATCCATGTGTCCAGGGCACTGGAGTGTCCTGCACCCACCAGCCTCTTCCACACCTGATTTTCAAATAATGCATCAGTTGTTAGCAGCACCCTGGGAGGGCTGGTGTGTGCTTGCAAGCTTCTCTTGGCAAGGGCACAGGGCATTTGCAGTTGCAGACAAATAACACAGGCCTCCCAACAATAAAAATATGTTACTTTTTTCACCTCTGGACTGTGACAGAGTTGAGGAGGATGACTGTGGGTGCAGAACACTACAAGAAACTGGATGAGTGTCAGCCACCCAACGGCTGTAGGGTTCATCCTTGCCCCTTCTCCTGTGAACACAGCCTGATAGGCCACGGACCATGGCATGTTTTGTGTCAGATTAGCAACTGGTATTTGCATATAGAGATGGACAAAGCCTGCCAGGATTTTAACTCTTCAGACATAGTTTTCACACTACTGAAACCACTCCTAGTAGCAAAGTGTGAGACCTCCGCAGGCTCCTGTAACGCTGCAGTGATCTCTGGGAGAAGGCTGGCAGCTGCTGCCTGCCTGTGTCCCGGGCACGCCGGCTGCCTCGCCCTGCACAGCGCAGCAGGCAGCCCTTGCTGAGAGCCACGGCGCCTGCTTTCCTAGGAAGCACCTCAGCAGCACCTAATGAGTTAGGGCTTCTTGGGAAATATTTTTGCATTGCTTCATGCCCCAAATAATTGCTTAAGCCCCCTTCCCTCCACTGCTCACATGCATTTCAAATCCTGCCCCATCCCACTTGCCAATTTTCCTCAGGCTTATTGTGCAGAGCAGGAGGTTGCATGCTGCAGCATGGCACCCACTCCCAGGGAGACCTCTCCCCTTTCCCAGCTCCCCCTGTAAGCAGTGGCCCTGGCATTTGGGCCACCACGCCCCTGATTGGAGCAGCTGACCCTGCAGGGGACAGCAGAGAACCTCACCATACCGACAGGAGCTGTGCTTAACCACCCATATCCAACTCAGAAAGCAGACCCGGGCCTATTTTATTTACAAGTAGTGACAGAGGCATCCCAGCTTCCCATCCAATGCCTGTCCCTGTGTCCAGTGAGGTCTGCCCCTTCACAGTGCCAAGCTCCCCACAAGCTCCTGCTCCCAGCACCTGCTGCAGCACTGGCTAACACTCAGGGCATCTGATCCTCCCCAGTGGCACCCACCCTGCTCCTGACTGCCAAACTTCAACTATTTTAAGACAAAATTGTCCTCAGGGTATCAACCTCTAACCTGCATCTGAGACTTAGCCAGAATTGGTGGAATGGGCTAGCCATTTGCAGGAGGAGCCTTGGGCCGGGCACTGGAGTGCTCACCCTGGGAAGTGCAGATGGTTTTATCACCTTTCTCTTGAGATGTCCTGACACTGGCGCTACAGCTTGGCATGGGACACAGGTCTTCCTGTGCCTGTGAAAATCCACCAAATCCCAGTCAGGTTAGAAGCTGTTTAAAAGCATCCCCATATGTACATAGCAGACCTGAGTTCCTGTGGGGTTTTCTGTTATTAATGGCTGATCTGGCTTCCAGGAACCAGTAATTGCCAACTGGAGACTTTTTTTGCAGCAGGAACATTTTGAAAACCACTATCCCATGCACACCCTCTGGTGAGTGATAAATTGCAAGCTCTTGTGGCCACTTTTTCTACAGTTTGATGGGGTTTTTTTTCTCTCTTTCCTCCCTCTACTCCTTTATTTTTGTGAAACTAATAGGTAGTTAATTATATGTCTGACATCCAATTGAGTCAGCCAGTGGCTTCACAGCTCAGCAGGGGATGACAGGCAGATAAACAGCCAGACACACGGACATACACGCCCACAGATGCACACTCAGACACGACTGCATAAGCCGTTTCTCTTAGAAACCTGTATCTACAGCAATGATGGAACTACAGTGGTTTTGGCCAGTGGACATTTGTCAAAGACAGTGACCCTTGGCCAGAATGGAGAGATGTCACTTGAGGGAAATAGGGCTGGCTTTTCCTTTTGTGCTAAAAAACCCCAACAACTTGAAAACTGTTCTTCAAAGACTATTTGGGTGACATGCCCATGCCACTGGACCCCTGCCCAGGCCACCCCCAGGCCCTGCACGGGCCCCAGCTGCAAGAGTGCTTTTGGCTTGACCCGAGACAGTGTGAACTCTTATTGCATGTCTGTGTTGGGGCCCCGGTCCTGACATTGCCCAGCTGATGTGTTCATATGCCTGCTTTGAAAGCCCTAGCAATACTGCTTTGACACCAGCAGTTAGGAGAATAATTTCACTTCTCTCTGTGGGGCACATCTGTACATCTGTACTCAGGTCTGGAGCACCACTGGTGAC
The DNA here is from genome assembly GCF_000691975.1 of Corvus brachyrhynchos. Taxonomy (NCBI): domain Eukaryota; kingdom Metazoa; phylum Chordata; class Aves; order Passeriformes; family Corvidae; genus Corvus; species Corvus brachyrhynchos. The sequence continues at coordinate 2,020,214 of NW_008237244.1, forward strand.
CCCAAAGGAAGGGCAATCCAGAGCATGGTTTATTTAGGGAGTTATAAATCGAGCACATAGCTACACACTGGGAATAGATGGGTTATCAATAGCAGTATGTGGGCATATTCCACATTTTCACTGGCTTCAGCTGGGCCCCTGTGCAAAGTGGATACATAGGCATCAGCGAAAAGGGACATCTAATTCATGCAAGTGCAAGAAGCAGGGGAACCCCACCTTTGCAGTCACCTAAATTCTGGGATGTGACACACAAATAAGGAAAATTGATTTTTCTACCATGCTGATAATCTCACACATAGGAGAAAAGGGTCTGTTGCCTGCAGAGGCTGTGCTGCCAAAAAGGCTGCTTGCTGCTCTGGGATCTAGTCCTCATGCAAAAGACAGCTTGAATCTATTTGGGAAAAGCAAAGCCACACGTTCAACAGCCACAGGTCATTCAAGGCACAATATGACATACAACATTCACGTTTATTCTGATTGTTGCACTCCTGTAGGACTGATTTCAGGTAATCATCAGGGTTTGGCACACAGGAGAGAGCACGGATAGTGGCAGAACCTACAGTTTGTAGGTACAAGAGGAAGTGACTTGGTCCTCAGCAGCTGCCTGTCTGCCGACCTGTTCTGGGTTTGTGGCTGTGCATAAAGTCCTGCAGACTCCCAAGTTTCTTAGACCAGAGGAAAGAAACAGCTGGCAAGAGCAAGCAAGAAAGTGAAGGATTGAAAGCACTTTCAAGGAGTTCTTGATTGGTCTTACAAGCACCACGCCGAAAAGCCTCAGCCAGTTCCACGTGCACTGTCTGGAGACCTGTTTTACATCCAGCCAGCAACTAAGCCCCGCAGACCCACTCACTCACACCCCCTCTGTGGGATAAGGGAGAGATTTGGAAGGGTAAAAGCAGGGAAACTCATGGATTGAAATAACTACACGTAAAGCAAAAGCCCCATGTGCAAGCAAAGCAAAACAAGGCATTCATTCACCACTCCCCAGGGGCAGGCAGGAGTTCAGCCACCCCCAGGAAAACAGGGATCCATCACATGTAATGGTGACTTGGGAAGACAAATGGCATCACTCTGAACATGTCACCCTCTTCCTTCCTTCCTTCATCCCCGGTTTTAAATGCTGAACATGATGCCATATGGTGTGGGATATCCCTGTGGTCAGCTGGGGTCAGCTCCAGTACCATCTGCCAGAGCAATGACAAGTGTCCAAAGGTGTCTGTATTGGGCTTGACCAGGAGCTGATCTCAACAAGTTCAAACACTTTAGGAATTGCTCTCTGTCAGCCTCTAATTGCTGATTCTAGCAATCACCAGCTGATGAGATCTGAAATTTGGATCAAGGAACAGCTTAAGCAAGTGAGTATTGCAACAACAAAAAAAGAGAATTCACACATGAACATTATTTTTCACAAGAATGAATCTAAGCTCTTACTCTGCCAGTACCATGCAACAGCACTACTTATCTTTAGAAGTGGGGTTGGAGGTGGTCATACTCCACAGAGGGCTTTGCTCCAATGTAGCAAGGCGCAAAGGATTCAATTTTAGTCTGAGCCAGGATGACCTACAGAGCCAAGTCTTTGTGCCTGGTCTGTGGTTTGCTATTGCTGACTTCATTCATGGGTACATGCACAGGGAAGTTGTGCAAGCCTGGTAATGTGTTTGCACATTTAGAAGGCAGTGGTGCAAAACCACACTCGAGTCACAGCTGAACACACTTCATGGGGGAGACACTGATATATTTCACTATATTTAGATCAGCCTAGATCTTCTGAAAAAGCAAAAACAGCAAACAGGAAGGAGTACAGAGAAGGCATTCTTTTTATAAGGCTGTTAAAGAGTAATGAAATGAAAAGGGCAAAGAAAATATTAACACTTACTTTGCACTCTGGCTGCATTCATGTGTGTCTACTTTATTTAGAACTGGAAATCTCCTAAATTTGGCAAAGTAATGGAAGACTTAACAGGATGCATGTAGGTCCAGCCTGGCCTATCTCTGGTGGAAGAACTTGTTGCAATAATGTCTCAGGGTCTGGCTCGAGGACATTCTGGGGAGGTAGAGGCTATATCCTTATTGCTTTCTACATAAAAAGGGAGTGATTTAAGGCCTGGACTGGAACGGGCTCTTTTATAGAGAAATAGAAACGTCAATCGCGATTTTGAAGTTTACCCCCAAAGGAGATCTGGAAACAAATTTTTGAAAGAAGCAAAGCAGTGTTTTATGGGCATCTCCCACCTTCAAGAATGCTGAATACATCTCGTACTGTTAATCAAAAGTAAACTGTGAGAGTAAAGAAAGGAGATTTACCCAGCCAAGCAAGCAGAGGCCACAGATGCAGCACCTCCAGCGTCACTCTCCACTGGGGCTACAATGGCATGTGCAGAGGGCTCAGAGCAGGACAGACCTGCATGGTCTCCCTTACATCCTGAGCTGCTCCTCCGATGAACCCCTTTCCCTCCCCACCCTGCCACCCATCTCTGTCCTCCAGAAGTGGAGTCTGCCTCCAAAATCCCTCCAAGAAAGCCCAACAGACAAGGCTGCCATTCCCACATTTCTCTCAAGTTGCCAGCTGTGCCTAGGCATTGAGGAAGGGGTGCTTTCTGCTAGATCCTCAGCTGGCTGGGGCTTCATTTAGCACAATCACAACCTGGAACCGCAAACAGCAATTCTCAGACAGATCGTGGGGCCTTCAGCTTCAGAAGCAGTACAAGATATAAGTGTTAATTTGTGGTTAAGGCATATTTATCTGGAACAGCACTGAAGGGTGTCTTGGCCTTTCCTTCAGCACAGCGCTGAACTGCCAAAATAAAGAGGCATTAAAAGTTAATAAAAAGGTCTGAAACACGTTCATTAAAATACTTGGAAAACTTCACAGTTTGGCTTCATACCATAGAATGAGTATGTGAAAACTTGACTGGGCTTGCCTGCCTCCCTAGCAGACTGTCTTAATACTTATAAAAATATCACCTGGCGCCTGATGCCGTGTTAAAAAGCCCCTACCATGTCAGGTACTGTTGTAATTTGCCCTGGAAATGCATCTGAAGCAAAGGAATGCGTGAGCACAACTTCAGAGCTCAAACAAGGAAAATACTGGTTGTTACATAAATCAGTGGATACAGATGGCATTTTACTTATTTTAAGCATCAGCCTAAAGTTTCAGGGGCTGGTAACTTTGCCACCCCACTCTGGTTCATCCCGCCTCTGGATGGACAGATGTTGCAGCTAGTGCTCCCAGAGCAGGCTCTGTGGATACCACATTTTCAGGTGTCCTGGCCATATCTGGAACAATTTCAAGGAAAATCTAGCCCTGTATTTGACCTCATTGTTCTATTTACTCACCACACTAATTACGTCGGGCAGAGAGAAGGCCAACAAGACAGGCAGGATGGACTATTTGCATAGCTGCAAGCGGCTTCTATCTGATGGAGTGGAGTGGAATGAACTATAGGTGGATTGTGGGTCAAGAGGTTGTTTGAGTTTCACATTCATGGGTGCCCTCTCCACAGCCAGTGCTTTTGTCAGCCATTCCACAGCACTCTGCGCTGCTGCTCAGTCATGAACTGAGGGCTGGATTCAAGCTGCCAGGGATCAGGACCGCTGTGTGCCCATGTGGCACCCTGGGGACAAACCCTACAGTGCTTCAGTGAAAGTGCCCACTGTCCACCTCAGCCTACAGCCTGCCTGAAACCCTGAGCCTTGGCAATAATTTGTCAAAAGATGAAGCCATCTTTGACCTAGTATTTAGTTTTAGGGTAAAAATTAAAAGATATTTGAAGTACCCGCTTAGAATTCTTTGCCTAGTCTTTGTTCCTCCTACCCCAGCCATTCCTCCGGGATGCCAAGCCTCTGGCTAACGTACCACTCTCACATTTGGGATTATCCTGCTTCATAGTGTTTATCCTGTTTCCTTCAAAATGCAATGACTACCTTGGGACCAAGACACAGTATTGAATTTTTACACCTATCATAGCATCTGTGAGTCCAAGGTGTTGGAGTTGGTGGCCTTTGGCTTTTTCCCTAGATGAGCTCTCAGAGTTGTCAGGTATAATAAAAGCAGCCTTATGGGGGTTTTTTAAGGTAGGGCTTATTTTACCAAGGAAGGTAGCTAGTTAGCACTTTTCCTTTGCCTATGCAAAAGTGTATGATTATGTAGCACTTCTCCAGCAGTGGATTGCTGTTCCCAGACATGCTTCCTTTGGGAGCCTGCTGTAGATTTGAGCTGCATGTCTCCCACCTTGCAAAATCCCAAGGCAGGGCTATGTGGAGGCACAGGACAAGTTCAGAACAGGCAGACTGTGTTTGGAGGTCACTGGGACCCATGTAGCACCATGTGTAAGGAAAAGAAAGAATTTTCAGCCTTCCCACCCACATTCTCCGCCCAAAATGACTTCTGCTTGGAGAGCATCACAGAGCTGAACAGACAGCACCTTACTTAGTTTGGGTGACTGAACCCAAAATCTCAGTGGAGATATCACACATTAGCATCCCTGCATGGCAACCACAGCTCTTGGCACAGTCCTACCTGTAAACACCACCACTGTCCTCTGCACCCTGGAGCACAGAGTATCAGGTATGACCTGTTCACAAGGACCTCAATTTCTGGCAAGAGCAGCACCCAGCTTCTCCAGATCCATTCACCTGTCTTTTTCCTTCACAGGAAGATCCCTGAAAGACTTCCTGATAGGAAAAGATCAGTGCTGAAGGGATGGAAAGGAGCCCACACAGTGGAAGGTATGCACAAGTCTTCCTTCTACAACTTCTCTATTATCAGTAAAGAACAAAGAAAGAGCAGATGTATATCTGATGTGTTTACATGACAGCTGCAGTATGTACTGATGCTTTTAAGGTCATATTTTACTTCATTCATCATCAAAAAAAAAAGTAGAGAATATCTTGTAGTTAGTTAGCTAAACATCTTTTCTTGCCTTTCTATTGGGTAAGACAGATACTCACAATAAACTTTATCTGTGAGACACTTCAGGGAATTGGCAAGAGAGCCTAAAATCCACTAACTCAAGGTCACTCATCCACTCAAGGAGTCCAGGCTGACTGAGGAATGACCATAAATGATCACATTTGACACTGATTCAGTGGCTTGTGTAAAACATGAGTGAGTCTGCATACAACTCCTGTGGGAGGAGCATTGTTTCACACTGACAAGCTACAGAGGTTTCTATGAAGAGGCCCAGACTCCTCTGAAGACAGAAAGATAATTTTCCACCTAATCTCTGGGAGTTCTAATCAAAGCACATACAAACACAGGAGTGTGGACAAATCTGTCACCTAAGCCCATTGTGACTGAGCTATAAATCCAAGAAACTGCAGTCTGGAAACACAGCCAGGACACACCCTGGGTACTCCTACCATCACACCAAGTCCTGGCAGGGGGTCGTTACCTCTTGGCATCTTAGTAGCTTCCTGGGAGCTATGTGGACACCATCCATCACTAGGGTATCCCAATATGTCCCAGTGACCAGGAAAATAAAGACAGCTAAAGTGAATGGCCTGTTTTCTTGATGATCCATGGTTCAGATAAAAAATCTTGGGTATCTTGAATCAAAATTTAATGTTTTATGCACTGAAACACCCTTCCTAGCAAATGTAGTCTCAGGCTTAGTATTTAAAGCTCCCCACCTGCTTTCCAGAGTGTCAAGAAATCACATGGATGGACAAGTTGTTCCCAGTCAGCTCTGAGGTCTATGGCCCTGGTCAGTGCAAGAGGCAGGGTACTAACTGAATGGTCCAATTCTGATCCAATAGTTGTCCAGTTATGGTGCTACTTGAAGCTTGCATGGAAAAATTAGGAGAAAAAGCAGACAGTTCCCTTTTGTCCTATAGAAAGGAAAGTCTGAAGCCATTTTGCACTGTTGCGTCCCTGTTATCATTCTAGACTGTCCACCATATAAAAAAAAACGATGTAATGTGAGCTAGAGCAAAGCCTATTGGGAGGTACTAAGACAAAAATAGAAACCTCCTACACTAAATGAAACAAATGCTGTGCATGTGCTAAGACCTGTGTGAGAGAGACTGCTTGTAAATATTCTTTGCAGTCTGCGTAGGAGTTGTGTGCAGGCTGTGTCCTCCTACACAGCCTGAAGACCTCCAGCAGCAGAAAAATGAGATAAATAGACATTAATTTGGCTGAGCGTCTGGGGAGAAGGGTTTTAATATGTGCTAGAAGAAAGTGGAGATTGAAGTTATCACACTGTGTCAAGATGGACTTAAATAATAAAGGCCTGAGCTGCCTTGTACAGCTCCCATCTCATGGAGGAGGGTTTCAGGAAGGTGAGAAATAGTCTCTCACTGGATCTTTTCTCTCTTCTCTTGGCAGCTTTCTGTGTTTCTTAGCTAAAATCTCATAGAAAGATGTCACAAATTTACTGTGCATAGCAAACTTCCATTACCTGGAAATGCTCTTCCTAGCTGAAAGACTCCGTATTGGAAAAATGATTTAGCTATGTGAACCATATTGCTGAGTAGTGCCCAGCGTGGGCTGTTCTCAGGAGCGAGGGCACACGGAAGCCGTGCTGCGCGCCCCCGACGCACGTGTGCGATAAGCGGCGCTGGCCGCGCCTTCTTATCAGAGGCTGCTCCGCGCGTCCTCCTACACAGCTCTGCTACCCGACAGCACTGCCAGCCGCTGCCTCCTCGGGATGAAATTCTGCTGTGCTGCCTCAGGCAGCTTCATTCAATTTTCTACTTTTCTGGAGCTTAAACTTCCAGACAGAAAGTTGAAGAGCTACCAAGCAAGGAGTAGGAAAAAAGTTATTGACCTTAATTTTTTCCAAAATTAAGTACATGTGAGCAATTTTTTATTTTTTATGGAAAGGTGGCTTTTTTCCCTTTCTTCTTTGTCCTTCCCACCAATACCAGACCCTGTGGTTTCCAATACCTTCCCAGAGCCAGAAAACATGTGCTTTTCTCTATCTTTTTTTAAAGATGAAAGTCACTTTTCATTAATCCAATTAAACAATTTTCTTTTTAAAAATAATACAAAATCCAACACCTAGGATAAAACATTTCAAATTAAAACCTGCATATTTTCCAAGTGATAGCTAAACAAAAATAGAACTATTAAGGAGAAATTTCAGACATCTCTATACCTTTCTCACATAACTATAGACCAATAGAAGACCCATCCATATTAGAATAAGGATTGAGTGTAAGCTATTTCAATCTATTACATGAGTTAATTTTGTTAATTGTAGAAGCTTCATAGCTCCAGCAGATGTGAAAGTTCGTGAATATTAAATACGAGCTCATCTCACGGAGACAAGTGTCTGGTTACACTTCATCTTTGTTTCAGCACAGCAGAGGGGCTGAGTGCTCACAGAAGTGTGCCTGGCAGCTGGACCAGAGCAATGGGAATATTCCCATTTATGTGGAAGGAATTGGGAAAACCGATGTTCTGGGAAAACAAATCTCTACTTTGTGCATGCTACAAATTGTCCACTTACAGCTGTAGCCAGTTATGCTGACACAATTAAATTGCCAAGTACGGGTGCAGCCTGAGAAGTCTCCTCTTACAAAACAATGGAGCATTTTCTAGTTGCTGGTGTAATCACGTGCCACAGGAATCTTGAATTTGACAAGTTCACTCAAAAGCTAGGTCTTACTAATACCTGCAAGGATACAGTTATGCAGGATTTCCCCTACAACAACAGCCCCTCCTACCCTGGTCTTTGGACACTGATTTCCATCACTCTACTGGATGTGATGGGTCATGGGCTGTCCTGGTGTCACAAATGACATTGCAAAGAAAGCACAGGAATGTCCTCTTGGGCATCATTGTACATGTCCATAATTTAATTTCAACAGTATCTTCCCTGTGGTCTCTCCAGAAGGGGAAGTGTGATCATCTTTGAAATTACAATGTCCTATAATGCAGACGTGTAAAATCAGTGCATCTACATTTGAACCTAGACACCTAGGTGTTCCAGGCCAGGATGGATGGTGCTTTGAACAACCTGTCTAGTGAAAGATGCCCCTGCCTATGGCAGGGGAGTTTGAATAGATGATCTTTAGAGGCTCCTTCCAACCCAAACCCTTCCGTGATTCTGTGATCCTATGATTCCATGACCTCTTCTCCACTCCACTTCTCCATTTTAGATACGATAGCTATACATACAAATACATGTGCATGCACACGTATGTGCACAAAGATATGTGCATTCACTGGCCAAAATGAGACTTCAGAAGCACCGGTAAGAGCATGTACAAGTATTGGTATGAAAAAATATACAGCATGTTCCTTTTCTTATTTCTTCAATGCAGTGTTACTGCTGGTCTGGCATCCCAGCATCTACTGGGCCATTCTCAGCCTTGCACATGAACACACACACATGGGTATATGTACCCAGGAAACAGCACTGGCTGAAGACTAGATAGGACTTATACATCAGTCAGGAATTGCATCACTTCCTCCTTGATGTTGTGATACTCCCTGGAATTTCGGTGTTTCAGTAAGGAAGGAATATTTCTCAAATTTATGCAAGGACAACTATAAGCGTTGATTGATTGATCGATTGAAATTTCACCCAATCTGAAATAACATCAACTCACAAAGAACTGGAAGAAGTATGGCAAGTTGGTACCTCTGCCCTGAGCCCCGTTGTAAGTTATCTTAGGTAAATATGTAATACAAACATAAATGAATCAAGCACTATTTAAAACATGTTAGGCTGCTTACCCCACACTGTTAGAAAGCAAGCCTATGGGGCACCACATCTGCTAATCTGGTGTCTGGAGTCATCTGTGGGCAGCTGTCTTTTACCTTTGGTCTTACCTCTGTCCAGACTATGAAATGCCCAGACCCTTTGCTGGGCAGCAGCCACATTCCCCTTCACCTCATCCTGCCAGCTGAAACAAATCTGACACTTGACTCTCCTCTCATAACATAGGCTTTTCCATCCCCTGCTCATTTGTGATGCTCTTCCCTGCACCTTCAAAAAACCCCTTGCGAATGCAGGGAAACACAGCTTTCCAGCTGACATTCAAAAGAGTCCTGAACCAGGGCATTAAACTTGCCCTTGCTTTGTTGGTCAGCCTTACATCTTATACACACTAGAACAATGCTTCCTGTGTATCAGTGGCTTACAGGAATGCTGTGACTGACTAACGCAACACGATGCAGCTCATGCACCAGCTCCAGTGAGACACACCCCCATCCAGCCAGTCATCTCCTTCCCCTGGCAAATGGCTGTATTCATAGCAAGTGGTGCCCAAGAGCTGAACATCTTCATCCTTACAGCAGCCAGCCCAGAGCCCATAGCATTTACACTATTCCTACTACATCCACTACTACATTTCACCTCATTTTTGTTACCAGCCTCGTGTCATCAGTTTATGTTACTGCCTCCTTTTCACTTCTGGTGACACAGTTAGGAATAAAGCATTAAATAAGGTCCATTCCAAGTCCAGTCCTGGAGGTATTCCACCAGTATTTGTTTCTGGCACATTTTTTCTCATTCAATTAGAATTAACCCACCATTATCTTCCTATTTATCAGTGCTTTCCTTATATCAAAATTCATGTTCCTCCAATAGAAAAAAGAAATTATTTGGTTTATTTCAACATTTTAGTGCAGATTGCATTTGCCTTGCCTGAAAAGGTCAGCTATCTTATTAAAAAAGGCACGATGTTAATTTGGCATGATCTACTTTGAGTAAATTCATGTTGTATTTTATCCCATTTTCAGTTATCTCCTCTCTCCTTCAGCATAGTCTTTATGTCCACCTGATTCACAGACCTAATGCATGAGCAGGAGGGGAAAAAAGAGAAAAAGTTGGTGCCCAATTTCCCTCTGTTTCCCCAGTCTGCTCTGTATCTGTGACATTGCAGTCGCTGAAGTCCATGCCAGCAGCCTAAAACAGAAGGAACAAAACAAGGAGTAAAGTCATGAGCTCACCCATGAAGCTCTCCCATGGAGCATGGACTGTGCATCCTTCCTGACAGAACCTGTTGCCTCATGAAACTCAGAGCCTAAGGGGCTTAGTCACATATCTTAGATAGAGATGAAATATTAGCAATCATTAAAAGACAATTAGAAGGCTTATCTTTCTTCATACTCCATAAACTGTTCTCTAGCTGGGCTAGAAGGACATGAACTCCTTGGCCGAAGAACTCTTGATCAGGTGCACACCATAAATTTAACAACATTCTCTGTTTAGCTTGTCCACCATCCAGAGCAGATACCACTGCAGATGAAGAACTGCTCTTCTGCACCAGGGCCACAGCTGCATCTTCAACCTCCACAGTGCCTCTCCACTGCAGAGACACACCACTTTGGGGAATGTAGGGATATGTCGATACAGTTTGCTTTCCACACACTGCATTTGGAAGTAGACAGCATGGCAAAGCTCTTGTGTACACTCCTTGCCAAGCAAGAGCAAGCCTGGCTGGAATAGGTACTCGGTTTGGTAAGCAGGAAGGCTCTCTATTAACTCACTAAAAGGATGGTGTCTATAGATTAGGGCATGTAGGTAGGTAAGTTGCAGACACAGAGCAAGGTTTAAGGCTCTGCAGCTTGCTGGGAGTGGCTTTGTGAGAATGCACCTGGCAGGTGCACCACAGTGTGGCCAGCACTGCAGAGCGGTACAGCACCGGTGCAGCCCGGAGAGGCCCTCCTCACCCTGCCCCCCGGGCACACAGGCATTTGTCTCAGCAGCAGCACAGGAAACTGCCAAGATAGCAGGTGCCAGTGGTTAGAACAGCAGTAGTTTACATCGTCTGGAGAAGCCAGGGGTTTCATGCTTCAGGAAGGGGTGCAGCCCAGACAGGCAAAGCCTGTATGCCCCTCCAGCTGGGTAGCATTATGGGAGACAGTGACTGTCATCACTTACGTCCCCAACTGACCCAAAAATGAAGAGGTGTGCCCAGCCTGCCAGGTAAAATTTTCCAGAAGACTGGAAAAGGAGAGAAGGGAGAGGACAACTACAGTCTTGCCAAGCATGTCCCAGCCCAGGTTCCTCTGTGCGTGCAGCAGCTCAGGGAAGCGCTGCCTGTGCAAAGCTTTGTGTGCAGTCAGCCAAGCACTGAGCACTGCTTCAGGCACCTGCCCCTCGCTGTGGTGCCACCCTCTCTGCCCATTCGTACATACCCAGCTCTTCCACCAGCTCCTGACACAGCAATTTAGAGAAACAGTGATGGGCCTGCTTCCAGACACCACCTGGTTGCTGCTGGGGCAAAGTCTACTCCAGGAATCAGACCCCCAGGAGCAGTGCAGTAGCATCCTTTCACCCCACATGTTATACATGTCTTAGTCTCAGGCTATTTCTGTGTTCTGCAGATCACAATGCCCAGGGGCCTACAGCAGAACACAGCATGCCTGGGAAGGGCAGTTTAAGACTGATTAGTCCTTCAAAACCATTTCATGGGTATTTATACAGCTGCTGTTTCCTAAACCGACAGGACTTTCTATGAGTGCAAACCCTTCCAACATTCAGTGAACATCAACAATAACAGAAACAAATGACAGATTATTTGTGTATAACTGGTATGTTGAATGGAACATAATTTATGCAGTTAAAAAAAAAAAGAAAAAAGTGCAGTGGTAGAAACAATAATGGCATGAAGCTGAGGCAGTGGAGGCTTAGGTTAGATACCAGGAAAAGGTTCTTCACCCAGAAGGTAGCTGGAAGAGGCTCTTCAGGGAAGTCGTCGCAGCACCAAGCCTGACAAAGTTCAAGAAGCATTTGGACAACACTCCCAGGCACATGGTGTGATTCTTGGGGTGTCCTGTGCAGGGCCAGGAGTTGGACTCAATGATCCTTGTGGGTACCTTCCAACTCAGCAGATTCTATGAGTCTATGATTCTAAATAAAAAAACAGTTCTCACTTCATCTCATTATGAGCTTGAATTTTACAGCTGACTATCACAAAATAGAGTAGAACCTTTTAGCACTTTTGATACTGTATAACCTATAAAACCCTTTATTTAGAAAGAAAACTTAAAACATATTGAGAAGAGAGCATTTTCCTTCCTGCTGTGAAATTAATGTACTAGCTCCCTCATGGCCAAGTGGTAGAGAAATATAAAAGTGATTTTGCCCAAATACTGATTTCTCTGTTGCACTTTGTTAAGTAGAGCTGATACATCACTCCTGGTGTTCTCTTTGGATAATGTCAAACAATAGTGAGGCAGAAAATGCAGACTTCAAATAAGGCAGGACAATAATACTATAATAAAACAATTGTCTCTGAGTTTCTTTAACAACATTTATTGTTAAACAACTGCACTGAAATCCACCTCAGCTTACCAGCTTTTAAATGAAACAATGAACAAACAGTCCCAAAACTACTGACATTTTGACTATGACTTTTAAAATACATTCATCTTTATAAAGGTTAATCTAAAATATCTTGAGAGCTCTCTCACTTTCTTTCAACTTATTCGAGTCCCTCAGCAACCAGGACATAGTCGCTCCATAAAAACTATGCCTCCTAAATGCTAGATTTGAAGAGGATCTTGCCTCAGAAGACACTGCATATGGTGGCAAGGGACAGCTCTTGTTTTTCTCGACATTTTCACAGCTTGGCATTTCAGAGAAAAAAGAGCTCGTTAAACAGCTAGTTAATATGCTGAGAATGACCTTGCAAAGAGAAAACAGCATGAGAATAAAGTTCTTGTGAAACTCGTACTTATGTATGGCAGCTTGGATAGACTGAAAAAGGATGGAAAATGGTGTGGAGTGTCCAAAGTTTCAATCCACCTGCCTCTGACTTTGCCCAAGCAAGCTCTCAATCTGCCTTCCTGTATAAGAAAGAGTTTTATGGACAGATCTTACATATCTCTGTGCTTTGCAAAAAGGCTGGTGCCCCATGATGGCCACCCTGGAGGCTAGGCTCCAACTATGGCCTTCATTCCAGCTGGTGATCCCCAGTCCATGCTGACCACAGCAATAGGAGTTTCCCCCAGTACAGGGTTTGGTGGAAAGAACATACCATGTGTTAATTTAAAAAGACTGAAAAACGGAATCCAGCACTTGAAGAAAAAGTCTTTGAAGAAGATATGTCTGTGGTCTGACACCAATCAGATCCCTCTGTCCTGCTAACACTTTTGAACTGGAGAACATGCCCTTACCAGAATATATGCTCTCCCTGAGGACTTAATACAGATGAAAACTTCAGGGACCAGATTCTCAGATGGTATAAATTGGCATAATTTCATTAACTGAACCAGCTAGACCCTAATCTCTGGTTGCTGCAAGCTGCATTTGGGATACTTCTTTTCCTACACTTTTCTGGATAACTATCATCCTTCTGTCTGACCACCATTATATTATGGTAACCACAGAACAGTGTTTTTTCCCCTAGATGCGATCTCTCCACGAAACAAAGAGTTGTCAGAAGCCTCAGGAAATCAGCTGGTCCATCATCTACTCTGCAGCAGGATTAGCTGCAGCTGCACTGTAGACTTGTTCTGTACCTTCAGATACCACAGCCTACAGATATTTCCAGGAGTTTTGGTTTTAATGACTGGGCAATTTCATCCATAGCAAGATGAAAAGCAGAGGGAATCCGAACCCTTACAGGTGCAGAGCAGATTTAGAGGCAGCTGCTCACCGAGATCCCACCTGGATATTGGAGTGGGATTGAGCTGGGAAATAGCAAGGAGCTCAAACTGCACCCTGGGATCCACCAGAAGCACTTTCTCATGTTTGCACAGGCAAGCGTAGCAAACTGGCTCTGGCTGCTGCTGTCAGTGATATTCTGAAACCTTGGAAGAAATGGAAGATACTCTGTGTGGTTGGGCCAAGGAATTATTTGGGTTCAGCTGATGTGCGTGGACTAAGGACTCAACAGTACTCCGAAGCTGTGGGATTTTAGTCATCATTCTGCTTTCTTCTGCATGCTGTAAGCTGGTTGTTACTCCAGCTATCACACAACTGGGTCTTAGCTCTCTCCAGACTAATTTTTTTTATATGTGGCAATACTTACAGTGAAGATACTGACAGCTTTTTACCGGCTAGGCTCGTAGTTCAATGCCTTAGAAAGGCTCGGGCAGCCTAGAGAGGTAGCACGGGCAATCTAGCATGTCAGTAGCTCTAAAAGCAGCAAATAGTAGCTGCAAAGCTGATACCACCAGCAGAACCAAAGAGGGAGAAATATAGTCTTCAGTTTCCCAATTCCTGCAATTAGAAGCTTTCAAACAGAAACAGATGTTCGCAGAAGGGGTGCAAGCCAAAGAGGGTGGGGCCCCCTCTTCGGCCCTTCTTTTATTCGGAGAAGGGGAAAGGGGCGGACTGGGGGTGGACCCAGGGTGAGCGGCCAATCAGACACTGCTAAAGAGTTTGAGTTACATTTGGTTTTGCCCATGCTTGGAACAAAGGCGTGCAGGAGCACATGGCAGAGGCAAGTGCTGGCTTGTCTTGGGGAGGGGGAAGGAAAGCTTGGAACAGGCAGCAACATGGCACTAAGTTCCTGATGGATTCAGTCAATGATTTATCAAAGACAAAACTAGCCACAAGTGAAAGACTAAGATCTGTGAAAGATCACTTCTTCAAGTAAAACCCACGAAACTGAATTACTGAATGCAAAGAGTCCTCCAGGGAGAGCTCTTCTGTGCAGAAGAAAATAATTGCCATTTTTCATTTGTTCTACCAACATTTTATCTTATGCTCAGCTGTATTTTGCACACCTAAACCAATAGCAAGACACCAGATCAAGTGCCCTGACTTTGCAGTAACACCCCCACAGCTGAAAAATAGAATCATGTATGCTGACTGCATTGATGACACAGACAAAAAAGAGAAGTCCTTTTTGCCAATAGAACCACTACCATATGATTATTAATTTACTTTAAGTTTAGCAAATCACCCTCCAGTAATTACTAGCTTAATCTAATCTTGCTTGCATTTTAACACCCAATTAAAAAGACATATACCACAATAAGCATAAAAAATCAACCAACCTGCAGCAGCACTGAACACATAAACATGTCCACAAACCTGAATGGGAAATAACACCTGACAGAAGTTCTCAAGAAGATGATGTTATCTGTCATTTCTGTTGGAGCCTCCCTGTAACTTAAATCTGAATAGAGCATGCATGGACTTTCTCCAATACATACAAGGGCACAAGTCATAACCAAAAAATATCAGTCAAATTTTTCTGGAGCATCCACAGGGAGATGGTATTGTGTGTTTTTTACTGCTCTAAAGGCTTGGTAGAGATATTTCAGTGGAAGTGCTATCCTTCAGGATTTCTTCAGCCCAAAGCTGGACACAATTAATAAAGTACTGAGGCTTGCTGAGGTCCAGGATCTGGGCATTTGTATAAGCATGTCCATGCTTGTGTGTGAAAGGGGAAGGCAAGTAAAGCCATAAAACCACATAATGTGTCAAGACATTATATTAATTATTTTTTCCAGCAATTACACAAAGTCTACAGCTTTAATTCAAATTAATTTATAATAGCTCTAGACCTCTGACCCATGTCAGAAAAGACAGTCATCAGCTTCCCGATGTGGCAATCTCAGACAGGGGGTTTCTGTTCTCCAGGGGGTCAGTCATAAGCTGAAGATCTCAGCTGAACCACCACTATGAGCTACTTGGAAAGCAGCATCCTCCTCGCATGGTGGTGTAGAAACACAACAAGAATTACCACAGCAGCTCATAAAAAAGACCAGGACACAACTAGAGGGCCAGGCTCCTGTTCCTGTAAGGGAGGTGATGCAGTGATCCCATGCACTGAGCTAGGATTACAACGCACAGCCTGAGATCCTGACCTTCTCCTCTTCCCTGCACTTCTTTGCCTTCTTGAAGTTCACAGTCTTCTCCTGAAGAAGATACTTGGCTGACCTGAGCACTGCTTTTCCCAAAAGGAAGCCAAAGGAGACGGCAGAGGTGACTAGCACCCCATTCCATGATAATTCAGTGACCGGTGAGCACTTGCCCACAAAGTGGAAGGCTACCTCTCAGTTCCCCCTCCTCAGCATGATCACAATCCAGGCTTTCCCTCTGCCCTCTACCCTCAGGCTTGTTCTCACTTCCTGCTCCAGATCTGCCTCCCTGTCTGGGCCCAGCTCTGCTTTTGCCAGCCCCAGTCCTGGTGGTTAGAGAATACAAATTGTAATGAAAGCCGTGGGTCTGAAGGCCTTCGGGACAGAAGGAGTATTGGATCCAGGTGCTTCCCAACACTAACCAAGGATGTCAGCCATTATGCTTGAGTGGTAAGCGGAAGTGCCACCAATAAGGGCCACATCCTAATAATGGCAGCTACAGTGCTTTGTGATGATCTCAGAGATGTGCATAGAGGTAAAACCAGGCTGTAAAATGGTGGATTTCAGGTTTATTCATGCTATAAGTCTAGATGTTGAGGGAGTTTACATGTGCCTACTTTCTCAGTACATTCTCTTCATTTCCTGCATGCCTAGGGAATATAGGTACTTTACAGAACCACAGAATATTCTCAGTCGGACCCACATGGATCATCAAATCCACCTCTTAAGTGAATGGACCATATGGGGATCGAATCCACAGCCTTAGCATTATTAGCACCAGGAGCTAATAGAGTTAGGCTGTACTGAAGAGAATGCCTTTTGGATTACTTTCTGGAGGTAAGGCACCTATATTTCACCAAAATCCAATTTCAAGCACTCTGGCTTTCACTGAAAGTTGCTACTGAAACAGATACTCAAGAGTTTCATATCATAACAGCAATGTGTAGTCTTGGTTTATTGGGATAGGGATTAGAAATGGCATTAAGTTTAATTTTAAATGAACCCAAACTAAATATGAGAAGACAAATATTGTCATTCTGCCAGGGTGTTTCAAATCATGTGTTATATGCCTGGTTTTAAGCATTGGAGCTTAGGTGTTAAAGACAAAGGTATATACTGCCTCAGGAGAGTTCAGTAAATCCCTTTTCCTAAAAGATGCTTCATGTAACAACCTAATTTAGCCCCAGTGTAATTCTGCTGCTTTCAATCCCAAGAGTTCATTTTGTTTGCTGTGTGTTTCCAAGCTGAGAAAAAAATATGAAAAATCCCTTTCTGTGTCACAGCACCTCTCATGCTAAAGTCTAGGCACACACACATGATCTGTGACATATTTGCTGTACTGTGGACCAGGGAACTGTATCTTTCAAGAGATCTCCCAAGATTAAGCCTCAAAACATTCTGTGTGACCTTGGGAAAAGCACTTCATTTTTCTCTGGCTAGGTCTATTGTATAAATTAAACCCTGCCAGGGGGATGTTCCAGGGCATTGGAATTCAATCCTGTATAAACTGTTGACATAATCCTTGGCATCAGTTTCGCTGAAGCCAACTGGCAGTGTCCCAGACAATTCCCCACACAGCTCAAGAGTCAATGCAACCCAAGGCCATCCCCAGCAGACGTGAAGAGGCAGCCCCTCCACTTTGGAGGGAAACTCAGGGAATACAGCCTGCCCTGTGCCAGCCTCTGTGCTCAACAGCGAGCCTGGGCATGTTTTGTTGATGAGCATAAACACATCTGATCCATCTAAAATGGGGGTAATGTATAATTTCCTTTATAAAGACCTGTGCGATTTAAGCATGCAACTACCGTTACAATTATTGCATACACATAGCTGGACTCCCCATAAGATTATTTGAAAGCACTTGTAAATGAACTGTCTTTCCCCTCTCTGAGTAGCAGGGAACAGCTGCCAGAAAATACATCCTACAGGAAATTCATGCTCACACCTACATATAATGCCTGCCAGAGAAAAAACAAGGGAGTAGTACGGTGGCCTATGTGGCAAGATTTCTGATTTCCTGCTTTGTAGGTGCAGGTGAAAAGATGTTTATGCATCTCCTTCCTGTGAGACAGCAGGGTGGCCTTGTCCATCTCCAGAGGTCCTTCGCTTTAGCTGATGCTCTCTTTCCCACCTGTCAAACTTGCTATGGCCATAGGAGCCATGTGTGCTTGTGTGATGGATGCGCTTTCAGCACTGCAACAGCTTTGTGCCAACCATTCTCTCTTCCAAAAAAGAGCTCAGTTGAAGAGCAGTTGGTGATGCTGCAGATCTGCTCTAAAGGCCAGTGAGCAATAACCTGCAATTAATGCAGAGGAATGGAAAGGAAGTAGAAGCAGAGGGAAAGCCCCCATCTCCTTCTAGAGCCACTGCTTCCCTTAATCCTTGTCAGGTATTCTGGAGCTCTTCACCCTGTTTGAGCCTGTCACTTGAAAACATTTTACTTACAGATCCTACCAGATGCACAAACAATTGGTATCTCCTCCAAGTGCTTTGGACTTCAGTGGGTTAGAAGCTGGGTTCAAAGTATAAGTCATATTTCATCCACCATATTCCAGCCCACAGAGAAACGCATGGGACGCTGGAGCTTTGTAACAACTCCTACTGGCATTAATTACCAGCCTCCACAGTCAAGGGCTACCTTTTTGGCCAAATGGACACACAAATGATGGCCAACACTAAGCCTCTTCTGTTTGCTCATCCTGAAGCAGCAGGCTCCGTCACTTTCCCACACTCTCCTGCCAAACAGAATTGAACTGGCTACTCCTGATTTAAATTTGTGCAACTTTATATGTAAGTAGTCTTTCTAATCAAAAAACACATACATATACTTGATTAGAAATATAGGATAATAGGGTGTGCAATATGATACTGATACTTTCAAACAATCCTATTTTGGAAATGGGCCATTCTAAGACTTTTGTTCCCAGCAGCATACACACAATTTCCTTCAGAGCTGTCAGCCTTCACTTCTGTACACACTCTGTGTGCAGGTGCATTATAGTCCACAGCTGGAATTGTTTTGTATTAAATACTTTCTGTGTAAAAAACAACAAAAATCGAACTGGTGATAATTATTATAGCAGTTCTTTCTCCAAGATTATGGAAGAAACCAATCTTTGACAAAGGAAGGCACTCAGCTATGTCTTGAGCCAGTAAACAGTTGTCTAAGAGTTCACTAGCCCATTTTACAGAGGGCTCGTGTTTGCAAGAGGCTTTCATCCTAAAACCATGCCCTCCGCGTAGATGATCCTGTAGCCGTCATCATCTGCTGCTCTCTCATCTCAGTTCTGAATGAAGGAATAAAAATATTCTCGCACACTTCGAAGGACTAGCTTCCAAAGAAATCTTACAGCTGCCTAGAAGACAGTATGGTTCAGACAGTGGAGAATTGATGGACTGACTGTAACAGGACTTACTCCATCACCACACCTCTCTCTCTTCTGATGGCAATATAGAAGTAAATAATGATCCTACAAAAGCTGAGTTTGGCACTAGCTTTGTATAAAAAATGAGGATGCTTCCTTACTCTCAGAAATTTTTAAATTAGATGGATTATCAGCTACTAGGCTACATTTTTTAAGTGTTCTTTTGGCCAAGTGCCCCTGCAGACTGTAATGAATTGTCCAAAACCCTCTTCTCCTCACTATTCCCAAAGCTGACACTTTCTACAGCATTTACAAACTGCTGCACTTTTCAGAAAGGCAGAAATACTCTCAAATTTAGCTACATGTTTGGCAACCTCTATCCCAGACGTTCACAGGACTCCAGCCATTGCTTCTCCCACTTCACAAAAAGAGTTGCTTTTGACTGACAAAGCTTGAATTTTGACTCAGCCAAACCACAGCACAGGTACATAAAATCTGTGGCCAGTTGGCACCAGCTCAATCCTGGAGTTGATGGTACCTGCCCTTCAGATTTTCCAAAGGAGAGTAACCCTTGCGTCACGCTATTCAATGCCTCTTTTGTTCTGGTTTTAATCCTGTGTCCAGCCAGGGGTTTATGT
>NW_008237244.1:2039951-2040446 GCF_000691975.1 Corvus brachyrhynchos
CAGCAGGAAAGATGCCACTCGGTGCCATTTACAAGAGATTCAGCACCTGCAGGCTCAAGCTATGAGTCAAAAACCACAGCTATGGGAAAGTAACTTATGCACAGAGCAGGAAAAGCAAGTATGTCGAAGTAATGCCTGTTATTCAGAGAAAAGCCAGTGAGATGAAGGCAACTGTATTGTTAAGAAGATACATGATAAGAAAGAGAGAATGCAGGTATTATAGGCTGAAACCAACTCCATTTTTATTTTTTAAAAAATAACGTGAAACAAACCCGTATGTGATTTATTATAGAAAAGGAGACATTTGGTCCAAGTAATATTGGTTTCATTAAGCAAAAAAATTAAATGATATCACTTGTTTTTAGTGGACCAGCTGTGGAAGAGGACGATCCGGGGTGGCTGAATCGGCCTCGGCTGGGCGCTCAAGCACTCCCGAGCACCCAGGCGCAGCCATTTCCTGCTTCTTCCCAAGGCTCAGCTCTCGGGCTCCCGCCC
>NW_008237244.1:2040793-2057484 GCF_000691975.1 Corvus brachyrhynchos
GGGGGGGTGAGAGAGGAAATTTCAAAACCAAAAGGGCAGATGGGAAGAAAGAAGAACTT
Source organism: Corvus brachyrhynchos (assembly GCF_000691975.1). Lineage (NCBI taxonomy): Eukaryota > Metazoa > Chordata > Aves > Passeriformes > Corvidae > Corvus > Corvus brachyrhynchos. The sequence continues at coordinate 2,040,853 of NW_008237244.1, forward strand.
TCTCGCTCTCTGCTGGCTCTGTAATAGCCAGATGCACTTTGGTGTTATTTCACAGAATCACACAGTCAGTTAGACTGGAAAAGGCCTCTGAGATCGTCGAGTCCAACCTATGACTGAACACCACCATGTCAGCTACACCAGGGCACTGAGTACCATGTCCAGGCTTTCCTTAAACACCGCCAGGGACAGTGACCCCACCACCTCCCTGAGCAGCCCATTTCAGTGCCTAATCACCCTTGCTATGCAGAAGTTCCTCCTAATGTCCAACCTGAACCTCCCCTGGCACAGCTTGAGGTGAAGTCCTCTTGTCCTGTCGCTGGCTGCCTGGGAGAAGAGGCCAGTCCCCACCTGGCTACCTCCTTTCAAGAGTTGTAGAGCACAGTAAGGTCCCTCCTCAGCTTCCTCAGACCTTGCAGATACCCTGTAGAGAGAGGGCTGCTCCACCCCATTTCCCTGCCAAACTTCATTGCTTTGAAATTTCTCATAGCATTTGCCTGCTTCTGGCTGAATTTCAGTTTGAAATTTTCCTAAAAATAGTTGTGCCAGGACCAGAAACAGTCAGGGGTGAAACACTTCTTCTTGCCCAAGTTAAAATCATGTACAGTCATTTTGTACCATCAAACCCACACATTGGTGCAAAGTTGAGTGAGTCCCTACTTTGGGGCATGAATTTGGTAAGGAGCCAAAGGAATGTAGCTTTAGCCCAAACTATTAAAATGTTAAAAGATGTAGAAAATGTTCTTCTCAGTAGGAAATTTTTAGACTTTGGCAGCTAAAATCCTTGGAGATGTATTAAATTCCAGCACAGGACTACCATGTAAAGATGACTTTCCCTTCCAGTGTTGTGTTTGGGTGCTGCAGGCTGCAGCTATATGGTTGGGTGCCTTGAAGCTCTCCATCTGGTGGTTTGTGTGCTTAACCACCCTTAGTGATGGTTCACAGAGAGCGGCAGCTCAGTGCCATCAGCTTAGGGACTGTTACACCCTCCACTCAAGCAGAGGTGGGTGTCATACCATAGATGTTTCAGCTGCACACCTGTGACCCACACAGGTGTGGATATAAGGCCATGTGGTGGATTTGTTTTCCAATTTGGTCTGTAAAAACCTGCGCAGTTAAACATTCACAGAAGTTAACATTAAGGTCACAAAGCCACATAAACCACTCCAAAACACGGAGGTTGGCTGTGCTACCATCATTCCAGCCCTTGTGCATGAGCATTACAGGCCATCTGAACCTTAGACATCTGGCTTTGGCTGGATGGGGTTCAGTCTGTGGTACCCTCTATATACCACAGTGATGGAAGCCCTGGGCATGTAAAGATCAGTGCCATAGCAAGTCCATATGAAATTGGAGAGGGAGTCATGCAGCTTAGTGTCTGAGCATGAGGAGCTCAGGTGCAGCCAAACCGCAGCCCGACCCTCCCATAGCTCACTATGCCACGCTTCCTCATGTTCTTCAGGGGCATGAGCAGGACAAGTAATTTTGTAGTCTCTGAGAGGTCAGATGTTTCTGAACGTAAGGTGGACATTAAGAACTCAGCATTTCTGCTGCATCTCCAAAATAAGAGAGCTCACTAATTCATACAAACATGCCTTTTCAGTTTGCAATGAGCTCTGCTACTGAGACCTCCGTGACTTGGAGGAGGACAAGGACATTCAGCTTCCATCGGGGAAAACAGCTTTCACCCACCACAAGCACACAGCAGTACAATCTTAGAAACGCGGACCATCGCATCGCGCTTCTCTGCCACTGAGGAGTAAGTCGGGCAGCAGCGAGGATTTCCCTCTCCCGGAGCCGCCGCAGCTCTTCCTGCGCGGTCAGAGCCCACCCCCTGCTGGGGGCTCGGCCTCCGCCCCCTCCCTGCGCTCCGCAGGCTCATGGCATTTGTATCCGCATCTCACAATTTCCGTCTGGCTGCACAGCAGGCAGTTCCAGGGCTCACAAATACCCGGTTTGTAGTTGACAGCACGCTGCTTTCCTACACACAGCCATGCTCTGCTGTCTCCAGCAAAAACTGGGGAGAGACTCAAGCCATTAGTTTTGAGGACTTGTGAAAAAAATTATATCAAAAGAATCCTTCCCTTCTACATTTTGTTATATGCAAATAATAATGAGTTTGGTTTGTTTGTTTGGGGTTTTTTAATATATATTTGCTGTAGTTTTGGAGTTCACTCCAGATGTGTGAATATCAGACGTCATTGCTATAGCTCCAGTAGGGAAGCAGCTTATCTGGAGGGTCAGGGAAATCCCAACCTCTGGTTGCCCTGGTTTCTTTCAGTGAGGAGCAAATGTTGAGGCCATGAAAATTACCAGCTCTTTGTCACTGGAAATCTTACACGTTTGGGAAGTGACTAAGCTGTGGGTTTGGGGAGACTGCCTTTTATAGATGAACAAGAAAAGAATGTTCAGTTTGTGTGAAGTTAGAGACCAAAAATCTGAAAATGGTAGCAGAGCTCTGGAAAACCTCTGGAGTGGGTTGTCTGTAAGGGCCAATAGGTGGAGAGAGGGCACAGCAGATAGCAGAAACATTGCTTCTATAGGTTTGACTTGGATTGATTTTTCTCATGAACACAGAAACTATTTCAAACCCTGAAACTCAAGCTTTTAGTAAATTACAGGTCTTCCTTTATGTATCCAGTTGTGATACACATGAGAATACTGCTTGGATTCCACCAGATTAAGTTGGCTGTGGGAAGGCAGTCCAAATATGCTTCATAGGGCATGTAATGAAGGTCTTGATAGTCCTATATCTAGAACAAACCAGAAAATGCTGTCAATTGACCAGCTTACTTTCAGACAAATTCATAAAATCATGTTACCATGCAGTTCTCATGACAAATCAGTAACATGCTGCAGGGAGATCTCCTGTGAGTTTCTGTCTTGCCTATTCAATAGCACAAGAAATTTCTCTGAGAGTATCTGGTGGGAAAACCATTTCCACTGTAGCCTGAGATTACCTAGACTACAAGGGTTCCACCAGAAACTGCCGCTCCAGGAGGTCCCACAGATCAGCTGTCTAGGCAGAATAAGTCTTTCTGCTTTACTTCTGTTTGCATTGATTTTCAATAGTGCTCATGTTTCTGCCAAGGCTCACAGGAAGGAAGGCCTGCAGGGCTTTAACCATCAGTTTGAACTGATTTTGTGCTGACTCTTGGACCCACAGGATATCATTTCTGGTCAGCTGTAGCCTTTCCTGCATGCCAGCACATTAAGTGGTGACTCTCTGCATTTCTGAGAACTGTAGGTTATAATTTCTAGTAAAATAAACCATTTCTTTCTACTTTTCTACTATTCTACTGTTTTACCAAATGAATCAATAAACGATTGGAGCTCCAATGTCAAGCACTGCTGTACCTTGCCTAGAAGCCTGAACTGGCAGCAGTGAGGAACTTCTACCTGCAGGACTCATCTCACCTTGTACTTCTGTTCTCACCTTTGGCTTGTCCTAATGTAGTATCCCTGGGGCAGGAGCTGACTTCTGCCTTGTGTTTGTCCCACACCCAAATGATCCTGCTCCTTAAACAACAGGGCTTCTGATTCTTTAACACATTTTCATAATCCCAAGGGAACCTTCAAGTCCTGCTGGGGTAAGAGGTGCCACATTGGCAAACAGCCTGCAGGCTATGTGATGGCTAATTTATTGGCACAAAATTACAGGCTGATCTGAGCCATAGCCTGCTACTGCATATCCATCCAGGAAGTATGGGGTGTTCTTTCCATATTTTTTGATTTCCTGGTTTGGCAGGATTCAGGTTTTCTGATAAAGTTACGAACTCAGTTGACAGGCTAAACCAAAATAAAGTCAGAGTAGACAGAAATTGTAACTGGAAATAAATGTTGGCAACTCTGAAATAAATACCAATTTTGACCTCTGATTTTTTGATAAAATCAAGACATAGAATTCCACCTCGCTTCCCACCAGGGCAGCTAGCAAGAACCAGAACAGCACATAACTCTGACGAGTCGTGCACATGCATAGGTAGGAGCCAGATACTAAGCAATGTTCATAGCCCAGTGGGATGGAAGGAAGCAGCCTTCAGCTGGGGCTTCAGGGTACTGCTGTCGTGTAAATTGGAAGCAGCTCCATTCTGTCTCCCCCGTAAGTGATAAACAAGGCATGAAAGCAGTAAGATTGAATTATGTCATTCTTGAGCAGAGTATGCTCCTTTAATGGGCTGCAATTTGTTCAACTAGCTTTGGAAGCTAGCATGCAGGTATTTCACACTTTTGGCTAACTATGCATTTGTTGACTTCTCAGATGTCATGTGAAGGGCCTGCTCTCTGTCTTCTCTGTCTGTGACGGCCATATAGGCTATGCCAAAAATACAGCCAAGACAAGCACTTTGCTCCGGATGTAAGCTGCCCAGATTGTAACTCCTGCACACAGGAGTTCAGTAACAGGCTTCAGTAAGTCTGAAAACCAGCATAAAACACAGATTTCTCTGAACTTAAAACTTTGCTGGTTTTACAGTGTGTTATGTTTCTGGGCAGGAAATCTTGTTTAGATGCCAAGTTGGTAGGATATTCAGTACCCCCATATAAAATGTTTATAGTTGGGCGTGTATATCTAAGTTCACCCTTCTGTTGCTACGTTAACATGATTAAAAGAATCCCCTGTCTGAGAATCAATCAGGCAGCTGCAGAGTGCAGAGAAATTCCTTCCAATAAACAGTGTAAGCATGAGAGAGCCATTCCTGTCAGGGCCTCAGATCCAGAGTTCCTCCCAGTATCTTCAGCATTTCCTGGCATATAGACTTGAGCTTTTATTTAGTTGATCATTTTAAATGACAGAACTGTGATTAAAACTATGCACATCATTTGTTTTCACAGTATAAACCAGAAGCTTGATCTTACCCTAACAAAGGCAGATCCTTAGTGGTTCTAGTATCACAACACAGCAGTAACTAAATGGCAGACATCAGATTATTTTTCATAAATATGTGCTTTTATAATTTTTCAGAAGTATAAAATTTGCATGTACATTTGTAAATTATATATGTGGCTCAGTTGCACAAAACAATGTATCTTCTCATACTAGGTAATATATTTACATTACACTATTACAACTATAGGGTTGTAGAAGGTTAGCTTTACAAATATCCTGTCCTCATTCATCTCTTATAACGACATGCAAAAACATCTCCATTATGTAGTTTGCAAACATGGCAAACTAGTGTATAAAATACACTCCACGGTTAAATGATCTTACTACTCCATGAGCAGGAGCCATGTGGTCATCCTTATATGAAAATTAGCCTCCTTATACCACTTTTACATTCAAAAATACTTGCTCATTTATAGAAGCTGAAATAAGTTTTAGAGAGCCTTTTCAAAAGTATCCTTGGTTTCCATTTGCTACCCATTATTGCAGAAAGCCTTTTTATAAACTGAGTATCTTAATAAGGAGACTTGACAGAGCAGGCTCACAGACGTGCAAAGTGAGCTCCTCCCCAAAGCTGCAATGTCCTGTGGGACAGACAGAACCTCCACCAGCCATTGCAACTGCCCAGCTCCAGGTGTTTTTCAGTCTGGGTGCCTTCAGGAGTTCCACCTGTTGCTGAATGTCTCAGGCTTTGCAGAAGTGTGTTTGACTGAGGACTAGATCCACAGCGGCCATAACCCCTGTTTGCATGGTGGCTGTGTCACTGCCATCCTGCAGCCTGTGTGCTGCTTACAAGAGGTCACTGATGACAGTACATTTGGTCCTGTCACAGTCTCTTTTTATGTGTCTCAAACCCCCCCATAGAGCATGGCACATTAAGCAATCGGCTAAGCAAATTGGGCCCAGGAGTGCAGTAGAGCATACTGCACAGAAGGGCAGCAAGCTGCTGGGAAAGCTGCATGTGTGACCTGACACAGCACTTGTCCTTTTAAGACTGGCTGAGGCCAGCAACGCTCTCAGGAGGACAGCTGCACACTTACTTCTGGGGGGCTGGTGCCACGCCCCTGGAATTCTGCCACAGTAACTAATGGACTCCCTTAGGAACCTCTGAGTTAGGTTTAACATTTTGCAAAATGCATTTATTCCCAAATGCACTGGTAAGGATGTCCAGCTGGTCTGGATGCACAAGACTTCACAGGACACACACTACACAGCCAAAGGTTAATAAAGCTAAGGTACAAACTTAAAACCACATTTGTTATTTGAATAGTTCACCAGATAATGTAATTTTCCACCAAATTAGCAGCAGATGAATTATCAAGGTTCTGCTGGCTTGTCTGACATGAAACCTGTGCTGCTTGAGGAAAGGAAGAACTTTCACACAAGGGTGCTAGAGAACATGCAGTTGGGAGCTACCTCACTGTTAGTCAGACAGAAGAATGCCCCTCTTCAGCATAAACTCCAGTTCAGCTAGAACACTCACCCTAACAGTCTCTGCCAGGTTCCCTAAATACTGTCTGTAAGAACAATCAGTAAGTAGAGAACTGGGTGCATTTAGTCTACTGTGTGCTTTTAGAAAGCTCTTATGCTGCAATTAGTACCTGGACAAGGTAAGTTGTGACAATCCATTTCCGTGGTACCCAACAGGCAGTAATGCCCATGTGAAAGAGCTTGTAGGTAGTTCTATTCAGCTCCAAGAAAGCAAAAAACACTCTGCAAGAATAGGATGATGATAAAACCAAAGGGAGTTTTGATGTTGACTTTGACCAGCACAAAAGCAGACCCTTTTCGTTAGAGACTCCACGGTGAAATTAAATTTGCCTCCTGGTGCTCCCGCTGCCCCTTGTAGGTAAATTAATGTGTGTTTTAGCCTCTGCCTAAGCCTAAGGCTTTAACTACAGAGTTTAACCTTTATTCTCTGATATAACTCCTTCCTTAGGTACTTCGGCAGTACCTTCCTTAGAGTTTAATGTACCATCTTCAGCCTCACATTGGCAGGACTCCTCAGCTCTCTCTCAAAGTTCATCAACAGAGAGGTTTATATATTTGTAAAACATTACAGTGCTTTAGTAACTGAAAATGTTAATAGCAGAAGGCAGTTTTGTATGTAATGCTATCTCTGCACAATCATTGTTCATCTTTTCAGAGGGAACCTGCAGTAGCTGTTGTAAATTCACACAACAAAGGAACACTTCCTTCCCTGCTCTGGCTACACCAGAAAATAAAGGGTGACTGGCTGGAAAAAAGGTGAAGATACAGGAATAACCATAAGTGAAGTGGTCAAGAAGCTAACAGCTTTTAGTGTGCTCAGACTGAGAGAAGAAACAAATCTGTCTGCATCAAGGGTTTTGAAGAATTGATGTATAAAATACAGATTTTAAAATTTAGGAGTGCTGCAGCCTGACAGCAGAACAGTAAGCACCATACCCATGTTTACTAGAAACACAGAGATTATCTTGGCAGAGAATTATCAGTCTTTATACAATCACGAGCAAGCTTTAGAACAATTTTTGAAGGAAAGAATAATTAAGACCTAAAGGTAAGTAAAAAATTATGTAGATAAAATTATTGGGGCAAACTCAACTGGTATCTCTCATTGATTTCCCAGGCACAACTTTTTTACCTGGATGCTAAACTGTCAAGCTAACTTGCTAAGCTAGGTTGATTTGATCACTTATGATAATTCTTGTCTTGGACTGGACAAATACCCTTAGAACTGGGTATCACGGTGGATAAGGAGCCAGCAAAAGACAATTTGGGCAAGGAGTTTCTGAGTGGGAAGGAAAATAATATTGGCATTCCTCAAGGTGGTGTGCCTGATAATCTTAAAGATTTTCACTTATTACCATGGCACAGGTGAGAAAGTTCTGAAGTCTTGTCAGCATGAAAGAGGGTTGGAATATTAAAAGCACTGCATACCACTGGTGCCTAAAGCAGTGCAAATAAGGTGGCACTTTTTGGGCAGAATACAAGCCATATATGACAGTAGGAGCTATTTGGAGGTTAGATGTCAAAAGCAAACAGTCAATTAGGCTTCTTTGTTAGTGATACGGAAAGAAAAGCACTTCTGGAAGTTCAGTCTTAGTAGAGAAAATTTATCTCACATGGATCTCCTGTGGAAGGTGTCTCATGCACTCAAAAGGTAGCTGTGAAACCTACTGTTCAGTCAGCTGAAGCTGTGTCAGATTGGCGTGACCTTCAGAAGAGTGTCTGCTCCAAAAAGGCCACCCATAGCTCTGAGAGGGCTGCAGCAAGGAAGGAATGAGGATAGTGGTTGATCATATCATGACAATGATGGGATGGTTGTGAAAAAGGCGAACAGATACTTTATGTATCCAAAAAAGGTTTCTCTAAAGCAGAGTACTGACTTATTCCCAGGCATATATAACCAGAACTCATCGGTGCACAGTTCAAGAGACCTGTACTCAAGGAGGAAGAACTCAAGACTGCACCATGGGAAGAGAAAGCTGCAACCATAGACGGGAGAATGGAAAATACATTTATTAACAGTGCCTAAAGGAACTGGGCTTGTTTTGCCTCACAGAGTGAAGGTTGAGGGGGGCCTCTGTTACCTTTTTAGATGTATCATAGCAAAGGAAGAGCTTTTAAAATTCTTAATATGATGTTCATGAAGGATCATAATCTGGTTGAGAATAAATTTGAACTCAAAATACAAAGTTCTGAAACTATCAGAGCTTTAGATATTGGCCAATGACCATTTTCAAAATGTTGCTTGATATGTTTGTAATCAGAGTTTTTTTGGTTTGGGTTTTTCTCTGAGATAAATATCATAGTGAAGGGTCCTACAGAAACAAGAATTTTGCACTATTAAGACCCTTATAACAGGATCTTGCTATCTCCTCTTTATTTCTGGTTCAAGCTCCAATATTGTACCTTCTCCAGCACATTCTCAGTATCAGTCTATTAAAGAAGTTTTAGTTTTAAAGGTTATTTTCTGATAATGGATGAGTCTTCCTGAGCTGCTAGTCTTGCCTGAGAAATACTTACCAGCAGCTTACTCCCAGAAACTCCTGTGCCCAAGAGGCAGGATGTCAGGGAAGTTCTGATGCTCAGCATACATAAATAGCAAGGTGACATTAGACACTAGAAATCCTTGGCAGACAGTACACTGGTACTTGTCTGTGACAACATAAATATAAGGGTGTTGGGGTGACCCAGCCCACTGCAGGGCTGGGGCTGCGTAATGCCAATCAATCCCAGCCCATCCCCTGGATCGAGTTCCCTGAAGAGTCAGGCTCAGGGGGCGGCTCAGAAGCCTAAGCCGCACCCCCTGGGCGGTGCCTGGGCCCAAGCCGCCTCCCCCGGCTCGGGAAAATTCTCGGTTCCTCGCTCGTTCATTGGTTCTGCTATAACTCCCGCCTCTCGGCTTTGCCCCGTTGTTTTTTTTTAATATAAGGGTGTTGGGGTGACCCAGCCCACTGCAGGGCTGGGGCTGCGTAATGCCAATCAATCCCAGCCCATCCCCTGGATCGAGTTCCCTGAAGAGTCAGGCTCAGGGGGCGGCTCAGAAGCCTAAGCCGCACCCCCTGGGCGGTGCCTGGGCCCAAGCCGCCTCCCCCGGCTCGGGAAAATTCTCGGTTCCTCGCTCGTTCATTGGTTCTGCTATAACTCCCGCCTCTCGGTTTACCCCAGTGGTTCTTGTTACATTGTATCCTCCCCCTGGCTTGTAACTCATTGGTTGTTTTCCCCTTTCACCGGGGTTTTCAAATTCCCTATCAAACTGAGGACAGGGCTCCGAGGAGCCATTCCCATCAATCCGACCTCATCATCATCCCATTGCATTAAACCTGTTAGAAGCCAGACCCGAACAGCCTCTCTCTTCCTTTGGCTCCGAGCTAACGTGAGCTGATACCATCTGTTCCTGCTGTGTTTCCTCTGCCGAGAAGCCAGCTAGCCAGCCCAGCAAGCAGCTCTTTTCCTGATCCTGAAGTCACTTCAGCGACGCGTGGAGGTAACGCAGCTGGACTGTCTCTGACCTGGGGCACACCAGAGCTCGTGCCTCGAGCACCAAGAACTGTGTTATAAGGGTAAACTTCCAGTCCTTTTAGATTCTCCTTCACCCTAACAGCCAGGAGTTGCTTTACAAATCAGCCTGTGTTGGAAGCTGAATGAGTGAATGATGTTTCTGATCTGGTTGCAAACATGCCGACTCCATTAAGAATCAGCCCCACTAGTCTAGGTTCAGTGCATAAGAGGTACTTCCTTTTGTGCTGGCATTTCTACAGCATCCTTAGGTAGAAATTCACAAGTGCAAATAAAGTGGAGAGAAGAACAGGAATATATTAAAATTTTACTTTGAAGAATTGCAACCCAGTTCTTTTCATGAGCTTTTAAAGATCTTAATTTCAGTGATACAGATGTTACCCAATGTTTGATTAAAATCTAACATACAGACAGATTAGAGTTGTGAACTCAAAGTGGTTGCCACAGATCAGGACTGTCCTCTCCTGGAAATACAATCCAGTTGTTCCTCTTTCCTAGTACAGAGTAAGTCAAGGATTTGCAAAGATAAAAAATAAGGCAGACTCTTCTTGAGAACCCTTTCTCTGAAAGGAAGGGTGAACTGGATGAGATGCAGCAGAACAAATTACTCAGTTCATTGTTGTTTCCCCATCACCCTGTTCCCAAGGATCACAGAAACATGGGCAAGTATGTCTTGCCACTGGTAGGATGAACATTGGGTCCTGTAAGAAGGATGCCAAAATGCTATTTACATCGCAATTTTTGGTCTGACTCTATGAAAAGGAGAGGATGTAATAGAGTTCTAGACCATAAGGCCATATAATGGCTGGGCTCTCAAGTTTTCCAGTGCTATTCTTGATGGGTCTGTTGTTGATGCAAACATCTCTGTGTATGTGTTGGCGGCACCCAGCAAGCAGCTCTTTTCCTGATCCTGAAGTCACTTCAGCGACGCGTGGAGGTAACGCAGCTGGACTGTCTCTGACCTGGGGCACACCAGAGCTCGTGCCTCGAGCACCAAGAACTGTGTTATAAGGGTAAACTTCCAGTCCTTTTAGATTCTCCTTCACCCTAACAGCCAGGAGTTGCTTTACAAATCAGCCTGTGTTGGAAGCTGAATGAGTGAATGATGTTTCTGATCTGGTTGCAAACATGCCGACTCCATTAAGAATCAGCCCCACTAGTCTAGGTTCAGTGCATAAGAGGTACTTCCTTTTGTGCTGGCATTTCTACAGCATCCTTAGGTAGAAATTCACAAGTGCAAATAAAGTGGAGAGAAGAACAGGAATATATTAAAATTTTACTTTGAAGAATTGCAACCCAGTTCTTTTCATGAGCTTTTAAAGATCTTAATTTCAGTGATACAGATGTTACCCAATGTTTGATTAAAATCTAACATACAGACAGATTAGAGTTGTGAACTCAAAGTGGTTGCCACAGATCAGGACTGTCCTCTCCTGGAAATACAATCCAGTTGTTCCTCTTTCCTAGTACAGAGTAAGTCAAGGATTTGCAAAGATAAAAAATAAGGCAGACTCTTCTTGAGAACCCTTTCTCTGAAAGGAAGGGTGAACTGGATGAGATGCAGCAGAACAAATTACTCAGTTCATTGTTGTTTCCCCATCACCCTGTTCCCAAGGATCACAGAAACATGGGCAAGTATGTCTTGCCACTGGTAGGATGAACATTGGGTCCTGTAAGAAGGATGCCAAAATGCTATTTACATCGCAATTTTTGGTCTGACTCTATGAAAAGGAGAGGATGTAATAGAGTTCTAGACCATAAGGCCATATAATGGCTGGGCTCTCAAGTTTTCCAGTGCTATTCTTGATGGGTCTGTTGTTGATGCAAACATCTCTGTGTATGTGTTGGCGGCACAGTGACAGATCTTGTCCTCTGACCAGTAATGAAGGCCTAAAGCAGAGTTTGCAGAATACTTCTTTATCCTCTCTGCACCATCTTTTTCTGTACAGAAATGTAAAACCTTCTTCCTGTTACATGCTTGTGAGATTCATAGAAACTCTCAGATACACTCCTTCTCCACCTCACGCAACTCAGGCTCGGCTCTTACTCATGCAAGGAGATGTGCTGGTGAAAAGTGTTGTCTGTCATCTTTAGATTTCTCTTTGTATGGCTTAATAAGTGCTGTGGTAGTGCAGGTTGCTCAGAATTGCTGTTGGGGGCATTGTGAGAATGCAGTGAACTTTTGCAGCTTTCCTAGAAAGTAGGACAGGAGCAAAAAGGCAGCAAGAAGCAGCTCTGCAAGGCAGTAAAGAGGTGTGAGACTCCTCTGCGGGGGCTCTTCCTCACTGACTCATCTGAAAGCTGTACTCCCACTTTTCATTTGAAAATGCACCTCTACCACTCCCTCGACTGTAGTTGTCCCTAACAGTGTTGGCGTCACCTTTACACCTCTTTCTCTCATAAGCATGTGTGGGTGGTGCTAGCTTTGCACATGAAAACACTGGCTAGTGCTCAGCCTTGCTCTTTTGTTCTGGTAGTGGTCACCATTGGATACACTTTCTTTTATACTGTCAAAAATGTGTCCACCATGGCAAACCTAGGGATGGAGACTTCTGCGAGGTGAGGTGCTCCTCCTAGCACACAGTGGATAACACCAGCCAGCAGAGACACGGGGGGAAAGTCTCCGTTCTGGAGTTACAGCAACTGCCTCACTTTTTAAACACCCGTGAGACAGTCTTGCATTACGTGTGAAATGAATCCATCAAAAATGATGACAGGGGAACATGGATCAAACTGCCAGATGGAGGAAAGGCATACTTACAAGACTCCTTGCTAATCATACCAAATGTTTCAGAGGGGAGCACAGTGACTCACAGAAGGGAGCTGCTCTTCTGTCCTCCATGCAGGTGTACTGATGGTGACAGCATACTGTCACCCCATGTGGGTGGCGGCTCTTTGAAACATGAAAGGAAGGAGTAAAAAGACCTGGAAATTTGAATTCTAGAATTACTTACCCTTAGGTTAATTCAGTCCTTCAAGTTTTCTATTGTCTTCCTCAGGAGTGAAATAAACATTCTGGTTCTACAGCTGAATGTGATGGCCAAGTCACAACTTGACAAGTATGGCACTACCCAGAGTCAGTGGCCTGAGTCCTAAATCCTGACTGCTGGCACATCCCTTGCAGGGAATGGCCTTTCAGGGATGTAACAGAGGTGACCTCACAGCCACCTTCCAGCCATGGGCTCCTGCTGCCCATGAGATCCACGTAAAACATCAATCCGTACAGAAAATCACGCTATGAAAAGCCAGTGTCTATAAAGGAGACAGGAATCCTGCAACTTTATTCGAATAAAGGGAGAGAGTTCACTGGGCCATATGCCCACAGGGTTTTCTCTCTCAAGGTTTGGGAGGGCACAGCCTTTTTTTATCCTAAACTCCCAGCTCATGTTGCCCTCTTCCTTTCCCCATTGGCTGAGGTACGAGAAAGCTACAGCCTTCCTGAACCACCTACCACATATTCCCCCCTTGAACCTGTCATTTCCCCCCAAAGTTCGGAAACTCAGGCTTGTGTGGACCCATATGTCTATTTCAGGAATCAAACTGTCCGGGTTCTGTAACAAACCTGTGGCTTGAAGTTGGTAGAGACATTAAGACCCATTTCAAAGACGTTGACACCCATACCCTCACCAAACATGGAATTGTTTGTAAAGACATTAGCACACATCTTTCCTATCAAACTCATGTAAACCTCTAATCTCTTGGAAAGTTGCTGAATGGTGCTTAGCCTTTATGGATCGAATCCTTTACAAAGATTAGAAGCAGTGAGTCGAGGCATCTCTAGAATCACAAAATCCCGCTTCTTAAGCCAAGGCCATTTGCTGTTGGAATGGGCACGCAGGGAGCAGGAAACAAAACTCAGCCCATCACTCCTGCACAAACAGGATGCAGGAGCAACACACCCAGAAAGATTTAACAACATCTCACCTGAAAAATGAGTCAACAGATCAGCATTTTGAGGAGTGAGTAGAAATTTTCTGTTCCCAGAACAACAGCAGTAAGCAAGGCTGAAAAGCGATGTTTTCTATTATTGTGGAAATGCAGTCTAGTCTGCAACATCCAGGATGGAGTCAGGCTGATTTCAGCATTACAGTCAGAGCTGACTTAATCAATGATAGTTTAATATCCTTCTCAGTTGCTGTTGTCACGGCTGCTGCTTCATCTTAGCAGGCACATCACAGCCCAGTCCATCTTAGGCCAGTATGGATCCCTCAAGGATGAGTCTCTTTCAGACATACCCACTGCAAAAAGTGGTGCCACATGTAAAGACCAAGATCAGGGTTGCAATATCCAGCATGAAAAATACACAGGAATTCAGTGGTAATTGGAGAGCTATTTCTGTCCACAAATGTTTCATGGGTGGTTTTGGGGTTTTTTCTGAACTGTAAAAATAGAAGGCATGATGCTGAAGAAAGACATGCTTGTTTTAGGCACTGGAGAAGTTGTGCAGCAACAATTAGCCTTTATGCAAAGATTAATCCTTAAGTAGGGAGGTATGAATCTCTTTTAACACTGCTTGACTTTTCCACAGGAGGTTTTGTATTTATAAGTGATTGTTCCTGCTCAAACAGAAAACTTCTGTCTCTTCATCTGCTTCCCTGGAGACTTCTGAACTTGTCATCAACCTGATATCCCAGTCAGAGGAACAGTTCCCCACTGTGCAATGAAAATTTATCAGCTTGTCCTTCAGCATGTCTCAACAACTCAGAGATTATTAACTCCTCTTTCAAGTGATTAATACTTCTGGGTGTTTGAGAGGCATAACTCTGGTACTTGTGAGGTGCTGAGAGGCCATGGAAAAGAAGACAGAAAGGGAATGCAAAGCATAACAGTTTGGACTGAGGGGCAGACCAACCCTGCTCTATTTTGAGTCCTGTACCCACTCTACCTGGCCTCCATTTTAACTGGCCTCTGTAGCCCTGCAACACAAACAGCGAACAGCCCCTTTTAATCTCCTTCCTTTGTATGACAATCCAGATCTTTGGATTCTCAAGGGAGTACATCTGAGAAGAAGTCATTTCACTTAGAGCTGCCTAATTATAGCCACGTTGACAGCCACAGTTGTAACTCCTCTGCTAAGAGATTTTTAGTATTTATTGGTAGGCACCTCATTGGTCGCTGCAGAGTACCTGTCAGTCATGATAATTACTAATTTGTTTTAACTTGCCTCAGAAGCATTCCTAGAATTTATGGCTGTGATATGAGTTGATACAGGCATTGTTTTTCCAGCTTTGCCTTCTACTAGGACAGAGGTATGGCAGAAATGCAACATATATAGTCGTCATGGCCTGTCTATAAGTGATGCACTAAGAAAATGCATGACTCCAATGCATACATGTTTACGTCATGTACAACACCCAGCAATACCTTACTAAGAAATCACTCCTAGGATTGCTTTTGTGGCTCTGCCTGCATTTTGCATGTACACACTGATAGGTGTGTGTTTATAATTTTCCAGAAAAGCTGGTCTGTCCTTGCACGTATGACTGAGGCAGCTAATAGGGCTGCTGCATTCAAACAGAGTCAGAAGCAAAGAAGAGCAAGGTAGAACAAAGGATAAAGGCTATTTCACAGCCAGGCAGACATGGGTCCAGTGCTTTTGTCCAAAAGCTCTCATATATTGCTCCTAAACTGACCCTGAAAGCCTTGCAAAAAGCAAAGTTGCTTCAGAAGACTGCCATGCCCCCTATTACAGCAGGGGATGTCCACAACACTGCTTTACTGGAATGCATTGGTGGCAGTAAAGAGCACCCAGATCATGTAAAACACAAGGCAAGAGTAGCATAAATCCAGAAATCTGTGCTCTAATAAAAGGCTAATGTTCTAACCATAAAGTTGGAAATTAAGCTAAATATCCCTTCCCTCCTACCACATACTGCATGGCAAGCCTAGGCCATGCTTTACCCCACCCTGCACACCAGGACTTCTCCACTGCATGTCTGTGCCATTGCCCAACAAGCCACCCCAGCAACTGTGATGCCTGTGAACTGCTCCCCCACAAGCCTCCCCCTCCACTTCCCACACAGCTTTCTGCCTCCCACGGATACTGGGTAGCTTTCTAAGTCATGACGAGCATGAAAGAAGCTTTTCAGCTTGGCCCAGTAGAGCTCCTTCCCCATTTTGTCTCCAATTTCTGCACCCCTGTAGTGCTGAGCCATGGCTGTCAGCCTGGAAAATGCAGTCTCTGTGAACTTCCCTGAATGTCTCATGCATGACAGAAGAAGGGGACTTACATGCAAAACCTCAGCTCTGCTGTGCTCCTGCTCTCAGGAGAGTCTCCCAAGCACGTATCATAAATTGCTCTACGTGTGCCGGAGTCATGATTTTTTCGGCTCAGATGCCTGTTACCCCTGTGTCCATCCTGACTGGAGGTGGTTTCCTTGCATACTGTCTTGGTTTGAAAGACAGGTGTCTGCTAAGGAAAGCAGGAGCCTCCCTTGGAATGGCAGATATAACCCCTTTCCCTCCGAGGTATTATAATTTTGAAATCAAGGGCTTTTAGGCAAAGATGTGGGAAAATAGGAATAACAGTTCTTTACTATTATATATATAACCAGTCAAACAAACAGCAATAACTGTGGCAGTAACAGCAAACAATCACAAACCCAGTCCCAGCCTTCTCGGCTGTCGGGCCCTTTCCCCTCGGGTGCAGTTCCGCTCGCAGCCGGCAGGGGCGCTGGCGGCTCCCGGTGAGCAGGGCAGGTGCGATGGTTCCCCCGCGGCTGCAGGGGGCGCTCCGGAGCGAGCTC
>NW_008237244.1:2057548-2066719 GCF_000691975.1 Corvus brachyrhynchos
TGGGGCGGGAGGGACGAGCACAAATCCCGGAGGCCAAACGAGATGTATCCAAACGGGGAACCCCCAGAGGTCGGGAAGGCAGGGCGAGCAGGGCTACAGCGTAGCGAAGGCTCAAAGCAGCAGCAGGGCAGGACCCACAGCCCGGCCTCCAGCAGGGCAGGGAAAACAGCTTTGGGATCCCGGCGTTGTTTCCAGCAGAAAGAAAAAACGGCCGAAGAAAAAAAACCAGCAGCTCCTTTCTCTGCAGCTTCTCTCTCCGAACGCCGAGAGCAAACTGACCCCACACCCAGGTGAAACAAAGGAGTAGCCAGGCCTGCCCCACCCCCATTGGGCAGCTCTTTTGTCTTCTTTAATACAGCCATTTGTCCCCTAGCAACATGCATATGGGGAAAAATTCCTTTAACAGGAAAAATCTAGGACTAAACTAAAACCCCAACACATACCCTGCTCCAGGTCCTGAGCTTTTGGAAGTGCCCTGGGCGTCTCTTGTTTAGTCACAGCAATTCCCACAAGAGGATCATGACATTGCTCCTGAGGCTGGGCAGGGCAGGGTCCCTGGCAGGGAGAGCAGGGTTACTAAGCATGTGGGCTGCCCCAGTACAGTGATTCTGCCCAGATGAAGATTTCCTCTGCCAGCACCAGTCCTCTGCAGGAACACATGGGCCACAATCCCCACAGAGACCAGTCCCAAATTCTGAAGCATGGTAGGCATTAAGAATTTCTGAGTTTAGAAGAGGTTCACTCACTGGATCATATTACAGATACACTATTAATTATTTTGAGTGGGTATTGAAGCAGTAAGACTCTGTGTGTTCCCTGCAGGAGAAGGCTGCTCCAGCAGCACTGCTCTGGCTTTTGATGCTATTGTTTTAACTCAAAGACCCATCATACAATCAGTTCTGCTACTGGTCCTTGAATCCAAACAATTTCCCTTCTATCAAATAGAAAGTTTAATTTGATGAACAGACAGATGTTTTAAAATGTGACCTTTCCCAAGGTGAAGTACTCAGTGGATGTATTATTTATTGCTTTTCAATTTTTCCACAGGCAGATATGTCTATTCCATCAGGAAGGTTAAACAAGAAGATGTTTAAAAATTCATTTAAGTGCAAATGCAGTCCTTACTAGTGTAGTAATTCTTTCTCTTAACTACACATTTAAGAGCAAGATGTGTTTATATGGGAGGATAAATGATACCTTGTCTGAGGCAGGATTGACAGCTTGTAGATATCCACTGTTGACTGCAGGTGCAGCTTAAATGGTTTCCAGCCGTTTCCTTCAGCTTGGTTGCCATCCATCTGCTCTCTGAAATTGGACCGTCCTTTAAGTGTGGAGTACCTCGGTTTGTCTCAGCATCTAAGCTCAGGTTCTTTGGAGGGGACAGCACTGACGTGCTCAGAGCAGCTCCAGCCATGCCAGCTGACCTTGCAGGGCTCTCGTTAGGTGGGCCAGGGCCTTGTGCAGAGGGGCAAGTGGAGGAAAGGCTCTTCATTTTGGAAACATTGCTCTTCTCTTCCTCTAAGGTAGGAGCAGAGGTCACCTTGGAGGTCACTTGCAGGCTTGTCTCTTCTGGCTCCTAAGGATCTTGATAACTGAGTGTGGTTAATTCACAAGATTGTCTTTTCTTCCAGACCAGTGTAGCTTAAATTTTTCCAGATTGATTAAATAATATTTCCAACAGATGCAAGCAAAAACCCCACTAGTGGATTACGGCAAAGTAGAACAATTTGCTGAGAAATTAGTTCATTTGATTGGATGTAGTACATTATATGCTGTAGTGAATCCTTTAGAACTAGAAAAATGTGCATGAATAATGTAAATAAGAGCAGCATTTTGTACTCATCTTTCAGGGAAAATCAGTCCTGACAGCTTGTTGGATTTGCCTCTTCTGGCTATTTATGATGGTGACTTAGAAACTCTTCCTGATTGAGTGTTCAGTCAAGCAAAAAGGAAGAATAAAACCAGCAGAGGCTCTTATATATTCTGTTATAAAAACTGACAGTGCCTGGCCCTAACACAATGTGTTATTCTCTTGTGCCAAACTGGGGCTGGGTCCCTACACAGACTTTGTTCCCGAGCTCTGGCTGCTGACACCATCCTCTGATTTACACCATGTAACACAGAATCATTAACATATGCCAAGCAAGTTTAAATTCCTTCATAATCAGGAGTAATCAGTAACACAGGATAAAAATAGTAAGTAAAAAACTGCAGCCCAAGTGATAAAAATAGCCTGACTGAAGCAGTGAAGATGGAAGACAGCAGAGCTTATGGCTGCAAGACCAGGACCTGAAAGTCCTCCTCTTCCTCTGCCTCTCACTTGCACATTTATAGTCTCAGCGCAAGGTGCCATTAATACCCTATGGCCCATGAAACGGGGGTGTCTGCACCAAGGGAAGGATTTTTCTGTAAGCTTTCTAGACCCTAGAAGAAAGGGCAGGTTTGATAGTGTTTGCATAGCAGGCATCACAGCCCAGTTCCCCCTCTCACTTTTGGCCCCCAGCAGAGTCCCTGCATGAGCAGCCAGGCTCTGAGTCTGACCAGTCCAGCAATCACCTCCTTATCCCTTGGCGAGAGCCACCCTGGTGCACACTGGCAGGTGGGCGATCCCAGGTGCTGCACCGGGCAGCAGTGAGCCCCTCCAGGTGCCTGCAGCGCAGCACCCAGCATGACAGGGTCAGCACTCGCAGTCCTGGTGCAGCACTCCTCTCCCTTGAAGCCCTCTCAGATGAATCAGCAGCACTCTTGAGCATGAAGGACTGTCCCTGGGCACTCCCAGAGCCCACTGCACAGTGCTGCTGGAGAAATGTGGTGGCACTGACACATCCTGCTCCTTGGGCACATCAGTCTTTGGGAGCTGCATGGGCTGCAGAGGGCCTATCTCACGGGGGCACAGGAAGGAGTGCCTGGCTCTGTGTCTGCACTGCAAGTGAAACATGATTAGTAGGGCGTGGAAGATGTAGGGACTTCCAGTCCTTTCCAGTTCTTTCCCACATTCTTAGAATGGGTGGGTAGAAAACGAAGAAATTAAGCAGCTTGCTCTGCTATTTTTCCTCTCCTGTGACCCAGGCGACAGTGAGTAAGTGTAGTGCCCGTGATATACTCTTATTACCATAGTAACTCAGCCAGGAGCTGATGATTGCACAAGTAGATGCCAAAAGGGAAAGACTGCCTAAGGAATAAATCAGCTCTCTGCTAAATCGGTGCATCGTCCCTATCTGCACTTGATATGCCTTAGAAGGCAGTGGGATTCCTCTGGCACACAGTGAGAGCAAATTACACCTCAGGTCTAAGTCTGTGCTTGCAAAGCAATCTTCCCGAAGGATCTAACATTTTACACCTAAATGAAAAATTACCCACCCCTTACTAGAAGAGGATGATTTTCAGCAAGGGTCTGCACTGCCCTCTGCATTTCTCCCATTTCCTTTGAAGCAAGGACATGGGGTGTAGCTCCAGCTGTGCCACTTGTGAGAGCACAGGCATGTCTGCAGTTCTCCATAACAGCAGCTGCTCCATGCAAAGAGGAGGCCAGCATTAATGTTTCAGCTTAGTGAGACCTGCTGGAGCCTCCAGGCACAGGATGCCCTTGGCAAGGCATATCTGATATCTGTCTAATATCTGAAATCTCTGCTCTAGCTCTGGTGCTCTGGGAAGACAAGGCCTTAGAACAGACTGTGATGATGAGACAGCCCCTTGCTCTGGGCTATACCATCTACCTGAAAACCTCACAACAGCAGCTGGTGTTTCATGCTCTTGCCATCACAGTGCTCCATAGGGTCTGAAATCACTGTCACACCCAGGCAAGTAAGGACTGAAATACAAAGAAGTCAGCCAGGTACTAAGGCCATCAAAGGAACATGTAGCAGGGCAAGGATTTGAAAGCTCATTTCTCAGGTGAATATAGTATAAGTCCATAAGTGATCTCAGCGTCATGCATCCTTTTCTAAAACAATTAAGATTAGAGAGGGCTACTCCAAGTACATGGAGCTTTCTTCATATTTTCTTCTTAGTTTTGCCTTTTGGATAGTGATCTTTATACCAGCATTAGAACTACTGGTGTAACATTCACCACTGTTATTCAGAGCCATAAATTTTCTGCTTAGTATCCAAGGAGTGAGAGGGACACAGAGGAGCAGGATTTTGGCAGTCATGGACACCGCGACTCTGTGAAGGCAACATTAGATAGTGACCACCCTTCAAACTCCATGCTTCCCAACAGCCCAGGACACCTCCTTTGATAAGACAGAAAAAACTGTGTCCATCAGTGACATGACATTATGGTGGGAAGTAGCAAAGTCCTGCCTGCCACACAATCCTGCCTGTTTGGATAAAAATGTTTCAGGAATATTTTCATAACCTTTCCACCAAGTGCTGTTAACAGGTACAACAGTAGGGCTCAATTATGCAAGGTTTCCACTTAAAGTTTCTGGTCAGCAATAAGTCAAGCTCCTCTCTACCCCTACCTAGAAACCTGCAAAAGGAAAACCTTCTCTTGAGTCCTGAAGCTGCACCAAAACCAAAAATATATATATTATGGAGGAGAGGAGAACTGGTGCATTCATTAGGGAACACACAGAACATAACTCATGTAGATGAGCTTTATATGTATTTATATATGTGTGTGTGTATTTATCTGCCTATTTGTGCATATAAATCCTGAGAGATCTCTCCCTTGCTGCTGTGGATAACTAACCTCTGTCCTCTCATGGCATGAGGTGGCAAGGCTACCTGGGCTCCTGTCTCCATCTCAGACTTTTCTGTCTTTGACCCATAAAGGCACTTGCTGACATTAACAACTCATTTGAGCAGAATAACCAAAATGCTTCCCTAGGAGGCCAGAAGCAAGTGTAAAAGAATCCTGTCACTGGGTCTTCCTTGGGAGCTTTACCAGCAGAGAGCAACAGGTGATCATGCTGCTGGCTCATTGTTTTGGGGCTGATACTGGAGCCAGGGACATGCCACAGGGCCAGGCTGGGTCTCAGCACACACAGGACAGACACAGACTTTCTGGATGGCCTCTCCTGCTTCCAGTGCTAGCCACTCATGAAAACCAGAGCCCAAAGGCATTGCAATCATTGGGGCCCTGAAGAGCTCTGCCAGGGCAGAGGCTTGTTTCAGCAGGGCTGCTTGGGGGAACCCACAAAACATCCCCCAAAGCATGGACTATGGCTGCAGCAGGCACATGACTGATAGTCACACGAAGAAGGAAGATGTGCTTGGCCAGAGCCAAGACTGCCATCCCAGCACTGCCACTGCAATTGGACAGTGTAGTACATATGCTGAAAAATAAGAGTATACTGGAAGATGGGCCTTTCATTTCCCTGCACCTGAGCTGCAAGGAGGACATTTCTACTTGAAAGAGCACAGAATAAATTAACTGCTGCTTCAGTTACAGGAAAAATTAATGGTGTTGTGTTGCAGCGGGGATTACTGCAACAAGCATATTTCAAACCAGGAGTCCCGTGGAAAGGAAATATATATATACAGATTCATGGTAGATGTTTCAGAGATGTTTATTTCTCCAGCCGCATGGCCAGGGCTCAGCTCAGGAGCTCCCCCAGTCACGGGACCCGAGGGTCCTTGCCTGCGCAGGGAACACAAACCAACCAATGGGGAATGAGGCTGACCAGGGGCAGGGAAACCCCGTGCCTCCCCCCCAGGGCCCATCTCCCAGGGCTCCATGGCAGGAGGAGGGACCCCAACAGTGTTGTCATAAATGTCTCCACAAATCTCAGTGACAGTTGCAGGGGACTATTAGCATTTGATCTGTCTTGTCTCACACCTGTGTTTCTGGGTAGCATATGCCACTTGTATGCCAAAGCCTGAGAGTGTTCACCACCTAAAACGTGCCAAGCTGAGTATGTAAGTTCCAGGTTAATTGAACTCAGATGAACAAAGACACAAACCTTTTGACTGAGTGCACACATCACAGAAATAAAGAGAGAAATAACGTCAGTCTGGTCTGTGCTCAGGTCAGAGGAGCTCCTAAAGAAGATCCCTGTTTCATTTACCTCCCTCTTTAAGAGACACAACCCTCTTGCCTTTCTCCTGGACTTAAACATTTTTTTTTTTCTTACATTTCCTGAATCTTGAAGGAATTCACCTCCACTACACAGCAAGGAGGGTTTGTTTCATACAGATCACCAACAAAATCTGAGCCTGCACAACTTATACAGTTCCTACCTGGATGAAAAACATAGTCTCTGAGTGCTTATTGCACGCACGTGAAACTCAGTGGTGAGCCATTGATCTACAGCAGTCAGGAGGTGATGGCAGGGGAGAGCAGACACTCCTGATAGCCACTGCTGAATTTCATAGCAAAATCTGAGGGGAAAATAGGAAAATAGGAAAAAGTAAGTAAAGTATAGTAAATGTGACAGTGAAGAGGACCCTTGTCCTCTGGCAGTACAGCTCCCATGATGGGACATCCAGTCAAAACCAGACTTGGACAACTTACTTTGAAAGCTAATGCATTATTTTACCTACTCTTCTCTTGAGATACTAATGCAAAAGTACTTGGGGGAATGCCTTTAATTATGAGGCTTATGTATAAAAGTCTTCTTGCAAGGAAGAGCTTTGTTGCAAGGCTGACTGGCCAGCTCATACCTCCATTCCCACTGGGGTCAGACACCAATAGGCACTGAGTGTGTCCAAACCCCCAGAGCGCCTGCCCTTTCTCTTTGCTAAAATCTCTTTACAACAGGACAAACCAAAAGGTGATACATGCCGGTCCCCAGCTTTCCATTAGTATTCTAAAATACTAATGGAAACAGAAAACAGGGTCAGACAATGTTAGAGCTTTGTATGTGACAGCCTGCACTTAAGGAATCATACTGGAAAGAGTCCAGGGCAGAGGAAAGATGAAAAGGAGAAGAAAGTTGGGATAAAAGTCAGTGGAGCGGCTGGAGTGTGTGCTAATACTGGGGGAGACTCTGCAGCTAATGATGAGATGACAGTGTGCAAAGAGATTTGAAAGTGGAAGCCAAACTGGGAAGTCAGATGAAAAGCTGGAAAAGGCAGGTGCTGAAGTGTGTGTGATCATGGAAAACAGTGTGGAGAGAGAATGAAAGTGGGAACAGCAGAACAGAAAGGTTTTCTGAAAGGAGAAGAGACATCTGTCATCTGCTCTACCAGGCTCAAAGGAAAGCAGAAGGAGTCAGTGGCATCTCAGCCCTCTCTGCAGCAGGTGGCTTGCAGGCTCCCTCCCCACCAAAGCTCTGGGGAGTCACAATTAAATGCAATGAAGTGGAATAAGATAGGCTGGAGCATTGTTGCATGGCAGTGTGTGAAGCCTGGAAGGTAGTTTCTAAATCCACCTGGAATTTGTTCCTCTGATTTGCAAGGAAAATTGTGTTCACAGACCTGCTAAGAGCCAAAAAAATGAAAAAGCTCAGCTTTACTATATGGTGGCAAAGCATTGACTTCTGTAGCAACAGGGGAAGGAGCTGTGGGTTGCCAAAGCCCTGAGACAGATCGAGTGTAAGCCTCCAGCCCTGGACCTTGCACCCTTGGGGCTCTAGGGATCCCAGGAGCACTTCTGTCAGGGTAGTGTTCTTAGGAATCATGTTCCTTCTGAAGTGTGAGGACTTCGCAATCTGTCCACAGCTGTCTGCAGGCTGTTTGCTGAGGAACAGAGGGCACGGAGGCATTGTGTGTACTTTGTTTTCAGCAAGGCCATCTTTCAGCAAGGCCATGCTATTTAAGCACACACACCCTGCCTTTGCACTGATTGTCAGCCCAGTTGGTTATGCTCTGCTCTCCACTCCAGCCCCACATGAGAGGAAAACCCAGCCCTTGAGGTCTCTCCTTGCACAGGGATAACAAAGATGTCTCCCTCCAGCCCATGCACTGGGATCTGCAAAGGGCCTGTTTCCATTAAAACCAACAGCAACCTGCCTTTGGGACAGAGTGTGACCTTCCTTATTCCCATCTCAAATGACAATGGGGGCAGGAGAGGTGTGAGCCAAACACAACTGAGGAGCCAAATGCCTGCGTCCCCAGCTCTTCTTTCAGGCTCTGTAGCTCTGCAAGCCTGGGTCACTGTGGTGGGTTAACCCTGGCTGGACACCAGGTGCCCACCAAAGCCACTCTATAACTCCTTTCTTCGGAGGGACAGAGGAGAGAAAATACAATGAAGAGTTTGTCGTTTGAGGTAAAGACAGGGAGAGATCGTTCAGCAGTTATTGTCATGTGCAAAACAGACTCAACTTGGAGAAATCACCTGAATTTATTACCAATCATATCAGAGTAGTATGAGAATTAAACCCAAATCTTAAAAACACATTCCCCTCACCCCTCCCATCTTCCTGGGCTTAACTTTATTCCTGACTCTCTACCTTCTGCCAGCAGCACAGGGGGACAGCACAGGGGAACAGGGAATGGGGGTTGTGGTCAACTCATCACACGTTCTTTCTACCACTGCTTCCTCCTCAGGGAGAGGACTTCTTTTCCTGCTCCAGTGTGGGGTCCTTCCCATAAGAAATAGTTTTCCATGAACTTCTCTAGTGTGAGTCCTTCCCATGGGTTGTAGTTCTTCACAAACTGCTCCAGCATGGGTCCCTCCCACAGGGGGCAGTTCTTCAGACACAGCCTGCTCCAGTGCAAGTGCCCCATGGGGTCGCAAGTTCTGCCAGCAAACCTGCTCTAGCATGGGCTCCTTTCCCCACAGGTTCACAAGTCCTGTCAGGAGCCTGCTTCATCATGGGCTTAACACAGGGTCTGAGCCTCCTTCAGGCATCCACCTGCTCTGGTGTGGGATCCGCCACAGGCTGCAGGTGGATATCTGCTCCACCATGGGCTGCCTCACCATGGCCTTCAGCATGGGCTGCAGGGGAATCTGCTCCAGTTCCTGGAACACCTCCATCCCCCCTCCTTCACTGACCTTGGTGTCTGCAGAGTTATTGCTATCACTCATTCTGGTCTTCTCTGGCCACAATTGTTTCTGCGCAATAACATTTTTCTCTTAATAAAATACATCATCCTGGGGGTGCTACTACCAACACTGATGGGCTCAGCTTTCCCAGGGGTGCTGCCATCATTGCTGATGAGTTCTGCCTTGGCCAGCCACTGGTCTGTGTAGAAGCCACCTGGCATTGACACTATGGGACACAGAGGAAGCTTCTAGCAGCTTCTCACAGAAGCCAAGCCCTCTTAAACCCCCCCCCCCCACCA
>NW_008237244.1:2066820-2084388 GCF_000691975.1 Corvus brachyrhynchos
CCCCCTCCAAAACCCTGCCACATAAACTCAGTATGTTCACTTCCCAGATCAGGAGTCCAGGACATCCAGTGGTGGCTTTACCACCATCAGGGAGTGTAAAGAAGAGTGAATGGAGGTTCATCCCTTAAGGCTGAATGTCTCATAGTGGCCAAACCCACAGAGAGGTGGGTTTGAACATGTCCCATCACAGCCCATGAGTTAGCCTGTAGTGTGGCATTCACTGCTGGTGGCCATGAGGAATCCCAGGCACTCACCAGTTCAGGTCTTCCCATCTCAGCTTGGGATGCTGTTGCCCACTGTCTGTGAGACATCAAGGACTCAAAGATTCCTGCCTTATCTGTGTTACCTGTGTATTGGCACCCTTCACTGATGATCCAAAACTTCCCAGATATATATATATGTATATATAAAAGCAGCCCAAATTCAAGGTTTCAGCAGTATGAGCGATGGGAACCTGACAGTATATTTAAGCTCCCTCCTGAGTGAATCATACAGATGCAACTGCTCTGAAAGATCCAGCAGCTAAGTTCCCAACATGAATATGCTTCAGTAGCTGCATTTACTTTTGTTTCTATTAGACAAATGTTTCTATTTGTCTCATCACACAACAACACCCATAAAGCAGAAAAATAGCTTTTCCCAGCTTCTGTTAAGTTGTTTCACACCAGTAAAGACTAGTTACGCTGGTGTCAGGAAGTTGACCTACATCCTTTTGGCTGTTATTATCTCATCAAACAGGCCAACCTCGTGCTAGCTAGTTCTTGCCCTGTCTTGTTTCAATCAGTTGGCATAGTGGCTCTTTTTTCAAGGATTCACATTTCATTTGCATAAGAACGTTAATGGAGTAATTTCAGCAATAAACGCCCAGATTAACCCTGCTGTACCCTTAGGAAAAGTCCTTTTCACTGTGAAGCTTTTTGGCATTTCCCTTCTCCTCCACTGGCTAACAAAGGCACACATGAGAGAGGTGAAGCTTCTCTTTGTGCCACTTTCAAAAACAGTGGCTTTCACAATAAGAAAACACATCCAACATTTCCTGTCTGGCTTAGGCTAAACTCATAATTTATCTTCTCCAGAGGGACCAAAGAAATGTAAGACCTGAGTAGGCAGGCCAGAGAATCTTACTGCTGGCAAACTTCTGAACTTTACATTCAAGGACGGTACAATTAGCACACATGGCTGAGGCAGTACCACATTCCGAGCCCTGTTTTGCACATTTCACCTGATGGGTATTTAGAAAAAACCACAATAGTCCCAAGAGTGGAAAATCCCAAATCTCCCTGCACAGGGCACAGAGCCCAGCTGTTGGGGTTTAGAACCAAACACCTTCTGTTTCTTGCTTTGTTTCCCCCTGCATCCATGGCCACACTGTAGTGAAAGATTAGAAAATCTTTCTTTATCCTTGAAATAGCCTGCACCTCACTGGTTTCTGGGAGGAGGTGGTGGATGTGTTCTCAGGCCCATCCAGCTGAGCAGATATTCCAAGTGCCAGATGCCACTCTCCAGGGGGAGGGAAGCTGGTGCCTGTTTTATCCCATCCTTCACACTCACTTTCTCTTTTGCTATGAGCTGTAAAGAAAGATTGTGCTTTGTCAAGGTTAATGAGATATTTATTCTACATTTGATCTCTCCATTTAAAGCTTAATTACTGCCCTAGATGGCTCCAGTCCTTGGAAATCAGCATCTGTGTGTAACAGAAAGATGGAGCCGTCAGCTATTTCTCACTACATGAAAGGAGCACCGTGTCAGATCATGTTATGAGGTACCTCCATTATCTGTGAGTCAGTCAATCATAGGTTTTCCTCAAGCACATGCTACCCCCCCACTGTCATCATCCTCCTTCTTTGATGCTCTCCTCCCTCCCTCTTTGATGCCCATTTGAGGACACCCAGCTGGGGTGCATGGTCTCCAAGTCCTTTAGCCCCTCAGGGAAGGATTTCCTTGCCATGAAGGCACTCCCCTATTTGGTTGACAATCCCCCTCCAGAGATACTCTCAAGCTGTCTTCATGATGTGCTACCTGTCTGTCCCCTGGAGGGGTGCATGCCTCCTGGGGATGCCTTCCCTGGGATATAGCTATGGGCCTTGAAAGATAAGGGGAGAAGACACAGAAACCCAAGAGAAGCAAAAAGGGTCACTCCAAATGCAGGGCTATCTCCCTGCAGAGCCTATGCACACTCTTTTGCAGAGGCTGCTGGCTACACCAGCCTGGTGCAAGGAGAGCTGGTCCCTGCTGGTGCCAGTGTCCCACACCAAGGCCTTGTAATGATGTGATGTCAACGTCACCTCTGATGTCTCCATCCAACCTGGGTAACATGGCAGAGCCAAGTCCCATGGTGTTGCACTGGGGGAAGGGGGCATTTGAGCAAGAAAAGCAGTGGAGGGCTCTGCCTGCAACACCCCAGCACCACCCCAGGTCCCCCTGACCAGTGATGCCCACCCAGCAACTTGCAGAGGAGCCAGCATACCCTGTCAGGCCCCCATCCTGAACCCAAGCATTCCTTTGCTTGCCTTCGTTTTCAGAAGGCTAATATGCCAGCAGTCCATCAGCACCTGGGGGGCAGCTCAGCTTCTGGGCTGAGAAGTTTTGGGTGTCTCTGGTGTCCATCACAGTGTGGGTGCTGCTACAGCTCATCTTCATAGTCACAAAGGAGCTGGATGTGAGCTGCATGGTGTGGCACCCGGAGTGCAAGGAGCACCAAGGCTGCCACAGCACAGCAGGAGGCACAGGCATGGATTTGACATTGTCATCAAGCCCCAGAAGGACCAGTACCAGATCACAGTGAATGTGCAGATGGCACTGTGGACTGAGAGCCGCTGACACCTTCATTGTGTGCCCGAGGCCCTTGGTGGCAGATGTCACCCTTCATCGCATGCACATTACTGGCCCCATGGAACCCAGAACCAGGACACTGATGCAGTTACTGGTGGGGACCTCCAGAGGTTAGGGACCTCCAGGGGTTGGGGACATCTATGGGGACTGGGACCTCTAGGGGTGGTTGAGGACCATGGGAGGTTAGGGAGATCCATGGGCTGGGAATATCTAGAGACACGGAGGACATGCAGGGATGGGGTCAGGAGTGGGTGATGCCCCTGCACTGTAGTGACCCTATACCCAACACCATGTGCCTCTGCTCCCCCCTGCACATGGCTGCAGGTGTTGGGACCTCCTCTGTGGGGGTGTGTTGGGGGAACTACAACCAAAAAAACACATCAGGTCAGAAGCTTCTGCCAGGCAGGATGCAAAGCAACACAGGCTAAACCTCCAAACTGCGTCAGCACAGCATGCTATGCTGAGCTGCACTAATTAGTAGCCTAAAGAGAAACAGCATCAGCATGGATGAGTTCTCTCTGAATCAAGTCTCCCTGCAGAGACCTGCTTGTGCATCAGCCTTTTCTGCAGGCATTGCACCAGCTTCCAGCTCTAGCTCTAGGTCATCTCAGTGTGATCTCCCATGCTGAGATCAGGTGCACCTGGCAGGCACCTTCATGGGGGTAAAGGAGAGCTGTGGGGTCACTCAGGCTCTGAGAACTGAGATGTGCTGGGCAGGAAGCTGAATGCTCTTTTGAAAACACTTCTGTTCTAGGCCCCACAACTTCCTGAGAAGGAAGGGTAAATGGGTCAGCGGGAGGTGCAAGCAGTGACTCCTCAAGTGTCAGCATGGAACATTTTCACTGGGACATGTTTCTGAAGTCAGGATTATGTGTGTTCTCTGAGCTTTATATAGTCACTTCTGTAAAGAGAGGAACAGTCATATGTCGAATGTCTTAAAAGATTTTAACAAGCTCTTCACCAGAAAGTTATTCTGAACAATTACGTTTTCAGTATGGGCCATGAATACATTAATAAAAATGATTGTATTATAATCAAAATACTGGGGCTCACTCAACAAGTCTGATTCATGGCTCTTTGCAAAACACTCTGAAGATAAGGGAGCAGTTACAACTCATCAAACATATATAAATTTAACTATGGGCAAGAGAAAACATTTTTAAATGTAGCTGCATGCCTCTTAAAGACTTGCTACATTTAAGAGGTCAGTGTCCTTCCAAGGCCACCACTACAATTGCAGTTATTCACAAAGAAAAAACACTCAGCCTCTGTATTTCAGTTTCAGATAGCTTGGTGAAATCAAATCCACAGAATGCGTCCAACTTGACTTTTCAGAGCTCAATTTTCAACATTTGCTTTGATATAACATAGTTTTTCTATTGGTAGTTTAGCCCAAATTGATTTAAAATTTCTTGGTTACCTAAAGAACAAATAAAGAGAGCAGCAACCAGCCCTCTCCCAGTACTGCAGGAAGGGAAGAGCTCTTTGGCTCTCTGTATCAACCTGTTGTCTCCCCAGTGCAGGACTATGCAGTGCTGCAGTGTTGTGTTCAGTCTTATCAAGGAAACATCAGTTTATGACACTCCACAGTCTCCAGTTGAAAACTGCTCCACTCCTGGAAAAAACCTCATTTAATGCTTGCTCTGAACTATCTTTTGTTGTATTATACTATCAGCAACATTTATTTGAGCCATTTAGAGTATCCCAGAACAAGACACTGTTGCTCTTTTTTCAAGCCTCATGTTTAAAAAGAATTACCCAAATTTTAAAACAAACAAACAAACAATAACAAAACAACAAAAAATCATCCAGTAATAATAGAAGTGAGTCTCTCATCTTCTGTTGCAATAACAAGGTTAAACAATTTGAGATGTCATCACCGCTCTAAGAGGTATTCCTGCTTACGACAGCTCTGACGCAGGGAAGGGAAACTCCTTTCAGAAGAGTCAGGACATGCCCAGCAGTGGCAGTGCATAATGTTTCCTGTTATCACGGGATCTTTCATTAAATATGAGAGAAAAACAAGGTATGTTATGCTGGAAAAGCCACGTTCCTTGTACTGTAGCCACAGCCCGCGAGGTGGCAGAAGGAAGCGAGTGTCACTGCAGGCTCAGCCAGCTCAGCCTGCACTTCTCTTGATCCCTGGTGTTTTGAATTTTGAAAAGGAAGGCAAAAGAAAAAACCAATTGAAGAACAGAAGCATGCTTAACTCTCATGCACAAACTTTCCTGGAGAAGAGGATAAGCTATTAAGAGGATTGTTTATATACATTAAAGACAGAGAGAAGTGCAGAAAACAAAGTGCATGTTTTTAGCGCCCTTTTAGAACTATGTATTTCAAAACGGTAAGACGAATAATAGCAATGGCTAAGAATTATTTTACGGCTCTTAGTGAAGTGATGACTGCCAAGAAGATGCCTTCAGACAGGCCTGTTGCAATATAAATTTGCAACAAAATTATCAAATCAGCTCTCTACTAAGCCCACATGTCCTGTATGTTTATTGACTTGTTTATTGACCAGGTCTATATCCAGTGCTAACTAGTTAAAAAAAACAAAACACTGAGAGCTTGTTCAGCTCTTTGGTCTAACACACTTTGAAATCCTGAAGGAATGCAATACAGTAGTTTATTCAGAAATCAGCAATTAACTTCTCAAGCTCCAAGAAATCTGTGTCCTAATGACGCTTCCTAGGGAATCCCACCACACACCTTACCCAAACAAGACTGCAGCTCTCTCCTCCATAGAGAAGACATGGTGGTAGCATTACTGAGTAGCATTCCCGATAGCCATGTACTTGGGGGATTTGCTTCCTGGTAGAGCCGTGCCTCAGGTAGGAGGGTCCTATATATATTTCTTAAGTTCCTTTGCTGGATTCCCAGCATGTCCTGCATCTGTTGGAAGTATCTGCTGAAGGAAGCTCACGCAAACACCTAGTTTCATCCTATATTGTAAAGGAGGTTTAAATCACAGCTGCAAGATACTGCTCTCCCCATCGTGATAGTTCAGCAATATGGCTTTACTATTAGTTTCTTGGGAAAAGACCACAGAAAACAGAACAATAGTCTGTTTAACTCCCTGTCATGGGTCAGCAATTAGCTAACTCCCCCAGTTAGCAAGGGGAGGGAGGCCAACATGAGCTTATCACATCTCAGAGAGCAGAGAACCCCACGAGAGAACTTACGTGTGTCTGCATCCTGTGCAACCCTGTGCATGCCCCAAAGGGAAGGCTATGTTAAGAGCTTATGCTGTTGCATCCAACCACAAAGCATAAAGCCTCAGAAAACCAGTTTTACTCAGCCTGTCCCCTCGCCCCTGTATGCAATGCTGCTGGGCTGAGATCATGTGTTGCATTTCCTAGATAAAAGTGAGTGAGGTCACCTTAGACTGTCTTTGTAGTAGGTCTTACTTAGACTGCCCATGGACGATGTCCTTTCTTTGCCATGTCTTCTCTGACAAAGTAGGCTTGCTGGCTGCCTGAGATCCCTGTGCTCTGGATTCCTTGGAAGCAGGTCCCACAGCACTCAGTGCTCAGTGGCTCATTCTGCAATGCCAGCCCTGCTTGCACAACCAGCAGGAAGCACTTTAGGAAGGGGTCCCCTCTGCAATGACAGTATTTCTGCTCCATGTTGCCTTCATTAACTTAATTCTCCATAAAGTTCCCTCACCAGCAGGCTGATGCCACCTCCTCAGGAACCTGCAGTGCTTCTTGCAGATCCAGCACAAGTGTGGAGCACCCATCACTGGGAAATGTTCCTGCTCTGGTGCTCTTTGTGTACCAATTTAGGTTCTTCTGCCTTAGGAAACTCTTAGTCCTTTTTAGTGGGGCCAGCTTTGTGCTTTTCTGTCACTACAAAGTTCAGTACACTTATAGCACCACTGTGTAATTAACATTGCTGTCACTTGCTGAAATTCTTCATTTGTTTTTTTTTATGCTGCAGTTTTGAGCTAATGCAGGTATCACCAGCAAAAGGATGACTGTAAAGTCATTTGCACCTGAGAGTTTCTTTGGATGTAGAGCCAGTGCTCTCAGTTATAATAAAACTCTTACCTTAAAAAGTTAAAAAGCAGTTGAGCAGCACAGTTAAGAAATCTGTTTTCCCATGGATTTATAGCTGGATTATCTGGTGTGCAAATACACACAAACAACCCCCCAAAAATTTGCATAGGTGGGATACAATGTCTGTTCCATGTTACTTTGTGGTGTCTGATAGCAAAACTCACAGTGCAGCTCTCAGGACCTGGGGAGGATGCTCTGTGCATGTAAGGCTGCCTCTGCTGATTAACCGCTCTCTCAGATCCTGATTGAAATCAGCCAATGGGTCCAAAATTCCTAGGCGGACAGACTGAATGGCTGTATAAGCCTCTTCTCCATGGGAAAATGCTCCAGAAGAATACATGGTCAGACCAACAGTGCATGTCACTAACTGGGCTCCAAATAAGCCAATTTACCTCAACCAGTTCTGGGTCCTGTTAACAAAATGTAACTACTAATATAGGAGACATGCCAGCAAAGCCAAAGTATCTCTGATGACACAGTGTATGTAACAGAAAGTTTAACATAGAGTCAATGGAAAGAATGTAAAGCTGGGTGAGATCTATCTAAGGCTGAAGCGGAGTGCTGGCATGGTTGGGACCCCTGTACTCAGCTGAGCCTTTCCATTTCTGTGGCAAAAGGACCCCCCCGTGCTTGTAAAGGCTCCCCCTTACAGGAGAGACTGCTGGGGACTGATTGCAGGGTGCTATACTCCTCCTGAAGAGAAATCCCTTAAAAATGCAGTCATCATCTTAATTGCTGCTTCTGTCTGTTGGCAACAGAAAAGAAATGAGAGCTCCTTCTGAGTTAGTAAGCTTGCACAGACTGGGTCAACATACTGCAGAAGCAATGGATGTTGTGCTAGAAATAAATTGGACTCTACAGCTTGAATAGATGCCAAGGAGCAAGTCTGATCTCCAAAACTGCAGCTAGCAGACCATGAAGAGAAATTGGCAGAAAAACACAGTAATCGGCTGTCAAGAACTGCAACACGTCCTGCAGATGAGGAGCTCAGGGCTGAGTACCACATTCTCATACAATGTGCAAGCTGCAAATAACAACTGCACCTCTTTGAAATTCACTTGTGCACCTTCTGGAAAGAATTAAACACAGGCAACAGCACTCAAACCAGTAGAGGTGGGCTGGATTTCTGCCAGTATTTATCATACATAGGACTTGATTTAATAGAGAGTAGAACCAGAGAGGAGGTCAACTACACCTGTTGTCTGAGCATTTGCCATGCTCCTAATGCTAATGGACCTGTGCATGTCAGTGCCCATGAGCATTATGCAGGATTATCTTTTAGAATGCCTTGCAATCAAACCAAAGTTCAGAAATTCTTAGTCCCACCTTCCTCATAGGTTAAGAAATAATGTTATTCCTACCTGACATTATCTGTCATGATACTGATTCTGTCCTTATCCAGACTAGTGCTGGCTAGGGCTCTGCTGTGACATGAGCCATTGGATTGCTGTGAGCCCCCTTCAAAATCAGTGCCTGAAGGGCAGCACTGGACATGTTATTGGAGAGCAGCTACCCCAAAGGGGTTGGTGTTTAACTTCTCTAGACTCTGCTATGTCTGTGGTAGAGACTTAGATAGCAGGCTGGAACATGTTTGCTAACACCAGACTTACCCGGTCTGGACTCTGCCCTTTCTTTGAAGAATGGATATTGGATACTTTTTGAGGATTACTGGTTTTGTGCTGGATATCACTGCTGCAGTCCTTCTGTCACAGCACAGTGGAACAGCTGTTTCCCCCTTAGTCTAAGTAACAGGATCTTGAGACCCTTCCTAGAGGCCATCTGACACTTGGTCAGAAGTGCCATCACTAGACTGTGCCAGGGCAAGTAACCTTAATTCTCTAATCTGCTGTCTCTCCTCTCACAAGCAGCGTAAGAGCTGCAGGCACTCAGGAGCAACCAGGCTTCCTACCATGTGATCAAGTTGATTCATCATTTCTGCTCCAGTAAATCCCACCTAAAACTCTTCAGGATGTACTAAGGTTAGATGAGAGACAACATGCAAGTATGCCTGCTGGTTTAATATCTCCTTGCCATCATGCTTTGTCCTAACTGTTAAAAACCAAGTACTTTGGACTGAGAACGTTGTTGGCTGAAGTCACAGGTTTCCACAGCCACAATGCCTTTGCCCAGGGCAGGATGCTGATGCGTCGGGGTCTCTGTGTGTTGTGCAACACATCCCAGAGAAACTGCAGCCACATCTAACATCACCACTGAGATTTAAAAATGTAGCTGTCCCATCATGAGACAACTGAGAGCAGGGCATCCATCAGGATCATAAAAAAGCAGAGGTGCATAGTGAGCCTGCCATGAGCCTGCTAACTGTGTCCTTCACTGTTTTTTCAGCATTGTCATATAATTCTCCACAACAGCCCTGAAGAAGTTCACAGAGACTTGAGCGACTCTTTTCTCTTGCCTGGGCTGTTCTAAGCACAAGGGTGGTTCCTCCCATCTCCTCTTCTTTCCCAAGACAAACATTTCTGGCTTCTTTGAAGGTAGGTGTGGTAAAAAGCCACCTCCAGTGCTGAGACAGCAAAGCCATACGTTCTTTCCCATATCATCACTGTTTGCCCAAGCACCTTCCCCTCCACAGCACCTCTCCGAGCAATGAGAGCCAAAGGCTCTCGAACTGTGTAGAGCACTAAGGTAATTTCCTGACCCAGGGTGAGGTCTAATTGGTGGAGTTATGAGCTGCAGTGCCTGTGAGGAGCATTAGCAAGGCTCTGTGCTGGCAAGGGGCTGCAGGGTTAGAGCGATGAGGAAAAAGGGATTCAAGCTTCAGAACAGCTATTTCAGCCTGAATCCTTCCACTGGTGTGTTTTACATGCACAGCTGCATTTGGGTACTGATGGAGGCTTCCAAGTCAACAGTGGCGTCAGGGCATCCACAGGGACTCGTGAACATCAGGGTTTGCAGTGTTGGTTGTGGAAATTTTGCCTAGCATATGGGAAGGGACATCCAGAGAAAGATCTGGGGAAGACCCTCAGGACTTCAGGGCACCCAATAAAGCAGTCAGGACAGTAAGACCTGGACCCGGTCACTCTGGGGGGGCAGGTTGTCCGCAGCACAGTCTTGAGAAGTTGAGAGAAATACAGGTGTACTGTTTATAGGCTGATGGAAACCATTAGAACAGACTGGGAGCTGACTGTATGAAATTTCAAAAATTAATTGTTAATGGGGAGCCATCCTCGCTGCCAGTCTTTTTCAGTAGTATTAGTCCCACAAGGACCTGTTCTTACAACGTACTATTCAATACTAGTTTAAGCTCTTTGGTTAATCAAACAGAAAAGGAAAAAAAAGGATCCAATCCTGATTTTAAATATCTGTGCAAAAGATTTCTCTCACCAAGGAACTCTTTTCAGTAACAGGGAAAAATATAAAGCAATATATAAAAAATAAAAGCAATAAGCCTGAAAGGTTGTTTCCAGGCTTTATTTTGCTTAAAGGTGCACATTTTAAAATAGGGAATAGGTGAAGTGTGCAAAGGCTCATGTTGTGCAGGCAGCCTTTGGTTTGGGCTTTGAACAGATGGAGTTGTTACCATGAATACTAGGACATAGGGGACAGTACCAGGAAAAGCCTGGGACAACTGGTTTGGAGAAGGGTACCCTGGAGATGTGGGAGTAGGAAGGCTCAGGTGCAGGACGTTAAGGGGTGGCAGTCTCAGTTTGGGGATGGAGAGAATGCAGCTTGCAGGTATTTAAGCTGCTCCTGTCTATACAGGCCTTTGCATTCTAACCTGGTCTTCTTGGCCATGGAAGTTTTCCCACTGGGACAAACAGGCATGTCTCCAGCATCAGGCATTTCCACTTCACTTCTTTATAACTTTTTAGCCAGGTCGCAAGAGCAGAGTTTTTCAAATTAGCTTCACAGACCAGTAGTCAGATTAAAATGAGTCTTTTTTTTTTTTTTTTTTTTAAATCAGGTAGTTTAAATGAGAGTTTTACATTTTTCTAGACTAGGAAATACTAATGTTCAAAGTCTGTACCTAATATTACCTCACAACCAGCTCTTGGGACTCTTCTTTAAGTGCCATTCTGTCTTGCCTGATTAGAGATGTGCACTGAGTGTTTTCACAGAAGCATTAATTCATCCTCCTTGGTTTTCTCCCACAGTTTCCAAGCAAAAGCCAGGCTAAAGGACAGAGTGAAAAAACAGCCCTCTGCCTGTGCTGCTCAGACACCAGCCATATAGCAGGAAAAGGGTTTTCCATTCCTCCATCCCAAGGCAGTCTGTCCTAAGAGTAAACCTACGAGCATCTACTGAGACATTAATCTGAGACATCTACTGAGACAGTAATTGAGCTGCTGAAGTTCTGGCAATTAGCACAGACATCCTGTCTTGCTGCCCCATAAGTAAAGTCTTTTACCTCTACATAGCTGCCATCTTTTGGCATTGCTGGCTCCTTCCAGGAATGTGTTTTCTGTTCTGCTCTGCATCCCATAGCACATTCCTCTGGTGCAGCAGTCTGCAATCTTTTGCATGAAGAAATGGGGTCTGGTGGCCTGGTGCAAACCAAATCATTCTCCTGATTTCTCTTGCCAGGTCCTGTTTATCCACCAGTGCTTGTTAGCTAGACCGTACTATGTTCCAAGTGCTGTCAGCAGCTGGCAGGAAACACTGGCAATCAGAGCAATCCCCACAGCTCAGTTTGCAGCAGGCTCTTTGGATTCCTGCTTTTAAGTCATGCAGTGACTCCAGAGTGAGTGTAACAGGGCATCTGAAAAGGAGAAAGTTGAAATCCAGCAGATGTTTGTCACTGGTCTCCTCCTGAAGCAGCACACTGCTGGGACTGAGCCAGCACTGCTAACCTGGAAAAACCAGCAGTGCGTGTGTGGCACTTTCGGATGTCCAAGGCTGCTTCCCTTCCATGGAGAATATCCTACAGCTGCAGAGCCCTTTCCTGTGTACTCTCTGTGCTTATTCTCTGATGTGTAATTCTGAGATGCACCTCTGCCCTTTTGCTTCCTTATCCAGCAAGATTTTACGTGCTATTTGGAAAACATGAAGAGCTTCCCACCCTGCCCTTACCAGTTCTAGAATGGCAATGAAATCTGCACGTGGATGACCGAAAAACAGATAGAGAGGCTGGCTCTGGATGAGAAGTAATTGCCCCTTCCACAAGGTACAATAAGCAGTTACCGAAATATTTCTAGTACAAGGCTGGAGTATTGCAGATGGGCTGAAGAAGGAAGCAGAGATAATGAACACTGTGAGCCACCTCAATGCCGAGGCATCTCTGTGATGTGCAGCCACTCGGAAGCATAGGTTGAGGGATGCATTCCTCTCCTTGAGGGTAGAGGCCAGTTGTCAGCAATGTTGGCATGTTCGTGAGAGGTTTTAATCACAATTGCAGCAGGTTTTAACATCCACATGATACAGTGTGTGGATTTTCTTTATGCCTCATACGTGTATTTATGTTGGTGGAGAGGAGGGAAACCTTGGTATTCTGAATGAATTAAAAATGTAGAGATATATTTGTCTTCATGATAAGGCAAGGACTTGAACACGTACAAGATTCAAAAGCATGAATGGAGGGCACATGCAAAAAAAAGGAATGATTAATCAGAGTGCATTTAAAAATAGTAATTGTATGTAATGCTGAGCAAAGCTAAAATCTATTTTAAACTGTTTATACAGAACGGAAGCGTATGTTCTCAAGGTCTCCAGTTTGTCTATGTGGGTTGGTCAAAAAAGTTGTGACATGCTGAGAAAGGCATTTGTGCCTTGTTGTTTTTAGCAAAACTCACTTCCAACAAAATGGATTTAAAAGAGGAGAGACTGCAAAATACCTAAAGGTCACAAGGCAGTCTTGCCCCATTCTCTCCAGGAGGTGCATATGCCTTGAAACCTTTGAGGAACTGCATCTCCATGCTTCTGACTGCCTCCATCTGTCATTCTTCATGAACCTTTTCCTCAAGCCCTCAGATTGCTGTCTCTCAGAGAAGGTGGGCAGGTCCTTATTGCATCTTCCCTTGTACATGTTTTTGCCCTTCCAGTGGAGAGGAATGCTCACTGAAGCAGCTCTGTCCATTCTTGCTGGAAAGGGTCAGGAGCTATGGGAAGAAAAAAAAACAAACCACCAAACCCAGAGAAAGGACAATTAGCTGTAGTCTCTGTGCCACCAAAATCTACCATTGACTTTGGGACACTTCCTTGGGTTTGTCCTAATTTAAGGTTTGGTGGCAGAAATATTTCTGCAGGCTGCCTTGTTGCACAAGAGCCTAAGCCCATGGTAGAGGTGAGGTAGAAGTATCAACTTCTGGAAAAGGTTTACAAATGTGTAGCCACATGGTACACTGCCAGCTCGCTGGGGGTGTGGAAGAAGGGGGCACTGTCCTGCTATGAAGGACAATGTCCCTCTTGTTTATGTGCTTCTGGAGTCTACTGAAGGGACCAGGATTACAGTGAGGAGCACAGGGAGGCTGGCAATGTGCTGGACATCACCAGAGGTTGTCCTTGTTCTGGAGGATGCCATCTATCAGGTGTCCCTGAAACAAAGAAGCTGTTCAGAAAGGCAGCAGGCAAACCAGGAAAAGATGCTGCATTGCTGCTAGTGGGGCTGGTTCTTTAAAGCTAACATGGAATTGGAAGGGTACCACAAGCCTGAGGTGCCCTGCCAAAAGAGCTGCATTGCTGTGCCAGCTTCTTTCCAAACGAGAACTTAGTCTTTGGCTTTCCTTCTCACTTTGTTCACTCTTCTTTTTTTCTTACCTTTGCTTTCCATTTTTAAACCTTGTGGATCAGCATACTGTGCACTGCAGAACACCTCGTTCTACAGTAGCATGCAGAAGGAGGCATACCATCACGTGCCTTAAAATATTTATTTCTGCAGTATGTATGTATTGTGACTTGGTATCACCTCAGGCCAGTGCAGTGCTAAGAATCTATTGAATCTGTGAGCCAAATATGTGGTTTAAGATCTCACTCCTTTTTTGTATTTGCCACAACAGCAATACTGTTCAAGCCCATGAGGTGCCCACACCCCAGCTCTGGAAAAGCAGCACACAGCAATTGGGGTCAACAGAGGGACAGGAGTTAATGCTGTGTCAGGGAGGCGTGAACTGGATGTATGAAAGCCGGAGCTGTGGCTGTGCAAAATGCCTTTACAGGGAAAAGAATGGTATGCTAACACATGGGGGAGGGAAGAGGTGAAAGTCCACAAGGCAGAGAAAGGGTAAATGAGCAAAACACTACCTTGTGAGGCCCCCAAGTTGGATAGGTACTGCTGCATGATGTTTTCTATCAAACAGCCCTAACTACCAGGATTCCAGCCTGGCTAGGTTCTGCCTGCACCCATGTCACCCCACCCCTGATATTCAGCAATGCTGACTCTGATCCACCATTCCATCAGCCTTGAATATTCTTTCAAAGGTCATTGGGTTCAAAGCCCATCTCTTCTGTGTTTGTGTCAACATTGGTCTGGATCCACAAAATCTAGCGAGATGATCGCTGTCACTTGCAGGCCCAGGGCATCTCCCTCCGTTTCCTTCACTTCTTTAGACATGACAAGGGGTCATGGTGGGGCACCAGATAAAACCCCTCAATAGGCAGGCACACAGTACCAGCATGTTCCTCCCTGCAAGCAAGTGGCCAAGGGCTGCCTTTGGCCACATGTCAACATTTAGCCAGCTGAGATGATGTTTGATGTGACATGGTCAATAGTGAGCACAGGAGCAAATGAACAGGAAAAATACACCACAGTAAGTGCAGCAGGGAATGGCAGTGGGAGGACCTGGCAGATGCACAGGGGCTGATTCAGAAGGGAGATGCAGCCCCACCTATGCTGTTGTGAGTAAACTTGTCCTACACCTCACAACTGCTTTCAAAATGTGTTTAATAACTCATGTCAAAATGCCACCTGGTTCCCAGCAGGGAACTGTGGTGGGGACACCAGTCACGCCACGGTGAGACAGCTCAAACTGACCTGCAACAAAATCCAAGTGTCAACAAGTAGCTGTTGAGCAGAACAGGTATTTTGACTTAATGGCAGAAATTACACCTCTTTGCGGGCACAGAAAATGATGATGGGGCTGGAATCCAAGGGGATGAGAAATAAGCATGAGAATAACAATCAATCATGACTGTTTAAAAAAAAAAACAAGCAACAAACTAAGAAACAATTCTGCCTCTCAGCATTGCTCCTTCCAGTTTCCTTTGCTGCTTCCCTCCTCAGTAGATTGTAATTTTGGGGTTTATTTGATCACACTGTTCACCACATTCAAGCTTGGGCTTAAACTGAAGTCTTGTTTCTCATCAATTGCCTCATCATGAGAAGATAATTTTTTTTTTTTAAATTTGGACTATTTTTAGGGGCTACATAAGAGCTGAAATACCTTATCCATATCCCCAAGGAGCTGTGTTTTCTATGCATACAATGCTGCTAAAGATTTCAGTGAACTGCAATCACGGAAACATTTTTGTTAGGCTTGGCTTGGGGTAATAAACACCTTGCATTTGGTCTACCATTAACCACCGAGAGATGTTCTTGTTTTTCACTCTCCTTTAATGCAGAGTACTTGGTAAGGGTTTGGGAGATGTTTTTAAATTAGAAAACAGCAAGTAAACAAGAAGCACACAGAAAAGCGCTGCAGTATATTAGTAATTTTAAGATGCAACATTTCAGTCTAAAGCTTGCATTTATTTTACATTTTAACTTCTATTTATACTTTTGTTCATACACTCTGGCTTGTTTCACCTCATGTGGGAGCAACACAAAGGAGAGGAAGTCCACAAGCCAGATAAACTGCAATTATCACAGGTTCATTTTGTCAGAGCTATGCAAAGTATCCAGTGCACAGGCCCGCCTTGCCTCTCTAACAGCTCACCACATCTACCCCATGTCTGTCTGCTAACCTGCTCATGTGCATGGAGATATTCCCTTTGGTGAGACAAATAACTTTCATTAAGTGAATCAATTTTGAAAAATTATCTACAGTGAATGGGAAGTTTTCCTTATTATCTTCATAGTAGAAATCTCAGCTATGGGCATTTATATTCTTCTTTCACCGTGGGTTTTTTTTTCCTAGCAGTCTCTTTGGAATGATCTAAATTGCAAAGCTGTGATTTGAGCAATACAGGGATCAATGCTGTGACCAGAATCTACAGCACAAAGGGATAGAAGACAGAGCAGAGAGAGAAACAGCTGCAGTCCCTGTCATGAAAGACCTATCCCTTGTTCTCCTAAAACCAGAAAAAGGTTCCAAGACCAGCCAGAGCTCAGCATGTACTTGGGAGATCCACTTTATTTGAAATTCTTGTCCAGCCAGATGTATAGCAATGCCATAGTATGGGAACATAACCCTTGAAAAACCCTCTCCAGTTCCACATATGAGGCCAGCAGTCCTCAAAAATAGCATCAGCCAGGACAGAAGCCACTTTTTCACTCATCAATCTCCTCCCTGATGAAAGCAAAACTTCATTCTGAAAGCCACCTGCTTACAAGCACAAGACACAAAATGCCTTCCTCGCCACACCACCCCACAAGCACATATGCACTTTGAATGTTTTTTTTATAGTTGCCTATTTCCATAAAGTTCAGAACCTACTGACAAGATCATTTTAATACAGCGTGGATTGCACTGTCCTGGTATAAGCATTCTCAGTGCTATCAGTTTAATGTGGAAAAGATAGTTTCAAACAGGAATGTTAGGAAGATTTTTATTTTTTAAGGAGAATGCTAGGAAATTAATTTTTTATCTTAGATGCTGCAACATCTAGATCAACTTGCAGTGACTTAAATGTCAGAAATCTGCTATACAGTTCCCTCATAACTGCCATCATGCTCTAGGCAAGATTCATGGTCACAGCCTAAAACCTTCACTGTACTTCTTTAGGGATTTTTTTGTTGTTGCATTTTCCTCTCATGATCAGAACATTACAATCATTCAGCCTAAGCTCTGCAAAACATCAAGCCAACATCTCATAGTTTCTCTGGTAGGCATATTATGCTTGCTGTTTTGCCCCAGACACAGAACTGTTCAAGATGCCAGGTTTTGAAGCTACAACAATTACTCAGTGAGTGGCAGAACGTCATCTCTAAGCAGAGATGCTGCCTGTTATTTCTCCTTTTCCTAACAGGTGTATAACGTGAGAAGGCACAAACATTCTGCCTTCCTTTGGCTGAATCCTATGAAGATGACCATAGAAAATAAAGAGCTCCTTTACGCTTCCTTACAGGGCCTGCCTACATCTATAATCATGCAAGCCAGCACCTTTCAAATCACATATGCAGCGGATACAGCCTGTAAACTTCCTCTGCAATCCTTGCTAAATGTGTCCAAACCAGATCTAGTGCACTTTAAACTTGAATAAAATTCTGCTTCTCATCCCAGGCCATCTCCTTCTACTTTAAACTCACTTAACCCTTCAATCCTACACATGGGCCTTCTGTGTGAACTGCAGCCGGACCAGGATCTCATCCTCTCCGCCATCCCCGCCTGGCCTCCTCTCCAGCGCCTTCCCGACAGCCACTCCTGAGCCACTGATCTGGATCCCAGGGAGCAGGAGCAGCACTATTTTTAGGCCGCGCCTGTACGCCATCCCCGCCTGGCCTCCCCTCCAGCCCCTCCCCGCCAGCCACTCCTGAGCCACTGATCTGGATCCCAGGGAGCAGGAGCAGCACTATTTTTAGGCCGCGCCTGTACGCTAAGCACAGAGGAATGTGGCTGGGAGTGGGCCC
>NW_008237244.1:2085165-2096819 GCF_000691975.1 Corvus brachyrhynchos
CGGGGCGTCCCTCGTGGAGCGGCCGTCCGAGCCCTTCGGCCCCGGCCCGGGAGGCCGCGGTACCTGTGTGTTTCTGCCGTGCGTTTCTGGAAGTGACAGCGGAAGCAGCTGTTGGTGTCCAGTTTTAGGACTTGAAACTCCGCTCGGGTTCTGGTTACTTACGAGGAAATGACCCCGTGTGAGGGATGGCTGTGCTGCGGATTTCAGCCTCGCTTCCCGACAGTGCCCGTGCTGTTCCCGCTGTTATGATTTGGCAGCAAAAACTCCTGTTACGGTTTGGCAATAGATTTTTTCCGTGTGTTCGGTTTCCTACGTGCTCGCGCGTTCTTTATTTGGAGACAGCAGGCTGGTCTGCTGGACTCTCTGAGGGTGTGCCTGATAGGGAAAACAACACTTAGCTGCGTTGTGCAATTGAAATTACTGATTTGGCCTTGTAGAGGAACTTATCGTTCTTTTAAAAGAGCTTTGGGATTATTTTTTTGTCAGTTTCTTAGAATAATAATAGTCTAAGTCTTAGTTTTCTGTGTTTCAGAAACACTCTGTGTATGTAACTTGCAGTATTTAGACTTGAGAATTTTTGGTGTCGGGCATTGTATGGTGGTTGATATTTTTGAGCAAATGTTTGTGGTCATGTTTTCTTGTCTGTGACTTAACTAAAACCAGCAGTTGCCAAGTACATGAAAGCTCAGTGTGGTTGGCTGTTGTAATGTAGTACTTATTGAGGTACTAAAATACAA
The DNA here is from genome assembly GCF_000691975.1 of Corvus brachyrhynchos. Lineage (NCBI taxonomy): Eukaryota > Metazoa > Chordata > Aves > Passeriformes > Corvidae > Corvus > Corvus brachyrhynchos. The sequence continues at coordinate 2,085,903 of NW_008237244.1, forward strand.
AGTAATACGCAAACACTTTGTGAAAAGAATTCTTTTTTGTTACATCTGAGTCTTTTATGTCAGGAATCCTCTGACTTCTAGACGATTGCTGTAATGCTGGTAAAATAGAAGTGAAATAAAACCTACTGTTCCTTCTAGTGTATGCAAAGTCATTGGTAATATATCTTCTTCGGTTTTTTTTAATTTTAAGTGGGAATCCAGTGTTGTGGTTGAGCCATGCTGTATATAAACAGTGTGAGGCCCTGGCTGGGGTGTTCTGGAGCAGTTGTAATATCCATTGAAACATTGACTGGCACTTCTAGTCTTACTAACATTCAGTGTTGTATCTTATGGAAACTGTTGAACGGCACATGTATTTCTATCTGCTTGTTAATGGAATTTGTGTTGTGTTCAATTTTATTAGCTGAATTCTCTTTTAGAGAAACTGGTGGGGGAAGAGGAGGGAACACTGAAGATCTAGTGTAGTTCTTCTGCAGAGGGTTACATGGCGGTGGTTGATGCCATGGAAGAACCAGGCTGTGGCCTGAGAGGTGCTTCTCAATCCAGAAGAGCTGTTCTGGGTCTCAGGGCTGTCGTTTTGCTCGCACATTAGGCACATACCCAAAAATTCCCGCAACACTAGTGAATTTTCACATGTTGTTGACATGTTTCATAGAAACTTCATTTTCATAACCGTTTTTAAGGGCTTTTCACACGTAATTACCAGAGGTCAGTCACTGTTTGGATAGGCCTTTCTCTCACAGTGGGAGGCCACCTGTCCTGATGAGAATGATCGCATGACAGGCCTGGTGTAGCCGTGCAGTGTGTCTGTCCCACAAGTACCACACTTGGGGCAAGTGCCTAGCTTACCCAGAGGGGCGGTGACCAAGCTGCCCTCCTGGGAACACGAGACTTTACAAGTTGTCCTGAGAACAATGGCCTTCGCTGGCTGTCCTGTGCTTGGGCAGTCAGTGTTGTGCTTCTGAGAGAGCTGCACGACTGAACCGTGTGTGGGCCATGAGGGACTGAGAGAGGGACAATAGCAGAAATTGGGCTGCGGGGTTATGTAACCACACACTGAATCCCACTCTGTTGGTGTGCCCAAATCCTGTCTGGCGTCTGCTCTGGGGGTGGGGTGCAGACTGACTTGGGTGTCCTGGTGGACAGGTGGAGTGCACTGCTGTGAAATGCAATGTCTTGACACTCCCTGAATTGTGACATGCTTGTCTCATTTTGTCTTCCGGTGGACCTTGGAATGGCATATAGCAGTAGCATTTGCTTCCTTTGTGCTCCTGTGTTATATGGATATGGCTTCTGATGAGGGCAGTCTTTTTTTCTTTTCAAGATCATATGCACATAAATGTGGCTGAAATAAAAATACAATAGCCACCTGTAAAAATCACCTTCAATAAACAGGGGTGACCTGTTGTTTTTGGTGTTCCCAACTCCAAAGTAGCTCACAAGCACCTACAAGAGAAGACAATAATACACCTTGGGTAATACTTTGATTTGCCTTTCTTGAAACTTGTTTCAAGTTCCAGAGATACAGGTTGAGTCTTAAGCTTTAATTTAAAAAAAAATCCCAAACAACAAAACCCCTGAATTTTTCGGTATCTTTTGAAATAGAGAATAAGTTTCTATTAACTGTAAAGGAAACTTTTATTTTTTCTGACTATTAAAAACACTTTTCAAAAGTAGAGCTTGAATTTTAGTAGAGGAAAACCCCTTAGAATGGCCTAATAATTCTGGTGTGTATTTTAAGAATGATATTGAACCCAGAGGCTTTACATAGCAAAGAGCTCGAACAGATGTCTGTTGCGTTTGAGTTATGGGAGTTGTAGGCTTTGTGGACAGAGCGCATGACTGCATTGTGCTCATGGTTACAGCTCCTCAGTCAGATAGCAGCAGTTGTTTCTCATGTTTGTAGACTAAATGTCTTCTTTTTGTTTATAGATATGGCTCGTGGACAGCAGAAGATTCAGTCGCAGCAGAAAAATGCCAAAAAGCAAGCTGAGCAAAAAAAGAAACAAGGACATGATCAGAAGGCTGCAGCAAAGGCTGCCTTGATATATACCTGCACTGTCTGTAGGGTAAGAGAAACTGAAGTCGAAATAGTACTGTAGGGAGAGAGCTGTCTTCCTGACTAGAACAGGATTTTAGAAGATTTTATAGTGGAAACTAAAATACTTAAGTGGTTTTCTAGCTTGTTGCTATAAGAAGCATTTGCATCTGTTATGTGACTTGCTTACAGATTACTCAGCTGTACTGGCAACTGAGATAGAAAATCTGAGAGGTCATGTACAGGTCTGGTTTGGGTAGTTATTTTGCCTCTTGTATTATAGTGGTCTGCATGTGCTGTTAGTATGAGATAGAAAATTTAAAAAGTGTGCGGTCGATTCCTGTTTAGTCTCCACATGGAAACATATTTTCTTTGTGATGGAATTGGTGGGTCTTGGAATCAGTGGTTATTGATGTTGCTGTAGAGAGGAAAAGCGGTGGTGCCGAAAGGTCTAATGTAAGCTTGAGTCACAGTAACTTTTGCTAGAACAACTTAAAAGAAAACAGAAATGTGAGTACTAATCAGATTGTACTTTTCTTTCTGGCTGGTTGTCCTGAAAGCTTCTCTTGGAGCTGAAGGATAAACTTGCTGTTTTCACTTCAATGGTCAGTCCTAGAATAGATCTGCCACTTTAAATGTCTTAAATAAGATTCCAAATTAGGGGTTGCTTACTTGTAACCAGTCCTCCTGTTGTGAAATCAGGCTGTAGTATCAATCACTTTGGGCAGTTGATGCCTGTAAATGTGTCATAGCAAAGGTCTGAGGTAGGTTGTGCCAAGTAGAGAATCAGTTCATGCCATATAACTTCTTGGCCTATTGGTAAACTAAAGAAATAGCTTTCATAAAGATTTGATTTTGAACAGGATAAATGTTTATCTTTAAGATGTTGAAAAAGAAAATGATGAGGAGGTAGGTTTTCCACCAAACCAGCCTGTGAAGTAAGATGTGCAAGGAGATACCTAGCTGGAATAGCACCATTGATGGACATGCCAAAACAAGCGTGATAGTAGTGCTTAAAAGCACCTCTGGAAATAGGTGGTTAAATACTCCATCTTACCCTGCAGCTAAATTAGTGGTGTTTCTGTCACTAGAGCAGTGTCGTCAAGGAGGCAGTTGGCTTCCAGGGAAAGAAAATAAAATATAGCAGGGATTAGGTTTTGTGGTATTATTTAACTCTTGTACTGTGCATAAAGTTTAATGTCTCTCTTTAATCAGACTCAAATGCCGGATCCCAAGACCTTCAAACAGCACTTTGAAAGCAAGCATCCTAAGACTCCACTTCCTCCAGAACTGGCTGATGTTCAGGCATAAAATTGTCTACAGGTCATTACCTTAACTTTTTAATTGATTGTCTGAGAAAGGTGTATTATAAATTGGTTTTTTTACCACCAAAAACTGGGACTTAAAATTTGCTTCCGTTCTTTTAATATGAAGACTACTGTAGGTTAAAATTATACCCCTGAAGTGTTAAAAGTAAAAGAAAGAAGCAAGCTAGTTCTTACATGGGTGAAATGGCTGTGGTATTTCACTGTGCCCGGAGGTTGTTTTAAAAGGGATTAATGTTATTTCAAATGGTCATTCTTAGTGTTGTAGAAATACTTTATTATTTAGTTCTTGCTTTGAAGTGTTAGCTTTGCTTTGAACAAAATACATAAGTACAATCTGTCTGTTGCTACAAAACGTAATGGGAACAGTCATTTAGTATATTTCCAACAACTGAGCCTTCTTGTTCCTGAAGCTATGCAAGTGAATGCAGAAAAATCTGAATTTCTTTGTTAACTGTAGAAGAGATTTCTCAGTAGCCAGTTGTTAGGCACTGAAAGTGGTTATAATAAAAGGCTGAAATGAGGTAAAAAGCAGTAGTATGGTATTTCATTCATGCAAACGTAACCAGCATTATGTAATGGTTCAGCTTAACCAAGTTGTTCTTGTTTTTTATAGGTGAAGTCATGACACCTATTGACTCTTCTACTGTCAGACCTTACATAACAAACCTGCAGCTGCTTTTCTAAAACTGTTGATCAGCAAAAATGAAGGGGCTACAGAAACATTCATATTTTTATGCTGTTCCCTCTTGGGCTTCATGCAAAGACAATTCTGTGTAAATGTACAGTTGTGCCCTATTTGGAAATCCTAAAAAATCAGTCCATACTTGTTATAAAAAATTTTTTACAATTGTAATTATATTGATGTTCATATTGTGTAAAATAACTCACTTAATAAAGTAGTACTTTGATTTTACAATATCACAGATTAACTCCTTGTAGAAATTCTGTTTCACCTTCCTGCATTATCTGCCTTATAAAATAATGAATAAGACAAAAGTGGAATTTTCCCCATCCTGCCAAAACATGAGCAGTATCATTCCACTGCAAGTAATGTACATTACAGTAAATTAATCTTAAACTGGAGAGGGAAGCTGCTCAGACTTACTGTCCAGTGTGCTGCCTGCTTGAGCCCAGCCACTAGTGGTCAAGCTGATGGCTCAAAGTGCAACACACCCCTGAGCAACTGCATGAGAATCATGAGACTTCCTCCTACGTTTTTGTCCTATGTACTGGAGTCTTAAGTACTGCAAGCCATTTTGAATGGGATTCCTTTACTGTGAGGGATCATGTTCCTTGAAGTCATGCACTGGAGGAACTCTGGTTATGCTTGTTATCCTTTCTATTTAGGTAAATGGCTGAGGAAGCTTGAGAGGTGGCAGGATTGAAATGCTGGCTTGAAAAATGCTTGCCAAATACTAGGTTAAAGCAACTCTCCTCTTAGTTGAAAACTGGATTTGAAAATATTTTTAATGATATTTTGAGCAGTCAGCCACACTTGTTCCCCCTCAAATGTGTCTGGTTATTTCTCTCTTGAAGGAATATGTAAAATAGCCCGCTATTAATAACCTTCCTTCACAACCAGCTTAAAATAAGCCTGTTGGAAAAGAGCCAAAGTAACTAAAATAATATGGCTACTTAAAGAAATCGGATGTGATTAAAGTCGCATTGACAAGAAAAAGCTGGATAATAACTCTGGCCAAGAACATTTGAGCAGATAAATATAATTACCCCTAAAGTGTTCTGGGCTGTGTTCTAATCCCAGATGTACAGCACAAAAGTAGTGGAGAAACATCTGAATTGTGCTAGAAGGTCTACCATACAAAATCTCATCTTTGGAATTTTGGAGAGGGCTTACTTAAGAGCTTTAGTTTTGACCCTGCAGTAAGAAGCAGTACTAGAATTGCTGTGATTTTCAGAGTTTACAATGGATGTAAAAATTCTGGCAGTCCAAGTAACCCTTGCTGTGCAGCAGGACTATACATCTGACCTTCAAATGGCTTCCTAAAATCTAGGACCATAGTCTCAAAGACTCATTCACTTAAAAGAATGCACTTGGTATTTTATTATATAAAGTCAAAACCTTTGTCTTCGTCCACTCATTTGCTCTTTATTGAACTACTTCTGTGAGACTAGCTTCCTGTCCTCTTTGCTGTGACAGTATCTCTGTAAATACTTACTTTGGCATAAAATTTCTCTGTATTATAGTCACTCTGGGATAACCTGTATACCACTTAACTTTTATAGATAATGTTATTCTCCTCAGCGTAATCCACTACTGCACTTGTACACCTGACATCAGAATGTAATGATCCATTTATTTTTCTTTAATGTTATCAATACATACATCCTGACAAACTGGCTCCACAAGGCAAGAAATCTGCTTTCAACCTTTGTGCTGTATGGGGGAGAGATACTTCAATGTTCTAATGCTGTAGTTTGTCTAAAAATGCTGAGTAGAAATGGAAAAGATGTTTCTTGCGCTGATTGGTATTTGATAATCTGGTTTTACTCTGCAAAATGTTTGGGGATGTATCCCTAAAACTTGGGCCTGAGGTGAAGTAAATGTTCTATTCCTTCAATTCAGATTGTGTAGCATTAAATAAAAGACTTGTTTCATAAACAATCTCTGTTAATGAGCACTGAAGAGCTGGAAAGCTGCATCATTAGTGGGATGGTTACATTTAGTTAGAATTGTATTTTCAGAACTCTTAGGATGCTCAAATTGAAAATACCCTATGAAATGATGGGGTTTATGTGTCGGAAGGCAATGATGATCCTCAGTTCGATAAGATCCCCAGCTACAATAACTGCCATCTCAATTATAGAAGTAAATGAAAGCTCTGACTGAATTGTTATAAAGGCTGTACTAAATGTGGCAGTAGTCCTCAGTTAGAACACCTGCAATACTTGTTGTACCTAAAAGATCAGAGGAAAGACTAGTTCTCCATCATCTCTTCCTGATCTGAAAGATAGCACACTCTGGTACCTGGCTAAAGACACAGTTGTGCATTGTAATGTGTCTGTTTAAAGAGAATTAAAAATGTAAAACGTAAAATGTCCTATTTCCTACCTGCTTTTAAAATCAAGTATTGCTGCACCTAGAAAATTAATTTCCTGGCTGTGGACAGCCATGTAACTTGAAGCTAACCATGCAAGAAAGAAAAGTAGACAAGGAAAGTTTCCTGTATTCCCTTGAGAAAGATTCTTTTTTGTTGAAGGTCAGCATTCAGGTAAAGGATGACAGTATGGACATCAGCTGGCATGGATATTTGTGGAGCAACTTTAAGAGGGATTTTGGATTTTCAGAAACCCACATCTGAGAATCTCTGAACAGCACCTGAAATCACATTTTAAACGAGGTTTAAAATATTCTGAACAAAAGTCTCACAATAGAGAGTAAAAAGTTAGCAGGTGTGATTATGATGAGGCCATCTTGGGGACTACTGAGTAATCAGAGTTTTGCAATTTTTGTTACTCAGAATTACTTAGGCTTATTTCTGTACCTCTGCTCTACTTATCTAAGAGCCTCTGGTTTCTTGCTATCAACAAGGTGTGTGAAAAATCCAAGACAGAAGTTGAAGACAGTTGCTGTGTACCTTAGGGAAATAGTTTATGCAGTGCTCTTGAAACATCCCTGGAGACATCCCTTTTGGTTATTTGCTGAAAACACTTCAAGTAAGTAAAGCTAATGACCATAGGCTGTTTGCAAACCACATAGTAAATGAAGGAATTTGTGGCATTTCTGTAAACTATATTGAACTATTTTCCTATCTTGATAAGAAGAGCTAATAGGTGGAATGTCTTTTATCATCAAGTACTGATAGGCTTTCCCATTTTCACAGAAACAAGTTGGAAATTACTGGGCTTTATTAGAAGCATGATCTTCCAGGGCCTGACAAGTAAATTTGATTAGTCCTATAGGATCCACAAGCGAAGTAAAGGTCCATTTGTGTTTCTGTCTACTCAGCCACCTCTGCTGTGTGTAATTTGGGGGCCTTTGATTCACCTATTTAGAGCCTTACAGGTTTTGCAGTGGACCTTGAATTCAGCTGCAAAATTCACTTTGCACTGGTGTTCAGTATGTGATTTTGCTCTAGTCCAGACAGTGGGAGGGTGTCAAGTGCTGTCTGTGGAATTGTTCTGTTCATTTTTAGAATTATTTGGAAATCTTTTAATAAATTTTCTATTGTGTTTCAGGTTTTGTATAGATAAGGCACAATGGAGACTCGCTGAGGGAGTTGCGTTATCTTGGTAGCTTTCAAAAAAGAGTAGATTAGGTTGTATGTATGTTTTATAATTGACTTACGTAGCTTTTCACGCTGGGGTTCCTCGGAAAGGAGAAATTTATAGTTGTCCCAACATAGTTATCCAACTGTTCAAGCTGTGTCTCAGCTTTTTCAGGAAATATGGCACAGCTTTCCTCTGAGAAATACTGTCCATTAAATATATAAAGCTAAGGTCCGTGCAGCACTTCGATGATATGACAAACGTATTTTTGTGTTCCTTCTTTGTAGCTGTGACAAAATCACAGTGTTTGAAGTGGAACTGAAACCTGGAGGTCTTTCAGAGGACTATGGATTAAGGGAAGTCTCAGGAATTTATCTAGTCCATCTCCTTACTCAGAGATTGGATAAAATCTGCCAAGACGAACGACCAAGTGTTCCTCTAACTCTTAAAAGCTTCCAGTGAAAGGGATCCTGTGACCTTGTAAGCAACATGTATCACTGCTGAACTGTACAAGTGGAGAGTTATCACAGCAAGAGTTTATCCCTGCCAGTTAAGTCAATTGCTTAAGTTCTTGTTGGCAATAGATGTGATGAATGGTGCCTTCATTTGAACATTGCTAATGTGTTCTCCTAGTCTTCAAAGTAAACCCAGTTAATTGAATCACTCTTTATAGGTCACATTTTCTAAGTCTGGCAATTGGTGCTCTGGATCCTCTACAGTTGGTGCTCTTAAATCATATGGTCCAAAATATGACCCAAAGTGCTGGCTGAGGCTGGCACAGAGTAGCTGGAATGACTAAGGTCTGGCACTTGGATACACTGGAATTACATTAGCCTTTCTGCAGCAACATCCTAGATTCATTTTGGTACCAGTAATAATTTCCACTTCGGGCCTCTATTTAGTGTCCACATACCTGCCTGTAAGGGATCTCAGACCAAACTGTACAGTTCATCCAAGTGTGGTATCGTGGGGGATATTGCAGATGTCCTCTTTCACTCTTTGGTCTGTATTGTTCATGAACACACTGATGGGATAGATTGCAGGCAAGGCCTTGCAGGACCTTGCTTGAGTATCTTGCTAGACTCCAGTAAGCCTTTGGTAATTGCTTCTTGAGAGCACTTTGCACTGCTGTGATTCCCTTTGTGGTCAGTATGGATTGGAGCCCTGTACCTGTGAGGACTTTGCAGACTGACAATCTCAAAGGCATTTACGACAACAGGGAGATTTGGGATCCTGTGTGCCTGTGGCCACCAGGCCAGTGTTCACAAAGAAAGATGAAAGGTAGTGAGGTATGGTATACTTGTTTTTGACAAATCCATATTGTCTGGCTGTTGGTTACTTTTTCATATGCATTTATGAAGGGAATTTTATAAAAATTATCCTAGCCCTTTTCCAGATTTAGGTTGACTGACAAGAATCTTTAAATTCCTTGTGCTTGTCCCACTACTCTCTTGGGCTCTTTCCTGTGCTCTGTGAGTTCTCAGGGAGCAACACTCATTGTTCCTAGTGACATGGCTGATTGCTGGAGCATCCTAGGATAAGAGTTATTAGCTGTTGTCGACTTGAATTCCATCAAAGTCCTCTGACTACTTAGCTTATTCTTTCAACTTCTTAACATGGTTTGTTAACTTTTGAGTGAAGTCAGAAATGCTGTTTATTACTTATTTTTAATCTTATCTTTCATTTTCTTTCCCTCTTCATCAGGTAATGGACCTATACTTAACTTTAGCTTTCCTTAGATATTTGCAGTCTTTGTATCTGCCTTTTAGAGCCCCAGCTGTGGTTTTGGACTCTGCTAATGATGGTGTTACTGTGTGGACTTTTGAGTCATCATTTGTCTGTCTCTCGGGATCCACACTCTTATATTGGCAACCAGTGTGGTGAACTCTTTGAATTTTTTTTTTTTTTGCATGGTTTGCCCACTGTCAAGCTATCAGAAGCTTTATGTACTCCATCCTGATCCATTCAAGACCCCAAACACGTGAGAGCATTCATTAAAGTTTGAGCTCTGCTGAGTATTTACTTACCTACAGGCAATGAGAAGAACCAGGCTGGCCTGATAAATCTGAATGTTCAATAGTTGTTAATGCTGGGTATAGAACTGGAGAGCACTAATTAGACTAAATGCTTGAGTGACTTTTCACCAGACATCAGTTCTGGCCATTTCTTCCCCTGGTTTTCAAGACTGTCCCTATACTTTGATCATTGCTGCCTGTCTTTTCCATATGGATGCCAATGTAATCCAACCCCTCACAAGAGTACATGATGTCTGCTGTCTCTTTACCCTTGCTTTACTGATAAAAGAGTAATACACAAGCTGCCTCTGGGTCTTTTTCAGTGCTTTGCAAAATTAAAGTATGCCTGGACAACAAATCCATGTTAATTGCCCAGCATACTTGCAGACCATCAGGATAGGCCTTAATTTTTAATTTCTTATTCCTGATATGCCTTCAAATTTCAGTAGCCATTACCTACTGATGATTTTTACTTTCTTTTGGTACACATTTTCTTTAGCTGTTGATAATCACTGCATATTTTTCTATAAAATTGTTGCTTTATTTATTTTTTTCTTGTGAACATTTGTGGATCCTTTGAAGAGGGAAAACTCTTTCCAACCAGAAGAATAATAAAAGAATGATGTTGTCTTAAAAAAACACACAAAAAGTCTAAAATGTTTGTATGTGTCCTCATGGTATTCACAATTATTCTTATGGTCATTACTCACTTTTATTACAGCAATGCTTAATGCAGTTGTATTTTCTGTTGATGGAGACACAGCTCAGATTTTATATCACAATGGGCTGTGTGCAGTAAGGGAACTGATCAGGATGTCAGTGAAGTTTCTTTTTCTTTCCACACAGGAACTGAGGGGAAAATAATTTTTGTTTGTGACTGGTTTTCTCTTGCTGCATTTTATTTAGAAAGTAAATTTAGATTCATTATGATTTTAGAAAAAATTGCTTAACCCTAAGAGATTTTCTAAGGGACATCTACGGCTGCTGTTAGCTCTTATCAGATCAGTGCTAGAAGAGAATATTTTTCTTAGGGAGGTCTAAGAAATAGTGTTTATTAAGGACCATGTTAAGTAAGGTTAAGAAATAGTAAACAGCTGCTTTTTGGTGCTGCAGTAAATCATTCAAAGAATTTGCTGTTAGGCGTCTGAAAACAAGAGCTGTTAGGCAGCTGAAAGAATGTGACACTGTTTGCACCATAACCACCAACAGTGAAGGAGGACAGCTTCTCAGCTTCTGGGCTGACTTCTAAATGGACAAAGCCTGCCTGTATTTTTCTCAAACAATAATTGAATTCTGCATTACTGAAGTC
>NW_008237244.1:2097241-2117297 GCF_000691975.1 Corvus brachyrhynchos
AACTTAATTTTGTCATGTGCTAAATACTCGCATGTGTAGAAAGCTGCTAGCTTGAAGACCTTTGTAAAATCTATGTCACATATGTTACTGAAATCAGTGTAGCTGATGTCTGCATATCAGAAGACAATTTATGCATGGCCGGAAGATGCATTTTTAGTCTGTTCTAGAAAACATATACAGTACTGTACCAAGACAGACTTTACAAACTGTAATTGATAAAGTCATAAGATGTTTTTGGGCTATAGTCACCGTCAATCCTCAAATTTTCTCCTGTTCTTTTATCATAAACCTTTTGATTGTAAATTGTGTGGGCAGTATGACTCTGTGGACCTCAGAGAGGTTAGTGCTCTATGGACAGAGATTTGGATGCCACTCTCTTAGACACTTCTGAAATTAATTGCCTTTCTTACTTGCTCTGTGACTCCAGCCAGTTTTTCAGGACCCAAACATCTCTGTGTTTTGCCCCACTTCCCCACTGGTGGTGGGTGAATGGGTAGGAGCACAATAATATAACAGTAAGATTGTCCAGTGCTAATGTTAAATGCTAATACTGCCTTGACTGTGCTGTTTTTAGTCAGTGGTGGCCAGACTTCACCTTTCACTCCCTACAAAGGGACAAGAAGCAGCCTGGCATCTGCAGAGGTGCTTCCTGAGACTGTGCTCCTGACCGCCAGCCTGCCACCCTCTCAACATGAGGTTCATGGAGCTCAGTCTCTGTAACTGGTCGTGTCTAACTGGCCCTAGGCCCGAACTGTTAAAACCCCTGGCTCAGGACAGGCATATTTGCAGAAAGGGAGGTATCTTAAAGGCAATCCTGTTGTTCCTATTTGTGAAAATGGCTGGGTAGAGGAAAGGCTCTCTGTCATTATAGGGGAGGGTGGGGGATTAGAGCTGCAAAACAACCTCCTGCAGTGCCAGACATTAGAGAAACACTTGAGAAATGCCCAAACTACAAAACAAATTTTCTTTGGTGCTTGCATTTTTTAATCAGGGAGGTGAATTCACATCGAAGCACCTGGTATGGAATCCCTTTCCCCAGTACAGGCAAGTGAGGAGTCAGCCCCTGGAAGAGTCTGGCAAACTGAGGTGCCTGTTTAAGGAAGCTTGTGTTTGAGAGCAGGGAAGCAGCAGGGAGTCTGCATTTCTGCAGGAGCTCAGCAAAGACAAACACCTTTCCTTGACAGCTGCCCTGCTTGAGGAAAGAAGGAGAGGCAGTGGCAGTATCCCAGTTAGAGACTGTAAGAAAGCTCACTGTGCATTTGCTGACATGAAAAGTTTGCTTTTGAGCACTTGAGGCTGGCTCAGAATTGCTTGATTGCTAATGATGGTTAGGGTCCATTTAGAGGCAATAAACTAACAATGTCTTGATGAAAATGCACTTTGTATGGCACCCATGACAGATATTTTGCAAGTACTGACACACCATCCCTGTAACTAATGTGGTAATGAATGTGCTAAGTGCTTGAGTGTTTGGGGGTTTTTCTCCTCCATCCCTCCTTGTTGTGGGTATGGCTATACCAGACCTCCTCGGCTGCATTGATCCTTACCCAGATACACATCTCTTCAAGTACAGTTGAACAGGTTTGTATATAATTGGTGCCTCAGGAAGGGAAGAACTGGATGGAACTTAAACAAAACTGGTGCTGAGACTTCATTGTCAGCAGGGAAGTTTATGAGCTGCTTTTGACCAGAATTTGACTCCAACAGATGACATGCTGTAGAGCTGGCAGGGAGAGAACAGAAGTCCTTCCATTTCCAGGAAGCTCTGTGGGAGAAAATGAACAGGGAAGCCCAACGAAAGCAGTCCCTATTCAAGAAAAGACTAGAACAGAGAAATGGGAACATTGAAAAGTTCCACCAAAGGACCAATATTGTCACCTATGAACTCAACAGCCAAAAAGTGCTGCTTTCCAGAATTTTCTTTGCAAGGGGCCCTGGCTCTAGGGCAGGTAGAAGCTCTGCTAAGAGCTCATTGCCATTGTTGCTAAAACTGATTATGAGAAAAAGTGTTGAAATGTTATTCCTCCGGATGGTTAGTTGTCCAGTTTATTAAAACAAGTAAAGTTGTTACTGTCCCCTTGGAGAATGCATGGAAGCAGATTATAATGAAACAGATGGTGCAGAATTTAACTTAAAATCAAGATTCTTTTTGAGACCGGTCTGTCTCAAGCCACTCTTCAGGCAAATTGGTATGCAGAGACATTCAACCATTAATCCCGGAGGTCACCCTTGGGTCAGTTTCTTAGTTACAAGATTTCAGACTGCAGAACACATTGCTTATTTTTTGAGAAAGGCATCTCTTGGTTTTTTTAAGCTATAGTAAATATCATCTATTTTAAAAAGTGGATCCCAATCTGTGGATTCATATTGTGTAGAAACAGTCCTCCTTTTAATTTAGGAAGACCTATCAAAACCAACATTATTTATAAACCTATTTTGTCTTCCGACCACTGCCATTTTCTAGTTTTGCCATTCTTATGGCAGTCTTTTCCTTATCCCCATTTCCAGCCAGCTTTCTAGGAGAGCTGTATTAAGTTTTTCCTCTCCAAAAACATGAGTGAGCTACCATTTTTACTCCCAATAACTCCTCGTCTTCTTTACTGTGGAATAAATCACAGACACTCTCTCTGACATTTCCAAATGAACGTCTAACCAAAAGCCATAGTTCTGTACTCCTCAAAGAAAGCTCTTAACCTCTTGCCCACAACTCTTCTACCCCTTAATCTTTTTTGCATTGCTACAACTATCGTGTCCCTTTGGATTGGCCATGAGCCCTTGGTTTGGTTTGGGTTGGGTCTCCATCTAGATTCTTCCGTATGAGTTAGAAGTCTTGCCGATTCTTCTGCCTTCCTTAGTCAGTGCTTTTTTCCAGGTCCTTGACATCTCCTCTGTGCAGCACCCCTCCCTCTAATGTCCAGCCTTCACATACACTGCCTGGCCCTGCTCATTTACACACCCTTGGAGAGTGTCAGTGCAAAGAGCTGCCCAAAAGATCATTGTCCTCATCTGTTGTTTCCTGTATTCTCCTCTCCTCACTCTCAACCTCCCTCCCTTCCTTCAAAACCCTGCTTTGCCAGGAAGCATCCCAGAAGCTGGTAGCAGCTGTCAGGCTGTTCCTATTATCCTCCCCATCTCTCTCCTATTTCCCAGCATCTTCACAGCTGTCTTTGCAGCATCCACCAGTGTGGTCTCAAACAGCACCCAGCACAGTTGTCTCCAGCTCTGTGGCCAGACTTCCCGAATGCACACTGGTCACAGCCACACCGTCCTGTTTCTCAGGTCACATTGACAAGTCTTTCCCTTGCAGAACAGGTACAGAAGGTGTTGCAGCTGATAGATGCTGAAACAACTCTTTCTCTGCCTCTCTGTGTTCCTCACTGGATAAACAGTTCATGAGCAGCAGAGGGGCTCTCTTGCTCCTTCTTCACTGAGTTGTTTACGCCACAAGGTCTTTGCTTTTCAGACTACATATTTTTAAATTCGGATTTACTGCCTTGGCCCTTAGCATTCAAATTCATCTACCTTTTTTAAGACTACATTTCCCTCTGCCGTGCTGCCCTCTCCTTTTCAGCTCTTCATCACACATGACCTTATTTAGTGACAGGGAACTGGCAAGTCAGAGATGTAAGGGCAAGGCTTGGGACCAAATGGGGCAGAGAGCACGGCTGGACATCCACAGCCGCCCCCACATGATGCCCTCTGTTCACTGCTTGCTGTGCAGTCGTCAATATAGCACTGGACAAGTGGGTTTTTTACTGCCACATGAATGTGCAGCTGGTAAAGAGTTAACCCAAAGAGGAGGGTTTGAGAGCAGCCCAAACCTGCTCTCCCTACATTTAAAACCACGGTGAACCTAATCAGCCCTTGTTCTGAAGTGAGCAACCAGACAGCTCCTTAAAAACCTTGGGTGTGTTTCACACTATGTATTTAACATAATTAGTTCCCAGGTCAAGGCTTACCACTCTGGTTTTACCCCCAGTGAACCCTGAACTGACAAGACCTTGCAGATCAGCTTTGCTGAAATTCCAGCATCTCCTGTCCAACCTGCTTACTTCTTCCTCTTTCTTGTGCTTCATCATCTCGTTTATTTTTCATTTAGTGTCCTTCTATCTGGAGGCACCTGTCTTGTGTGAGAGGAAATTAATCGCGAGCCCACCTGTCCCCCTCCTCAGCACAGTGCGCAGTGCACAAGTGTGAGTGGGCAGTATAAAATCCACGTGAGGGATCCCACCTAGGCAGTTCAAGTGCTGAATAAATCTTAGGAGCAGGACTTGCTGGGTCCAGCCCTTACATTTTGGACATCGGGGCAAGAACTTTGGTTTTTTGTTTTGCAGCCATTACTTTTACCTTTAGCATCCTCTCAGGATCATTAATATGCCTTAGTTCTCTCTAACTGTTACCCAAAGTGCTGCTTGCATGTGTGTTCTGTTGTATCCTGTATTTTCCAGAGCATCATTACTTTCTGGGCACAAGCAGCCAGGTGCTGCTGGATTTGCTCAACTTGACTGTGGCTCTGCATAAATACAATTCATGTATGTCTTGATATGGGCCTATGAATTGACAAAAACATGCTTTGGATGCTGATTCAACTTCAGTTGTAGGCTTAGTTCAAAATTTTTAATTGCCTTTGTAGGTGCCATCTCTTCCTGCACATACATTATCCCTTAAAAAATTAAATCCCAGCTTTTATAATCACAATTTATAAAGCTGTATTTTCAGTCTTAATCTCTTGCCATTTCAGACGGATCTGCAGGAGTAATTCTTCAAGCAGCTAGCAGGGTATTCCCTTCCATGGTGATTTAAATTAGCCAAACAATAACCCCTTCAGTAATTAAAACACCCCAAAAAAATCAGAACAAAAAGCTTCCCATTTAAGTCTGTGTTAAACCAATTCACTGGAGTGACACAATTAAACTCTTGGGGCCAAATCCTGCTTGTCCTCTTCACTTAAGTGCTGCTTTTGAGAGCAAAGGGATGAGTGAGAACAGCATTTAGTCCATACATTAATAATGTATATCCTTTGACTGACAGAGAAGGGGCTGGCAGAACAAATCAAAGCACCCTGGGGTAAGAAGAAGAAAGCCTCAGTTTGTTGCTGCAAACTGCACAGGAATAAAAGTACATTTTTTTCCACTATTAAATAAGGAGATTGGGGATATAATACTGTCTCTTCTGCAGCGCTTCCATTTTCTGCTCTTGGCAAAGAGGATAAAACTGTCCACAGCTGTAAGTGTTCCATCCAGTGCTCACATGCCTGGGAGAATTAATTGTGATCTGCAAAATCTACTCCTCTTAGCTGCCGAGCAGCACACTTGTGTACAGCCAACATCCACTGACCTGTGCATCCGAGTGACCAAGGACTGCGTCCTCCGTGTCCCAGCACTGCACCCCGCGAAGCTGCCGGCTTCACGCCTGGGGTAGCTCATGGTGGACATCCAGAGCCTCCTTTTTTTCACCTGGCTTTGTCCTGGTCAGAAAGGCATTGCTGTCTTTCTTTTAATTAAGCTAATTGGAAATGGATCCAGGGGGACAAGAGCTGCAATCCTACATGAGCAGCCCCAAACCCTGTGGCTGCAGCGAGGGCAGGATACACTGGGTGGGTGCCTCCAGTTGGTGGCACAGGGCTCCTGCTACCCATGAGCAGCCAGAGCCAGCCTTTGTGGCTTCATCTGTGTCAGGGGGTTTAATGTTAATTTGAGTTGGATTTACTGATTACCTTTGTTTGCAGGTTTGTTGTTTTGGTTTTTTTTGCAAGAGGAATTCTAGACCGACATTAATGCAAGAGAAACAAAGCAAATTCCAGGAACAAATTACCTCAAATTTTGCACAGTGTAATAACACTGCACTTCTACAATCTTTCCAGACATTCAATAGTCATTGTTATAGCTTGAATTAATTCATAATGTTCTTGTCTAGCTTTTACCAAAGCAACACTTCCCTATTTGTTACTGGGCTGTTTCTCTGGATGATTCTTGTGTTCATTTTGTGCCCGATATTTTTCATGCCTCCAGAGCAAAGCCAGAAAACTGCTGCATGAGTGCTGAAGGTAGCCAGGGAGGGTGAGTCAGCTTTTCACTTCCAGTCATAAAATTAAGACTCAGTAACCAATGAAGATCTGCTAATCAGGGTAAGCACCTTGCCATTTCCTTAGTTTTGAGCACATAATTTCTACCAAGATATAATTATTATAACAAAACATATTAAAAGAAGCATGTTTGGATGCTTCACCACCCCAAGGCAGGATGATGACCTTGCACCTGGGCACCCCTTCAGCAGAGCATCTGAGCAGACCCCTGTGCAGCTGCATTTCTTCCCCAGCTTGCCCCCACACATGGTCATTGCTGGGACACGTGCCCAAGGCCAGCTCATGGGAATGTTTGCAGCTGTCAAGCCTTGTGGATGAACTGGGGTTTCCACAACCAGGCAAGCCTGGTGTTGAGACCCAAGAGCACAAGGAAGGACAGCAATGTGTTCAAGACAGGGGAGTTGACTGACATGGGATGTCCTTGGAGTGAGGTGGGCACTGTGAGGGTTGTGAAAAATAATAGCCCTGCTGGGTAGGCATGAATATGTAACATCATAAATTCTTTATAACACATAAAAAGAACTACTAGGAAACAAAAAAATGTGTAATCATCATGTGCACTGGTTTCCAACCTACCATTTGAAAGCTTTCTTCTTCAGTGACTGAAACGCAAAGTGCCTGGATTGAGATCTTCCTTTGGTCAGTGGGAGAAGACACATCCCTGAAAGGCACAGCTTCATACCCAAGGTAGGGCTCAGGATTGGGCAAGATGTATCCTCAAGGGACTTCACTCCTGTATGGATTTTGACAATTAGTTTAGAAGAGACTTGACTTCTAGAAAGTCAATGTGCGTGAGAGGAGTCCTGCTCCTGAAGTCTCAATGGCTTTAGAACATGACCCAAGCTCCTGGGTTTTATGGATAAGCAGATACACTTTATTTTAAAAATACAGGTAATTTTTTAAAAGTATTTCTCTTGCTAAAGTTTTTTTTTAAGACTTTTTTAATCCTACTCAGCTGTCTGGCTGAAGCTTCTCCAAAGCCAGGCAAGCAGCTGCTGAACAGAAGCAGGGTATGTTGCAGCTCTGCAATCCCAGGGGCAGGCTGAATCCCAGGGGCAGGCTGAAACCCAGGGCAGGTGGCACCAACCAGCCACTTATGACTGAAGCGTGCTCAGGCCATCCTCAGACCAGAGCTGCCTGTTGCTGGGCATGTGAAATCGTGTCAGGCCATGCAGCCCTGAGGTTTGGGGAGCCTGAGGCTGGCTGGCAGGAGATGGGGAATGGCAAAGAAAGCAGAGAAGGGACAAACCAGCAGGGAAAACTGGGACAGTAGGTGAGGATATGGGGTGGCTGACCTGGAGGAGAGCAAGGAGATGGGGACAGGTTTAATGACTAGAGACTGACATGAGTGGGGAGTTGAAGGAAGTGGGGTGTTGTTGAGTTGGGAGCAGGTCTTGGCACCCCCGGGGATGTCCCCTCCCAAGCACAACATGGAGCCCAGGAGTCCTCTGCTGTGAGCAAGCCCTAGTGAAAGTGGGTGCCAGGACCATGGACTGGGTGCTCTGTGCAGCGGCCCTGACCAGCACTGGAGGGCTTGCTGAGTTCGTTGCTTGGTGGTGGAGGGGTTAATTCCACATATGAAACCCTGTGGGAAGGTAGCAACGCCAGACACCCACAGCTGGGAAATACCACCTACACAAACCTAAATTCAGCCTCTGGAAACCAGTTACTGTGATACTGTCTCTAACGGCAGCCCCGCAGGCATCCATCCCTGCAACGCAGGGCCAGGCATTCTCCCTCTGCTCCCATGGCAAGAGGAGATGCAATCCCCCCCCAAGGACACATGTTATCTAGCTCAGGGAGAAAGATAACCCCATTCTTCCTGCTTCATTAGAACCTGACATAAATTTGAAGTCATGAAACTATCAGGGGTTAAAATTCATTCCAGTTGGATTTACTGCTTTACCTCGTTTTCCAGGACACCCTCAGTCCATCAACAGGGCAAGGCACAAGCCCTCCATAGATGCTGGTGCTCATCCCTGTTCACTGGCTCAGCAGCAGAGCCTCTGCCAGCTTAGGTGATGGATGGTACCTAAGTTAGTTTTATGCCCATAGGGGATTTCAGCCAGGGGAGTTCCCCTGAGCTGAAGACCCCATTTGCTAGTACCCACGTTACTGCATAAAAATCAGTAAGGGCATGACCAGCAGATCACGAGTTTCTTCTCCAGCAGGCCTTTAGGAAGCTGACCACTAACAGCTGATCCTCAGGAGCTGTATGTAAAACATCTTTTTTCTAGCAAAGGGCTGGTGTTAGTTTGTGATGAGCTCCTTGCATTTCACTCCAAGGCAGAAAAAGCAAGGTGTGACGAACTGCTGGAGTGTTTGACAAATCAAACAAGAAGCTCCTGGAGAGTGGTCAGATGCTTGAAAATGAGACTTTAGGTT
Organism: Corvus brachyrhynchos; assembly: GCF_000691975.1. Lineage (NCBI taxonomy): Eukaryota > Metazoa > Chordata > Aves > Passeriformes > Corvidae > Corvus > Corvus brachyrhynchos. The sequence continues at coordinate 2,105,712 of NW_008237244.1, forward strand.
TTATTTGGATATTTGAAGTTATGACTCGGTTCATAATTTCTGTGTAGCAGCCCCACTGCCTTGGGCTCATGAAGTTCAGATGCTCTGTCTGACAGTTAGAGGCAGCAAATAAGTGATTTTGTGTCCTGGTCACTGGCAGACCAACACCAAAACGCTAATGGTGGGACCGAGGGCTGGTGCCTGCTTCCACACTTCAGGACCTAGATGGGTGCTGCCAGGTTTTCTGAGCCCAAGGGTCAGAGATGTAAATCTGACTGACCATCCCAGGGGCTGTAAATGAGGTGTGGCCTGTGTGACATGGTGCTTTTGGGGTGAGCCAGGGCCAGCACAGCCTGGCCAGGCATAGCTCTGAAATCAGGTATCCTGTGGCACCATCACCCACCCAGCACCAACCACTGCTCATGCGTGGCAGAGAGCTTGAACGTGGAGCTGGTGGATGCCTCCAGACTAAGGAGGACATGCTCCTCTCACGGGGCACACAGGGCTGGGCAGGAGAGGTGGATAGACCAGCTGGTCCTTCCAAATGAAAAGGAGAGTTTTGGCATCCTCTGGGACATAGTCCATAAATCATGGATTGACATCCCTTTCATTATAACTCTGCTCTTTTATGTAGCCAAAGGTGCAGGGGATGTAACACTCTCTCCAAGGGCTCCTGTGGGCTGCACTGTTCCCCATCCACCTGAGATCCCCTGTGGGAGCTGGCTGCTTGCTGTGCTTCAGAAGGGGAAGAGGTTGTGCTCCCTACACAGTGAAGGGGAGCAGAGGGATGCTGTACTCATAGCTGATTCACCAGCTGGCTCAACTGTGTTAGTTTGTTCCTCGTTTAATGTTCGATTTTAGGAATGCTGGATGTATTAGACTCTCAGAAATTTAATCATCAGGGTCACGCGAGACCTTTGTGCTCTTTACTACTAATCAAAGCTAAATAAATAGAGTTTCTTTCTTGAACATTACAACTTTGCCCAAATTCCCTGAATGTTGCCATGATGTGATCAGTGCCACTGCACTTGCTGGTGTATTGGCATCCTTTTTTCATCCTTTTTTCTTCCCAGCTCACTCCTCTGCTGAGAAAACCCTTGTGGCCCCACTCCCTTGAGAAAACTTGTCTTTATGCCCATAACCTGCTCAAGCTTTTCTCTCTCTCCTCTTTGCCTCACATAGCTCCTGGGCCAGGGATCCTTTCCAAACTGCCCCAGCCCTCTCCAGTACTATACTACCTTTCTTCCTTTCCCTCAGTGCCTTGGGTGCCCAGGAAATTCCCTTAATTAGGGCATGCCCAAATCCCTCCTTTCTAAAAACCATGAAGGACCTCACCAACACAGCTAAAGCACAGAGCCAAATCCACAGGGCAAACCAACCACCCAGCTGGTGTGCTGCCAACCAGAGTCTGCGGTAAGGCAGGACTTTCCCTCCTGCCCTCCCCTCCTTTCACATCCTCCTTTTGCCTCAGAGCTCATTTCACGTGGTCCCAAGACAGGCTGCACAACAACACAGCTCTGTGAACCAGCACCCACGGCACACGCCAGCATCTCAGAAGAACATGCAGCATTCTGGCTGGTGTCCCACAGTATTCCCAATATTTGCATGGAGCTGGGGCTCCTGCACTGTGCGGTGTGCTGGAAGGCAGTGGGGTTCAGAGCATCAGCATCAAACAGGGTTATGATTAAAACATTCCTGTTTTATGGCAAAACCTCTGCTTAATGCTACAATTTGCATCATGATGGACATGGACCAGATGCTGCAAATAGGCTTAAGCTACATACATATTTCAGAATCAAGGCAGTGAACCAGAGGAGGCTGAAAGTATCCCTTTATCCTTTGCCTTCATGGGAGAGCTTTCACATGGTAGCATGCTCTGGAGCTTATGGAGCTCTTGTGCTAGAGCATCAGGTCAGGACTCCAGGATGCCAGTCTCCCTGCCCTGATGGAGAAACCTCACCACAGATGCTCCTCTTCATGCAGAAAGAACAAAAACCCACTGAAATCCACCTTCTTTTGGTATTCCTGGGTCATGGTGAACCTGGTGTGGTACTGGCAGAGCAACCGGTAATACATAGTGCTGTATGAATAGCTACAAAAAAACCAAGAAAAAGTTTGGTTGCTAGATTTGTCCAAAGTGACACAGTCAGTGTCAATCCTGCCTTGCAGCAGCCTGATAAGCAGTAAGGTATTCCAAGACACTGCCAGCTCTGTTTTCTGTGGCTTCCATTTGTCAGTTCCTCCTGTAATTGTCTCATCTTCAGTCTGGGGATCTGCCTGTGGCTGGGGCTCATCCTCCTGCATGACCAGTTCCTCAGAGAGCAGCTCCTCTGGCTTGATGGGGCCAGGAGGTGCTGGCAGGAGGTCCCATCCTGCTGGCAGCTCCGAAAGACAATCTTGGGTCTGTTGCTGGCCTTCTGGAACACAAAGCCAAGCTCAGGGGAATGTGCAGTATATCTTTCCTTGGTACACATATTCCTGGGGAAATTCCTGGGCAGCAGCAGTTCAGCACACACTCCCTTAACCTGGAGAAGGGTTTGCAGCTTTGGGCAAAAGGGCAGCATTGGCTCGTCGCAATCACAGGCTCTGACTAGCAGCCGAGGAGAGTGGCACCAGGCTGCTGCATAAGCAGGTGCTGAGGCAGAGCCAGAGCGTCTCTCACCTCTGCAGTGAGGGAATGGGCTGTGATCCAGCCATTCCCTCAGCCAGCTGAGCCCCTGGGTTACTCAGAGCACAGTGGCCCCAGCCCAAAAGGCCCCCAGATTGCTGTGGAGAGGCAGCGTGAGCCCACGTCTGCTCCAGGCCATGACCAGCGGCAAGCTCCAGAGAGGCAGCTCCTCTCTCTTTGCATCCTGCCCTCAGAGAAGCTGAGAACACTTCTGCATTGTGTTTGACAGCTCAGGCATCACTTCTGAAGGCTGCCAAGCTGATAACAGCAGCAGAACCCAAATAACCCACGTTTGCTAGAGCTGAGCTCCCACCCCAAGTGCTGCAGAGATGCTCACTGTTCTGACTCAAGCAGTTTATCACAGGGTCTCTCCTCAGTCGCTGTATTTCTGCAGAGCAAGTACCTACTCCCTTCACTCTCCCATCTCTTTACCTACCATATCTAATACATACTATTCTAGCAAGATAATTTTCGTAGTGCCAGAGGTCACTGGTTTAAGAAGGCCTGTATATCTAGCCTTGGTCTACAGTAGCAGTTCTTCCTAACCTCACTCACTGGAACTGTTTGTATAGCATAGCCAGGGTTCAGCAATATCAAGGCCTGTACAAATTTGTTGTGCCATTGAGTTCTCATAGCAGTAATTAGTTTAAAGAAACCAAGGGGTTATGAAGTGGTCCCATGAGAGCAGAGGTAACTGGACTTAGGCTATTGCCATGACCTCTTGCAACAGCTCCCCGGAATATCTCTGCCAGCAAGATGCAAGGCTAGGAAACAGGGACTCCTCTGACTCCTCTGGACTGGCTTACCTGTCAAGTGTCACCACCCCCCTTGCTGGCCATAGCAACATCTCTGATCAGAAGATGCTTCTTCCCCACAAGACAGCTGAGTTATATGCAGGCCATGGTGCTGGGACACCTGTGTCTCTTGGAAACCAACGGAGTTTTATAACCTGTATTCAGTAAGTGCCTTTATGTAAGAAGGTGAGGTTGGTCACTTGGGGTCAGGCCAGCTGGGTGTGGGAGATGCCTACAGCAGAGGCCATGTGCTGACAGGAGCAGGGTGCACCCAGGAGGCACTTGTCCCAGCACACCTTCAATTTCCAGCCATTTTCAGGAGAATAAAACAAGTCACAGTTGGCTGACATAGTCTTTTTTTTCCTCGTGCAAATTTCCCCTGAGCTGCGCTGTTGTTATTGTGCAAAAAATAGAGCAAGATATGTATTAACTCTCAAAGGAAGGGAACTAGAAAACCAAGCAGGAGCAGGGCACCCTCATTAACTCCTTTGGCTGAAAGAGGGGCACTCACCTGCAGCAGCAGCAGCCTCTGCTCGGGCTGGGGGGCAACATGTGGGGGCCACTCACCCATCACCCATGGGCAGTGGTTGGGTGAGAGGGGTTGAGGGTCATATTGAGATGTCAAGCCACAGCCCTGCTGCAATCCCAAAACATGAGGGACCCTAAAGGGCCATGTCCTGGCTGACAATCCCACTGGCTGCCACAGAGGGCAAGTCCTGGGTCTTAGGTAGGGATAGGCAGGGATGGGCGTCTAAAACTGTGCTATCACCCTGGTTCTGGAGCATGTGGTGTTTCCATCAAATGCTCCAATAACCTTTTCTTACAGCTAGCTGAGCAAGAGTAAGGGGATTTCAACGTGAAGTGACCTCTGTTTTGTGCAGCCCCTCTGTGTGAGTGCCCATGGTGAGGCAGCACTGAGGGTCCTCCACTGCCGGGCAGGCTGAGCTGCGGCAGCCATTAACCATCAGTGGTGCTGCTGGCAAAGCACGCTCTGCTCTGTGCAGCATGGGGCTGGTCTGCTCTTCCCTGAGACACCTCCAGCACCCCATGGCCACCTGCCTGTTCCCTTGTCCCTCCATAAAGCACAAGCCAATGCTGAAACAAGGCCAGAGACTCAGCTGACTTGGTCTGAGTTCCCTGTCTCCAATAGTTAGGTGTTACCAGTATCCTAGGGCCTCTTCTATCTCTGTTTCACACTGAGATTCAAGGGTACTGTTGGAGAGCTGCAGCCAGCACCTAAGCCAGCTCAGCTCAGAATCTGGACATCAATATGGGTCAAATTTTGTTCAGGTCCATTAGCAATTGCTCTGTTGGATGCCATGATAAAAATAAGGATGTGCACTCAGCTGGTGAATCCCTGCTTTGTATTGTGCTGGTCTTCTGGGATCAAAGTTACGATGGCTGCATTTGCTCCTTAGCCTAATAATGGCAAAATGTTTAGCATATTTTATATATTCAGGCCTCTGCTTTAGACCTGGGTGACAGACAGTACTTCCCAGAGAAGCAGCAACCTTTGAGCAGCCCAGCATGATGCATCACTGCAGTCCAACAGGGGACGTTGAGCAGAGTTGGAGCAGCAAGAAAAGCCTTAACAGGAAAAATAATGAAGCTGTAGCACAGTTTCTGGATATTACACAAGCAATGTTGCCTGGGGTACTAGAGCTATCATATCTACCTCTGTGAGAAAAAGTCACAGACATTTTACTCATAGAGAAACTGCCCGTCGTGAATAAACCAGGAAAGCTCTGCTGGGGCATCACAAGGGGGTGGAAAAATGACTGTAAACCCAGCAGAAGGTAACTGAGCATCATCTCCTCGTGTTCTGGTTTGCTGAGCCGTCTCACGGAAGAAGTGGTTCAAAGACTGACAGGAGGGGCTTTAGTTCCCTGCAGACCTGGGAATTGGAGCCCAGGGATGCTCAGCACTGTCAGGTGGGGTTCAGGTCTCCAGCCATGGGCACTGCAGTATGGGGAGATGCAGGATGGGGGTACAGGGCCTGGAGACACCCTGGGAAGAAACATGAAACCACTGCTCTGCTTTTGTGTAGGATTTTGTGGCTCTCCCTGGCTATATGTACACAAACATTTAATGGGAGTTTTGTTTGCTCTGCCAGGAGCTAGGACCCCTCAAAATCCCCTGGCTAAAACAGTGGGAATTATTGCTCCTACCTGCCATCCTCCAAGGTGCAAAGACAGCACTGCTGGCAGCAGGGCCGTGGGCTGGCAGGGGGCACGGGGCTGGGTGGGGTTCATAGGTATCAGTCCCTGCCAGAAAATACAGCCCAAGAGCTTGCAGGGCTGGGGCTGCAGTGCCTGCGCACACTGGGGAAGCCATACATTTGTTTACTGCAAATGTCTCCATAGAAACTCCTTCTCCAGGGCCGAAGATGTGGATCCTGGAGCTGTGGTGGAGTGAGCTTTCTGCCCCCAGCACACCTCGAGCAGCCTTGGCAGTCTTCACAGCAGAATTGTTTGGCAGGAAATAATTCAGACTAATGTATCCCCCTGTGCTCCTGAAACTGCGTGGAATTTAAAATGCTAAATGAACTAAATCATTCTAAGTGTGCAAGCACTGTAATTGTGAAGAGAGGCAAAGTATGCCTGCCTGTTCCAATGCTTTCCAGCTATAATTCTTGAAACCATCTAGCTTCAAAACAGAGCAAGCTGAGAAGCAGAGAAACTGCACCAACAAAGCACTGCTCCAGGCTCTAAAAAGGCACTGCAAACTTAGGACTTTGAAAGGACAGAAACAGCTGGAATGGTTGAATTGCTACCCCTTCCTCAGACAAACACAGTGTCCCATGCTACCAGGAAGGTCCCAGTTGCTGACATGGGCATGACAGAAGTGCCTTGCCACCTCTTGGCCTGTGATTGACCCAACGAACAAGCAAGAGAACACATAAAGCAAAAGAAAACAGATGAACAAGATATCTAGGGAAGCAAAGGTGGTGACTGAACTGAGAAGTAACTTTGCAAGAGGCTGCACTGGGAAAGGGAAGATGAAATGTATGAGAGCAGGAAATCTGGTGAGCAAGGCAGAGCCTTGGGTGTCAGATGGTGTTAGAAGCTGCAATGCCACAATGGGATCATGAGAGAGAAGAATGCAAAAACTGAGGGGAGGGGAGGGAGGCAGCCGACATCCCAGGTATTTAACAAGCAGCAGGAGAAGGCACAGTCCAATTCTTCTTTGGACTAACTGCCTTAAAAAGAAAAGAAAACAATTATGGCCCTGTACCATGGCTTCTTCCTCGCAGGAGAAGCCCTGGGGACAGGCAGGGTCCCTGAGGCAAGGAGCAAAGCCAAGGAAGCACATAACCCTCTTCCCTGGGCTACGCAGCCAGGTGGCTGCTGCAGCACTATGCCTCCCCACCCTCACCCTTTGCAGGGTCTTGCTTTTGGGAAACTGCCTTCCTGTTTTAGACCCTTGTATTTCACTGTCTGGAGAGAGAAAATGAGGGAGCTTGTAATGCAATAACCCATAATAGAGCTGTGCTCTTACACCAAGCTGCACTGCATGATAGCTTTAAAGATGCTACCACGTGGCAGCCCCGAACTGACCTTTTAATTCTGCCTCCCTCTGTTTAATTACTTTTTTATATATATAGATCTGGATTGTATCTGCACTGAAGTCTCAGTTGCCACCCTCTCCCCTTCCAACCCTCCTGTGCCTGACCCCACCCACCACCCAGTGTTGTCCCCCTCCTGCCCCAGCTGGGATTTCATTGTGCCATGCCTGCTTGTGGACCTCCCTGAGGAGCCAGAGCTGCCCAGCAGGAGAGATCACACAAGCATAAATGCTCAGCTAAAAATAAAGCAATAAAAAATAATAATAATGTTAACAACAAGTTTTGGCCTCACACCAGTGCCCACCGTAGATCACAAGCTTGTCTGTGCCACAGTCGGGAGCAGGAGCTGACCCTGGAGGACGCAGGTCTTTCCCACCGAGCCTGACAGTCATCTCATGGCAGTGGGCAGTGCCCAAGCCCTGTCCTTCCACCTTCAAGGGACAAATTCTGCCTCCAAGGCCCTGGGCTGGCTGCTGGCAAGCTGTGAGCAGGAGGGAAGGGAGGAGGGTGAGAACCAGGGACAGGCTCTCCTCTCCCTGCAGCCCCCACAGCAGCTCCACCACCCTTGTTGCCTCCCCCCGCAAACAGTGGCACCTGGGCCCCAAATGCCCCTTGCCCATGGGGACAGCAGACCCCCACCACTGTGTCCACATGGAGATGCCAGGCAGAGGGAGCTGAGGGGGAAGACAGCTACAGTGACACACCCTCTGCCAATGTCAAGTCACTCCTTGCCCCCTTCTGGTGCTGGAAGCATCACTGGCACAGCGCGTGCTGGGCCCTGCCACACCTTGGACAGCAGAGACAAAGGTGGCTTTGGCAGGACCTGTTGGGGCCATGGCAGGTGCCACTGTGAGCAGCTCAGTGGGTGTAGTACAGTCAGTGGTGCTCAGGCTTGGCCCCTTGTCCCTGGCAGCTGCCAGTCTGGGGCAAGGGAGATGAATGTGGCTGCTTTTGTTTTAGTTCCTCATGGTTCCATGGCTTTTGGCCTTCACCCTGACCAACATGGGCCTACAGGACAGAATTTAAGCCTATCTGGGCATTGTCTTCCCCTGCTGTTATGCACCACCAGGCTTTCCCAGGCTGGTCCCTGGCGAGGTCCAAGTGTGACTCTGCACCCCCAGGAGGTGCCACACCTGCCCTGTGGTTCCCTGTGGGTCTTGCAGAGCTGCCGCCAGGGACAAGTTTCCCCTTTCCATGAGCCACATGGATGTTGACAACATCACACACAGCCTGTATTGCAAATAGATTGTTTGTGGGCCCAGCCTCCCTCTCATCAGGTACTAATGAGGTTCTTGTATACAGCCGCAGTGCCTCGTGTGGCAGATGGTGCTGGGTTAGATTTGGATTATTCCTGTTCTGCTGGTTTGTCTCTCCAATGTGCTAACTCGTGGATAGCTTGGCTGTGTTTATTGCAGGAGCCATATCAAGGACCTTTTCAAAACACATCTGCCCAGGTGTTTGCTGGGAGCTGCAGCTTTGTCTAAAATGGAGAGCAAGGCCTTCTGGTAGTGCTGAAAATAACTATTCAGCTCAACCACTGCCTGGCTGTTGAGGCACTTGGAAAATACTGATTTTCACTTCTGCTAAAACAAACAGGTTTTATTGTGCCTTGTGATTTCCTTGTCTGGAAATCAGTGTCACGGGTGGGCCACCAGCACTGTGCCTAGCTCTGGGGCTGGGTCAATCACCACATGTCCATTCCCACTGCTGGCAAACAGTGTATGGGCAGAGCACAGAACTGTAGGTCCTACGGAAACACACCGTGATCTCTTGCTTTGAAGTTCAATACACATGCTAGGGAATTCTGACTCTTCTCTCTCTTCTGTCTTTAAAAAGAAAAGAAAATATAATGCTGTAGTAGCCTGCTTGAAGTGTGGCTGAACAATCCTTCAACACAACCTCGCTTTGCTGTCCAATAGAAAATACCCAGAGCACACTGGGAAGCTGACCTGTGGCTAGTCCTCAGTTGGCTTTGTCTTCAAATGCCGTGGCACTAACGCCTGGCATTGGGAAAGCTGGGCAGAAGGCTCTGGGCTGTGGCCAAGCCGAGGGCAGTGGGCAGGACCCCCCTAGGCACCAGGCTGCTGGGCAGCTGCATCGTGCTGCAGGCTGCCCTTTGAGGGACAGGCTCCCCAAGCAACTGGCAAACTGCTGACACCTCAGGTCATGCCAACAGGCACCGTGCTGTCCCCTCGCCCTCCCAGTGACACCATTCCTACATCACATTGGCTGCTTGCTCATTTCTCAGCAGATTGATTATGCTGCTTGATGGATTCATCAAATTCTTCCATCAGAGTCCTTATTTTTTTCTGCCTGCTGCTGCTACTGACATGGAGAAGGGCTTAATCAGTCTCACAGACTTCATCTGTCCCATAGCTCCTGCACCTTACAATTAATTAATAAATACTCAAATTGTGGTAACTCTCATAGGCATCAATCTTGTAAATAGCATGTAAACATAGTATTTCCCCAATCTTGCAAACAATTAGGATATTTGAACTATACACAATATTTTCAGGCCCAACTAAAACTGTGCTGTAAACTGATGGGTTCCCTCCAGGAACTGGGAACTCCTGTGGATGGCCCATACCTAGCCTGCCATGAGGCTGTACTTTGCTTTTTAATTTGCTTCGAGGTTGAATATTGACGGTTAATACACAAGAAGTTTGGCTCCTAAAGGGTGCTATTCAAACAGGCAGTGTGATGTGCAAGACACAGGTGCAGATTCCCAGGAATCTAAGTCCCTGCAAAAATGTTTTGAGTAGGTCATCCCTTGCCATCCTGTTTTCCTACCTGTGCCCTCCAGTAATGATGTCTTGTACAAATATCAGCCTTGCTCTCCAGGCTCCTGCTCTGTGTCTCTCTGCTGAGCTGGCAAAAACAAAGGGCAGGACTTGTGCAGGTTGCTGGGAAGCTGGAGCTCCTGTTCCTTGAAATCCACACCACCAGATTCACCACAAAGCATCATTACTCAGAGCTGCTGATGCCTGTGCTAGGTTTGGCATGGGGACCCAAGCACCCGAGGCCTCAGGATCACTGGTGATCTCCCAAGCCCATCCCCTCTCCTTTCCTCCATCCACCTCTCATCTGAAAGCCCCATTTCGACTCCTGCCCCTGCAGCTCACAGTCATTTCAGGATAAGCATCTATTCGTTATCATTCATTCCAGGTTGCTCACTCTGTGAGGGAGGAAGAACAACTTCTGTATCAAGAGATAGCTTGCTGCTGGGGTCACATGCCTTACAAGGCAACTTTTCTTCTGTAAAAGGAACCAGAAATTAATCTGAGGCTGCTTGACCTTGATTGCATAAGTCACCTCCACTTCAAACAAATATGCCCATTTAAAAGGAAATGTTTCCTTAAAACAGTCATAAAGCAGCCTGTAGCTGGAATAAAGCAAGGTACCCATGCTCCAGGGCCCTTGGAAGTCCCCCTGGTCGCTCTATTTGTGTTATAATCAGTCCACTCAAGTATAAGAAGTTTTTCAGGCAAAGTAGCAAGATAAGAGGTGCTCCTGATTGTGTGTGGAGGTGAACTTCAGACACATGCCAAGCACTATCTCCATGGGAATTCTGCAGACTGCACAGCAACAGCCTCTGCCTCCCGCACGAGAGTGCTTCCCCCAGCTCCTTCTGCGCCAGCACAGCCCCAGAGACCAGGCAGGAGAGCACTGAATGGGCCTGAGGCTGCCCATGCTGGGCAATACACCATGCCCTGAGAGAGTCCTAATGTGCAGAGCCATAAAGTGCTATTGTGAAAAGAAACTGCTGGCCCCAAATATATGCTAGAACTTAAAGCCAAACCTGATTCAAAGGGCTGCATTAGCCAGCCTGTTCAGATTAAATATATCCCATCACACTGCAGGCTCCACAGGAAAAAGTCAAGCGGCAATTTTCTTTACTCCTACACAGGCAAAGTCAGAAGGACCTGCAATAAAAGCAGCTGATTTGCTCCAATCTAAGTAAAACCATCCTGGTATGGTCCCACAGCTTGAGCATTAGGCAATATTTCAGTGTCCAGAGGTTTCTTCTGTTCATGGGAGAAACCAAGGCGCAGGGTTGGGCAGCTATGGTGCAGCTGTTCACAGCATCTGCTGGCCCTGCTGCATCCCTGGCCATTGAAGGGGCCCAAAGGACAGAGCTGCTTCCCTTGGCAGCACCGAGCAAGAGGCTCTGTGCCCCAGCTCCCTCAGCTCCTACAGACACTGCTCCTGCCTGTGTGTTCACCTCCTCTGCCTTGCTTCTCCAGTAGCAGTGTCTCATGCTCCTCCAGTGGCATCCAACACCCTCCCCAATGTATGTGAGGAAATCCCATGACTCCATTTCTCCACATTAGTCTGCATGTTGAGAAAGGCCTTGATTATCATAAAATAGAATAGTTTGGGTTGGAAAGTCATCTAGTCTGAGCCCCTGCAATGGGCAGGGACATCTTGCTTTATGATATTTTATTTTATTGCTGCCCATCTTAGCTGAAGTCCTGTACAACTGCTGGCTGCAACCCTGGCAGGGATGGCTGTAATGCAAACATAGACCTAAGGCTAAAGTCCTTATCCAGGTACAGCCAGGGCTTTGATCTCAGCAG
>NW_008237244.1:2117498-2126937 GCF_000691975.1 Corvus brachyrhynchos
ATTTAGCCCAAGCATCTATCAGGGGTTTCATTGTTCATTCCCAGTAAGCGCTACCAGTATTTCACATCAGAATAAACCTAAATTGAAACCACATGTAAAACTCAAGACTTGAGACTGAAGAGCAAATGGAACTGGGAAAGGAAGTGCAAAAGAGGGCAGACAGTAATAAGAGCAGGCAGCTGTTGTCATGATGCATCCCACATGCCTGTAATGAGAGGGGCTTCAGGTCATTGTCTACTCATGCTTTAGTACAATGTTGGAGACAAGATGAGGCTAAGGTTGAGGAAGTCTGGAGGATGCTCATTTTTTACTCCTGATCTACCTGGGAACACCGACAAAATGTCTTCTTATTCAAATTATGACAAATAACTTCACCCCAGCGTGGTTATGGAAAACTGTATCTCACCCTATGGCAAGGCCAGGCTAGCACAGTGTGCTACACAGCCTCTGGCTACTGAGCCAGACACTCCAGGATCCTAGAAAGCCACACTGTGGGAAGCGCACACCCAGTCTAGAGAGAAATGTATCAGACTCTGGGATGGAACTTCCATAGTTTCACTATTGCCAAGACTGTTGCTGCAAGTAGATTACTCGTGCTTGTGACTGACCACCATCCAGCAGCACTGTGAATGGGGACACAAGGCCATCAAAGTGAGGTTGCTAATTACAGCTGGTGGTTAATGACATGGCCTCTTGAGTTACTTATTTTAAACAACCACTGAGTGCAAAAATAGCTCTGGCTATGAGAGACCCACAAAGACATAGGCATCTCCTGTGAGAATCAGACGTGTAACTCAGAAAAGGTGATTTTAAAGCAGCACAGTCAATCCAGGAGACTTAGAGCTCTTTGTCATTTTAGGAACAGCTTCTGAGATAGACCAGGCCACTCTGGGTGAGCCTGTGTAGTTTTCAAGACCTTCCACTTACTTTCTCTTGAAGCTCATTTAAACTAACAAAAAAAGTATGGGAAAACACCTTCTGGTTGCAAAGATACCTTTAAAGACAGTGTGAACAAACACAGGGGTGCACACATGGAAAATATTGGCTTGCATACCAGTGATCTGCCCAGTTCCCCTCATGCTGGTCAACACTCTGCCCCTGGTTAATTATTTTTCCACCCTATTAGCAGGTAAGGAGGACAAGTGTTTTGACCTTGCTGTAAGTGGTATTTTGTTTCTCTCTTACAGCTTGATAGAGCTTGGGTCAATCTGTTTAAAGTGTTGCCATCCAGGTCTGACCATGGTGCTGGGAACAGGATACTGGGTGGCATGAGCAGGAGCTGGTGCCCCAAAGAACAGCTTAGTGGCAACCCCAGAACACCCAGAGCTGGGGCTGCCCTGTGGCATGACGGGAGCGGTGACCTGTGTCATGTAAACAGTCACGCTTCAGACTCTGGTTGGCAGCTGTGAGGAATAAAATCACTTAATTTTACAGGGAAAGCTCCTTTGCTGGTGCTCTCAGGAGCTGGGTTAGCAATGCTGCACGCACACATGCATCCACATACATGTACTTACCACCAGCCATCTCTTTTTTAGTGTTACCCCACCTGTACGACAAGGAAGAACTGCATGGAACATGCATACCTGACCTCCAGGCTCAAGCTAACCTGAGCCTCCAAGGTGTTAACCATAGCTTGACAATTCTTTTGAGTTAAATTCCCTCCATGATTTCTCTATTGTCCCAACGGGTTTTGTTTTATTAAAAATTAAATGTTTTTCTTGTTAAACTGCAGATCTTGGATACAGTAACTCTATGCTGATTTTCTTCTTTTGCCTGTAACACTTCTGTACCTTAATGCTTCCAGCTTTCAATCTTCCTTTTTGTTCCCCAGTGACTCATCTAGGCAGGTATTTTCTTACCATCCTAGGCAGCCTCCTAAGAGACCATGTTCTTTCCAGGTATCAGCTGAAAAATGCAACTGCTCAGAATAGAGCAGAAATGGGAAGGCAATCTGTCAGTCTGGAATGAGTAATTCAGTTCTTTGCAAAGCAGGGCTTGTTTTTGTTAAAAGCAAAAAAGGGTGAAAAGATCTTAAAGGCAAGATACCTCCACAGCAAGTTATACATTCTTGCATTTAATTCACTCCTCAGGTGGAGTTGCAAGCAGCTCTTACTCTCCAGTACTTTGCAGTGGCAAAACAAGAAGTATCTATAATTCCTGTGTCATTCTGCCTGCCTTAACATCCCAGGAATATTATTTTAAAGAGAGAGGTTCTTCCTGGAAATAAATAAATAAATAAATAAATTTCTTATAAAATTTGAAATGGCATTTCCATGCCGTTAAGAGCACATATAAAGGCATCTCCTCAAGGAGCCATGCCAATGAAGAGTACAACATTCTGCTTTTACACATCGTATTAAAAGAGGATCTCAAATGCTGTCTTCTGGTGTCCAGGTCTCGGCATGAGCCCTGCCTGTCTGTGCCACCCAGAGCACCAACCATAGGAGGTCTCATGCAGACTTCATCCTGGTTTTGAAGGATTTTTTCTGTAGGATGACATAATCCAAACTAATCGAATCCCAATTATTTCATAGTGCATGCTAACATAGAACAGGAAGACCAGGCCAGCCTTGAGCCCAGATTTGCTTATCTGTGCTCAAGTAGAAATAAAAATTACTACTAAGCCAGGTTTTCTTGCATGGGCAAATTCTCATGGTGAACAACCACAAGTGCTGAGGTCCCAGCCAAAGACTTGAGCTCCCACATTTGATTTATGGCACATAAATCAAGATGGCTTATGTGATGAAAGCACTTGTATTATTTGTCTGTCTATGCAGAGCTGTCTTGCTTTTTTAGTTCTTTATTATGGAGAAAGATTGTAAAGGCTCCCCAATAGAGAAAATTGTATCTCTTATTTCCTGATGGTATTCAGAATGAAGATTTTCTCATATTTTTTAAATTACAGTGTCCAAACCCTAAATTAAGACTATCCCAGCGTGGTAAAGGAAGGCTCTGCAAAGGAGGTAATCCTCCCTCACCTAACCATCTTGGTGGAGCTCAGCATGTTTTCTCTGGAGACGCCTGACAGCTGGATCCAGTCCATCCAGTTGTGGTCTGTCTTAAATACCTGGCAAGTTTCCTGCCTCATTCACCATCCTAATGAACATCACACTTTCTGGGAAAAATTACTTCATCTCTCTGAAGATGCAGGGGAACTGTGAAAAACTTGAATAAGACTCTTAGATTTTTCAGAGCTCTGAAGACGGAAGATTTCCAGCTCCCTGACTAGCAGCTCCCTTGCTGAGATGATATTTGACACTTTCTCCTCCTCTTTCTGAGGAGAGACAGCCAAGGAGGAACCAGCCTGCTTCTGCCCTGGAGATGTGTTCACACACTCACACACACACAGATATGCACACTCGCACGCTCTGCCCCGGCTCCCCTTCCCCCAGCTCCTCCTGGCGCCTTCCCTGTATGTGGCAAGTGAATAAAATGAAATTAACAACTGTGGCTGCTGCAGCCAAAATAAGGCAAAAGCATGGAGAGGGAAGGAGCAACAAGAACAGAGGCAACAAACACACAGCAAATCTATGAAATCAGGCCAGGTAAGTGTCGGCGATTGAATCCCAGACCCAGACTGGCACGGAATCGGAATCGTTTATTCAAAGGAGTGCGTTGGGTTTATACACCTTTCTAAGGCACAGCATTTCCTTCAATGGCATGACCGATCCCCTGTTGCCACATCGCAACACACTTCGTAGGGCTCTGCCGCATGACACTTCTTCCCCACCTAGGCCCCGGTGGGGACAAGCGTCTGTGTGCCTCCGTGTGCTCCTTTGTTCTGCCATGTGCCTCTGCAGGCAGGTTTTACAATTCTCTCTTACAATTCTCCATAGTAAGGGGAAGGGGTGGGGCTAACCTGGTCAGATGGATTCCTTTGGCTCCCAGCTGAATAGCATGCCCTTGCTGGGGGCTCAGCAGTCACACCAGAGGAAGATAAAAACCTTGCTCTGGAATGGCATAGTTCTGAGAGGGACGTTGGGTTTGCCATGCCCACACAACCACCACATATCCCATTTTTGGCCATGTTACCCCAAAACCACCCCACCAGTGATGCTTCCTGTGCAGCTCCTTGTTGTCCAGCCCTGTGGTCACCTCCATGCCACAGCCACGCTCTGCTGGGTGGCTGAGACCCTGCTGGGGCAGTGTGGCTTCCAGGCTTCTCATGGTTAGCACCCATCAACCTGTCCTTTAACTGCCTGTTCCCACCCAGATGGAGAAACTATTGGCTTGCATGGGACCATGCGAGCCTCAGGCTTTCTGCATGAGTATGCTGCCCCTGGCCATGGGTTGTGGCAGCTATTTTGGGTCAGAAGCAATCCACCTCCATTTCTTTCAGAAGCAGGTCTAATCAAAGAAACACAAAAGACAAAGTTGAAAGGGACTTCAGGAGGTCTTTTGTCCAGTCATCTGTTAAAGCAGAAGTGCCACTAAATCTAGGTCTTTAACAGTCCCTTCCAATCCAAACCATTCTATCGTTGAGAAGATCCTTGTTTAGGCAAGTAGTTCTTCTCCTGAAACTCTTGGTCTGACTGCCCAACAGGAAGTTATGTTTCTCAGCTTTTGATGTTTTTTTTAAAAGTTAGCCAGATTCTTGGCACCTTTTTCCCACTGGTTTCCAAGTTAACTCTGCCTAGCAATTTCCTAAACAAGCCCAAATCTGCTCTCCTGCAGTAGAGACTCCTAAATCTGCAGCTTGCCTACTCAGTCTTCCTCTAGAGCCTGCACCCAGTCACCTCAGGGTAAGGAGATGGCCCCATGGTCTCCATCTGTCAGCTCACACACCATTAGTGATTTTCTTTCCTATTTTCATTACTCACTGAGTTTATATGCAGACTTGCACTGATGTTTGGCACTTCAAGGCTAGAAGAGGTGCCTTTTTGAGCACTTCTCAATGCACACTCACAAGTGGCTGTGTCATGCTTTACCTCATCCATGTACCAAATAGAGACTGAGCAACCAGAGGTATAACACTAGCAACTCTGACAGAATGTTAAAGGTTGGACAAGAAAACAAACCATCATTGCAAGTGGTTTGGAAAAAGGCACTTCAACACTCCTCACCAGGGTACCTAGTGGGGTCAAGGCCTGGGGACAAGAGCAGCTCTGCTCTCCCCATAGTTTGAAAGGGGCTTCTCTGCCCCAGGAGGAAGAAGCATTTACATTACAGTATTCCCAGTTTTGCACCTTTCCTTTTGCTACCTTGTTGTCACATCCAGTCCTCAAAGACCTTACTCCTCTGGTTTCTGCTATGAGAGGGCTCCTACTGCCAGAAGCTGCTAAGGGTTAGTCTGACTCAGAATCCAGGCCCGCATAGTCTCCTCTGGCTTCTTTTTGAATCCGCAAACTTGCCCTTTCTCAGCCTTCTCCGTGCAAAGCAGAACACAGAGTGACTCTATGTACAACTGCTATACCCTCCCATAGGGCTGCATCATCTTTGCTGCCTCCCCTGCCAGAGATCACTCTTGATGTAACTGCTTCCACCTGCTTTTATGCCAGGGTAAATCTGGGCCACAATTAACCTATTTTCTATTATGTAACTAGCTACACCCATGAACAAGAAATAAGATGGGTTTTATCCAGACCCCCTGCCTAACAGCTTGGCCTCAAACTGCTCTCCCAGGTCTCCAGGGAGAGAGCTTTTAGTAGTGCAACATTCTAGGAGGTAGTTCCTGTCTCTGGTTCTCAAGGAGCTGCTGTTGGAGACCCAGCCCTCAGGTAGAAACCCAACTCTGCAAGCCTGTGCAATCAATTGACCTGAATGTCTACTGGCATTTGGTAAGGCAGGTGACTAAACCCGAGGGGCCACAGCCGACAACCGTTCACCCTAGAGACTAATAGCTGGGGACAGCGTGTGTGGAAGTCCTTGAGACTTCCCCACAGACACCCACTGCAGCATACATGGAAAGGGAGGGGAGGTGATGAGAGGTGTCAGAAAGACAGGCAGCCTACTGCCTCCTGGGGAGAAGGTCTCTCCTGGGAGGCTGGCATTGCCCAGGGCAAGGGGAGACAGCTTCTTCTGAGAAACCTCCAAAACGGTGGCAGGCAGGCTGGCCCCACAAGCCTGCCTTGAGGCAGGGAGGTACGTGCCTGAGCACCAGGCACAGCTGTGTCCATTTTTCTTTTCCTGCTTATTAGACCAGTGGGTGCTTGATTTCACTATGCAAAACAGGAGTTTGGGAGCACTAACTCTCCCGCCAATGGTAGGAGCTGATACCCAGTTGGCAAAGGGTTCTTGTAGCAAATGGGGATTTGAATTCCCTCCAAGAGGGGCTTGTACCCTGTTGGAAAAGGATTGGAGAGGCATCCCTTCCCTTCTGAATGGCCTGGTACTTCCCCTTGTCTAAGTTTGGAATAAAGATTTAGGGACATAATTTCAGGGGGAAGAGGGAGATAACGGCAGCAAATCCTGAGTGCAGGATTCATATCTCCCTCAAATCTTGATAATGGGCAGAATCCAGCCCCAAGAGCTGTCTCACATGTTTCCTGCAGGCTACCATTGGGGGGGGCCCTGCTTGGCACATTGTTCTGTGGATCCTGCTTGGTGGACCCTTCTTCCCTGTCTCCAGGTGGTCTGTTCTGCAAATGTTAGACAGTCCTGCAAGGGCAGAGTGCCCAGCCTTGGAGCATCGTGGCCTGGCACCAAAAGCTTCCAAGTTTCCAAGCCAGAGGCATGAATGGCGTAAAGCTGTTGCTGGTACCTTCACCCAAGGGAGCACAGCAAGGCAAAGTAAATGCTGTTCCACTCAGCCTGCTGGGGTTTGTTCCCTGTGCCCCACACAGCCCCACACAACACATGCCCACTCAGAGGGTTGCTGGACCCTGCAGAGGCAATTGTCTGCTGCAGAAGCTGCCAGCATGCAAGAATGTAAGCAGGAAAAACAGAGAATTGTACAGAAGTGCTGTGAGATCAGGATGTGGGATTTCAGTTTTTCCACCCATCTCCAGACTGGGAGCAGGGTACTCATGGCATTAATTGCCTCATCCACATTTCCTCTGGGTTTTTTGACAGTGAAATACGAGCATCATATTTATCACCAATACTTACTGTGCTGGACATATGTGAGCATGTTCAGTGCATAGCTCTGGGGACTCTGTGGTTTCCATGCAGGACACCCTTTTGCAGCTGAGCCTGCGCTAACACCTTGAGGCCTTGAGCTGGGGTTCTGCGTTGCTGCCAGGCCTTCAGGGAACCTGTTTGCTTCTCCTTCCGAGGCAGCCTCTTCAAGCCCACTGACCACCTGGGGAATGAAATGTCACCATTTTTTCTCATACTAATCCTGGTGTTTGTACTGAATTTCAGCTGGATGATCACCAGTCCTTCTGGAGTCAAGCTGAGCTGTAGTACTGCTGGGATGCAAGAAGGGACTTGTGTCCCTTAGCTCCCAGTTAGGTTTCTGGCGATGTAGTTTTCATTCCCATCTTTGCTGCACAATATTAAGCAAATGATCTGCAGTCAGGTTTTTCAAACAGCCAGCATTCATCAGCAAAGCTCGGTCTTCAAAGCATGGAAGTCTTGCTAATGCATCATGATGGAGCGGCAGATTTTAGTAGGAGATTTTAGACATATAATCTTTTAAGTTTTAAATTTTTTTTGCCAACCAGAGTACTGCTATCTTAGAGCAGTCTGGCTCACTGCATTCTGTTTTCTCTCTGGTTGATCCTATACATCAAGATGCACACATCACACTCAGAATATGAAATAATACCAAGTCAATAATACAAGTTCAGACTTAGTTGGTTTGAATGGTACTCTCAGGCTTTCCTGAATGTAATTGTTATTTGTAAGTGTTCTCAAACACTTGAGAAAAAAAAAAAATATGCTGTGGGTTGTCTGCAAATGTTCATTTTGACAAGTTGCTGTCTGTTACTGGTATTGGACTAGTCACACAGTGTATCTTATGTTCCCTAACTGGATGACAAGCTTGGAAAACAGAAGAATAGCAAGTGACAGATACTAGCATGATTTCTGGTTATTTTTTATAGTTCCTGATTTCATGGGCACTGGAAGCTCTACAGATTTCATGAACAAGATATTAGGAATGAGGAACTTGTTGGGAAATATGCCAGCCATGGCAACTTTGTCACAAAATGAAAGGCTTAATGATGACTCAGGTAGCTTCCCTTCACACAGCACAATTCACTTACTGAGATGTACAAGGGAAGGCTTATAGGAAATAATCAATAGGATACAGTAAGGTTTGATATGTGAAAGACTTGTCTAAGTACCCTTGCACATCAGAAAAAGTGTTTCACAGGCGTTTCATACCTACTTAAACACAGGGGAGAAAAAAGGGAAATGTCCTTAGAGCTCAAAACAACAGCCTAGCAGCCCAGACACTAATAATCTTTTTGCCCTCTTAAGATGTTCTTCATACCACTCTCTTTCCACTCTAATAAGTTCAACACAGTTTCAAGCTAGAACAACAATCTTACAGAGACACCTTGTTCTCAGGAACTTCTACCTAATGTGTACACAGTGAGCACCTGGTTTCCCAATCAATTCTTGCACAGAACTGCAATAATTAACCATCTGGTTCTTGGGTTACAGCTCAGTGCAGTTTACTGGTCTGACAAACATATGCCATCCATCAATCAAATAAGCTATTTAATTTAACTGTAAGAGTTATAGTTAATAGAATTTTAACTGATTTTTAAAAATATATTTCAGAATAAAACTCATGCTTAAAATATTAATGTTTAGCTAAAGGGATTGTCATTTGTTCCAAAGAGAAACTGCAATATGAGATATGTGGCTTTGGTAGCATTCCTTAACCACAAGAAATTTGGCTTGGTAGGATATTCCCCCAGAGCTTCTGTTGCAGTTACTCCCCAGATTCAGATCTCCTCTTCTCAGGGCTTCATAGTCTAACCTGTCAGAATCATGGAAAGGGATTTTGAAGCTGAAACATGACCTTCAAGTGAACACATGAGTGTGTCCAAACTGAGAGGTGGGTAGTAAAGGAAAATGTTCGTTTCAGACCCCTCTTCCTTAAAGCTCTGTAGTGGTTTGGTCCAAAATACTCATTACTGTTTACTTTCTGTGAGATAAGAATTAGGAGAAATGCAAAGCAGGCACCAAACTTGAAAGAATATAAAGAAGTTTATTAACAGACCTAAAAGAAGGGATAAAATAAAAATTATACCACACCTTCAGAACTCTTCTCCTCCCCCCACCTTCCTCCCTTCTCCCACTGACAATGTAAAAAGACAACCCTTAAGATGTTCAGTCTGTTTACCACTTCCATAATAACCTTGTTTAGTCCATTTAGAAGGAGAAGTCTCTTCTTGCTCATGCAATGAAATCATTATCACAAGAAGCCAGCCACTCACTTCCAAATAACTCTGTTCTGTCCATTTAGGAAGAGGAGTCTCTCTGCTCCCCATGTGAGTCCCTTCCCCCCACTTGCAGCTTTTCCCACAACTGCTTTCGAGGGTCC
>NW_008237244.1:2127383-2127759 GCF_000691975.1 Corvus brachyrhynchos
TCCTCATCTGGTCCATCTCTCCCTGTCCAAACTTCTCATGAAATTACAGCTGCGTCAGCATCTGCCTATCTCAGCACAGGTGCTTTTGCTTACGAGTTGAACACTCCACCCCCCATATCTTCATGAAATTACAACGGGTACTCTGATATATCATAGCTTCCCAGCAGACTTTCAGCTTTAAGCATCTCCTCTTTCTCTTCCCTCAGGTTTGCAGCTCTTCAGAGCAATAAAAGGGTTAATCTGACCTCGGCCTTGCAGCTTTGCAGCTGGAATGTTGAATTTTTCTTATCACAGTGGAGAGGGGGGAGAGCCGAGCCGCTCCGGCTGCCCACGGCAAGGCAGTGGGGGGGGGGTCCATGGCTGGACAAGGAGCATG
>NW_008237244.1:2127822-2131332 GCF_000691975.1 Corvus brachyrhynchos
TTTAAGTGGCTTAAAGAATTGTCCATATTCAAACTGGCCAGCTGATAGGTTCTGTCAGATCATGGGGGAAGCTGTAAGCACTCCTTTGCGAGAACATCACTTCCGAGACTATGCTAGCTAACCCATGACAAGCTCCTTAAAAAGAAAACAGGCCTGCTTTGGACCATGGCATCAGCACAGACTGATGGGAACCTCTGGTTGGTATCAGCTGGTCCAAAAAGTGTCATGTACCACAACCTATATGGTAGTAACAGATTTGGCCTGAATTAGGGTATCAGAATAAGAACACTTTTACCACAGTTGAAAGACCATGTCCATATTATCCACACTGAATAAGAAGCATTCTTCCTATCATCTGTGCAACTAAACTTCCTGGAACTCAGACTGTATGACTTTTGGTCATTTATGGATTTATGGAAGATTAAGGTCAGGTAAGAACATCCACAGATGTCAAAAACTATATTCAAATTAGTACATTTGTGACCATAGTGGTGAAAATCTTTGAAGAACCTAATCTAGCTGAAGGGCAACTCAAGGCACAGGAAATGCAATGCAGATAAATGAAAGTACCTGCTAAAAGGAAAAAAAAAATCTACACATCACAAGGTCCTAAATGAACCCACTGACTCTGTAGAGACATGGATGTAATGCTAGGTTTAGGCAGGGGCCATGTAAGTAGCACATAAATGAAATGGGTAAGTCTGCATACAAACAGAACACGATTCACATACCACATGGCCCCTGCCAGCCCACTGAACATGATGGGAACTAGGATGAGGAAACACCATGGGCCCAGCAACAAGGCCTCTCTCCCTCTGCTTGGCAGACATCAGCAATTTAGAAAGGACTTAGGAGGCCCTGGTAAAGAGCAGGTCTCTCCTATAAATGCTTTCAGCTTGACTAACACTTCTATAGGCAGCTCTCAAAGATGAACAGCACAGGCTTAGAGAAGTGAAGGGATTCAAATTTGTATATAAATTGTGAACAGAAGTGAAATGAAAAAAGAAGTTCCCCAAGGAACTATTTCAGCCTCTGTACTATCATTTAAATCAAATCTCATTAATCACTATGCCAACCATACAGGTTTAAAGGCAGAATTACCCATTTCTGATGGGGGGTAGTAATTGAGGGACTGCAAGTGTTCATGGCCCTCTCTGCAAAAGAAAGACAGAAAGGCCTGAAAAGGACAAAATTTACCTAAGCTGAGGTGGTTCTGGACCTCGTTCTAGAAATGGCTTCCAGCAACTAGTGCTACCTTATCACTGTATATTTAACAGGAAGGACAGAGATGTTACTCCTCACTTGCCACCACCACAGACAAGGTGAAGTCACCCATCAGCTGAGGCAGAATTTACCTAAGACCAGCCAGGGAGAAGCTGGGCGGCTGCTGTGTGTTGGCTGCCTCCCAACTCCTCTGCAATCAAAGGAGAGGGATCAGGCACTGTCATGGGTGACTCACCACTCCTAAGAGAGGTGTCTGAAGTAGGTGGGGTGACTCATCCTTGGGGTGGTCCTCTCCACAGATGTTCACAGGATCCTAGATCATAGCATAAATTACATGCCTGCCTTTCTGTCCTGTCTTGCATTACAAGACATTTCTTTCTCTGTTATCTCACACTTACTTAGGACTTCTGGAGGAATGCACAACCTTGTCTGGGACTTGATGCACTTAGTTAAGGCCTTATCTATGCAGGGGGCTAGAACTATAAAATGGTTTTCACAACTTTAGACAATTTGTGCTTCAATTATGTTACATCTCAGGCCTTTCCTTTCATGTAACAGCAGTATCAGCAAGGTCAGGGTGAGAGTAAGGCCCAAACTCTGCCAGATGACCAGTGTGGGCAGCAGGACACTGGTCATCATGTTCTAACCAGCAGTGCAGACCGTTTTATCACTAAGGTGGTAAAACATAGGACATTGAACACAGAACATTTTGACATCCTATCCTGTGTTTTCCATCTTCCGATGAATCCACAGCATCGTTAGCAGAAATGCTGAGGAGTGGATTGTCAGAAAGTCTGTAGTCTTATAAATATAAGAGCTTGTTATGTAAAGACTAAAACTGAATAAATTAGAAAAGCTTAATAAGTAGCCATCTTGCAATATTAGAACCAAGGAAAAAGTTCTTTTGTTAGGTCAGATGCAGAAAGAAAATTAGTAATTATCTGGAAACTGCACCAACTCAATAGGCCTGGGCACCTGTGGCCAGATGTCTCCTCTCCGCCTGGAGGCTGGAAGAACTGCCTGCACAGGACACAGAAAACAAAAAGCAGGACTCAGAAACAGTACTAGGATTTCCTTTTGGGGAAATCCGGAGATCTGCCAGTGGGACGTGTGGGATGCCACCTCTACTCTCTGATCTTTGTGTTAACACATCTCTGAATAAAAAGCATTAAGTCCTCCTGAAGGCAAAAAAAAGATTGACTTCAACATTTATGGAGTCAGGCCACAAGGAAGGGATCCAAAAGCTTTGCTTTGCATCCAGATGTGCTTTTTGTTGATATCTTCCCTAAGGGCACAAGCATTTTTCTGTCTGTCAGACTGTGGTTATGTTAAATGCTTTAAACCCATGTCTCATAATGAGCACCAGTGAGAGCACTGGCTCTGTACAGCAGATGGCTGCAGAACATGAGCGCCTTGAGAAATCCAAGGGATGGTCTTGAGCTGTGTTTTTATGTTATCTGCCTTGGAAAACCCAATACATCACTTTGACACTGAGGGTGCTAAGCCTCCACCAGTGTAATACCCCAGCAGAGGTGCTGCCTTCCTGAGGTGCACAGTTTGGGAGTGTGATTTCACCGCCTGTACACGCAGTAGCAGTTTTCACCTGTAAGGAAGGATAACTTTTGTGCCTCTTATGACTATGTGGTTTTTTTCTTGGCACATTTCAAAATGACACCTTTCTGGGTATCTTGGAAATGAAGTGAATAAAGAAGTGGATCAAATTGCCTGTCCTTGAGTAGAGGGACACATAATAAGCACTGTATTTCAAAACTGGTTAATAATGTTCATGGAGGGCTTGATTCCACCAAAGTTAGTCATGCTGAGTAGTTTCTTTTTCCACAAGTAGCCTATTCATCTCAATTAGATTAGTCACAGCACAAGGAGAACAGAACTGGACTCAGAATAATTTCAATTAATTTTCTGCTGTAAAAAAGCACTATTAATTAATATTTCCCGTTTCCTCAGCATTTGGCAAATATGTTTTAACTATGCATAAATATTACTCATTTTCTACATTTTCTTCACATAAAACATTTTTGATAGTTTGTCAAGTTCCACTTAGCTTTTTAAAACAGTACTTTGTCTAAGCATAATTCACTGCATGATCTAAACAGAAGTGCCAGTCCAGAGCAGGCATCGCTTTATTCTGTTAAAATTTAGAGTATTTACAATGAGGGCCAATTTTTTTATGTACAGAATTGGGAGAATTATTTGACTGATCTAATGAAATTACTAACATTTAATGTTATCTTTTCTGTGTCTTTAATATTATTTTACGTATGTAGG
>NW_008237244.1:2131518-2164527 GCF_000691975.1 Corvus brachyrhynchos
AATGCTGAGTTCTGCATTTAATCCTCATGGTCGAACGTGATGCAATTTTGAATCAAAACTCTCTTCCACTCTTACATGCTGCTCTGGGTCTTCTTCCATGTAGGATAAGATATCCTCTTCTGAAAACCACAGTGTGGTAAATAAATTGCAGAGTATCAGTGTGCAGGTTATCTATAAATACAGGAAAGGGGGATCTTGCGGAGAGTCCAAAGCATACATATGGCCTCAGGATCAGAGGTGGTGACTGCTCCAATAACTGAAGGAAGGAGCTGTGCTTCCAGAAAGGTGCTACAGCTGGATGAAATTCCTACATCAGAGGGCAGTGCTTCCCCTGCACCCAGGCAGGAAGGGAGGGAGTATTGACCTCCAAAAGCAGGGGTGAGATGTTGTTCCTGAGTTTAGCCCTGCTGGTCCCACTTGCTAAAGGGCTCAGGTTCTGTATCTCTCCTTCTGATCATAAGCAAGGGTATAAATAGCTTAATGAAAGGTTCAGCATAAGCTTCCAGAGGGAAATGGAGGGAGATTCATCTGCCATCAACAGCACCAGTGGGATACTGAGGAGGTCAGGGCAGTCAGGTGAACTTTGGGATTAAGGTTTGCCAGCTCCAGTCTGACAGAGACATTTCTGGACCACTTCTGCAGACAGAGGTGTTCCATGACTCGGTACCATCAGGAAGGGGGGGCACTAGTTGTTTGCCTGATCTGCTGCCAGATAAATGCCAGTACTTAGTGGCACCTAGACAGTTTGCTATCAGAAGTATCTTTAGCTGATGAAAATATCTGGCCAGTTCTGCCCAGGGGAGTCTTCTGCGAAAGCCTCTGGAAATATCTGAACAAGTTCCACCTGCTGCCTGCATATCCACAGGGATTTTAGGTGGCATTTGATGAGGTCATGTCTAAGAGCTTGTCTTTGACATGCTACAAGTGAGTTACGAAGGTTAGAGGAAAATCTGAAAAAGGGAGAAACTGTTTCACTCAATGCTTAGACATCTCTCTTTTTAACTTCTCCTGTGAAACTGATACCTGCCAGAAGTTTCATGCTGTTGTCTTACATAACTATACCAGTTCTGCCCCTGGCATCACTGCTCCTGACAGACACACAGCCATCCCCTCCCAAACACACAGCTGATCTCCATAAGGCTAACCAGAAACTTAAGGAACCAGATCGAGAACCACAAAGCAGACAGATATCTCACTTCTGTATTTTCTATGAATATTAGGCTGTGCTATAGATCAGGACCTTAGTTATTCTGAACACAGAGCATAAGCAAAAGAAAAACTCATGTTATGAATACAAAAGAGGTACATTTGTTTCACAATGCTGCACTGGGTTATACAGATGACATTACAGGGGAGTAGCTTCGGGGAAAACAATGTTTGTCAGCATCCTTGAATACTGAAAATTTAAAATCCATGAGCAGAGAAACTAAAGAGATGATCAGACCTCTTCAACCAGTCATCCAGAATGCAGCATTAATTTGCTGCTCTACCAAACCCTGAAATGCCATTCTTAATAGATGGGGAGTGATTTGTTAAGATCCCTGTTATTTGCCTCTGGGATTTATAGAGATAACAGCAAGATCAGACAGAATTAACACCTTATCATATAATATCTCATTTCTCTGAGAACATCTGAAAACACATTGCAAGTAGCAGTGATCCTTCCCTGATGCGTGGTACACCGAAGACACCGTCACCTCAGTAAAAGGGACAAAGGACCACTGCTGCTCTCCTCCTTAGCAAATATAATCATAGGCAAGAAACAAGAACAACTTTCCATCACTGCTTTACTTCATGGACATTTCTTTTAGAGTATTCCTTGTAAAATAATTAAAAATAAATGGTGCACTATTTTTCCTTGCCATAGAAAAGGTTTTCCCATAGGACCAGTAATAGCATACTACAGCAGTGATACTGGTCTCCATTATCTCAGAAGCTGCATTTTCTCATTGCTGACACTGAGCAGCTGGTCTGATTTGTTTCACATAACAAAGATAGTATAAATTAAGTTGCCATGTGAATCAAGAAGGAATCCCCCACACAAAAAGATATGCAATACCTTTTATTTAGCTTTGTGCCCTAGAAGTGTTCACAATACTGAAGCCTACCATCCTGCAGTGAGGGAAAGACACATGTTGGGCCATTTCTTCAAACACCAAAGACATTCCTTCAGGCTTTGACTTTAAGAGTAGGTGAATCCATATAAAATATGGATTTGTATCTTTACAGCTTTAAAGAAATTTCTGCAGTATAGTTGTCGTTTTCTTCAACAGTGTAGGTTTTTTTCCTGTTTGTCATTCACACAAACACTGTTATATATGGGGGTTAATGAATATCCGGTTTGCTGATGGTACCCCAGGGACCTGTGTTTTATGGTAAGGATGCTCCTTCAACAGATACCTCACTTACCTGTCAACTTGGAGGTGTAAGACTGAGGATTTCTATATTCTCATTTCACTTATACAAGTACTGCCTTTAAAAGAAATTGTTTCTGGCAGCAGTCCACTGGAGTTTCTGAATGACCTAGTTCCCTCCTGAGGCATGACTCCTAAAACCACTTAATCCAAAGGCAGTTACCCTTAATTCTTTAAAAACACTTCGGAAAAAAAAAAAGAATCCCAAATTCAATGTTGTGTTTATCTGGCCAGCACTTTTGTGCTGGCTCAGAAGTACCTTCAAGTTCATTTTGGCACATCCAATCAAGTAAGGGATTAATGCCTCTCATGCGGGAAAAACAACAGATAGGCAGCTTCAAGGAGTCATCACACCACCTTGCTCTTTGACCATTCTTGGTTTAGAATATTGCATTTTGTCTGCCCTTCCAACTGCCAGCAAGGAGAGAAAACGGGAACTTCGCAAAAAGAACAAATCGAGCCTAGCTGGGCCACCTTCTCCTTTCACTTTTTTGTGCAAAAACCTCTCTGAACCCATCAGAGGTACAGGCCCTTTCTCTCAGATATTTGAGCACATATCTGCATCATTTCCTGGAACAGTGCCATCACGTTTCCCTTCTTGGAAGCATTTTCCCAGTGTGCAAAGGCCCTTACCAGTGTGCAGCCCCCAGTGAGGGATGTGCTGATGGCTGAACTGTGTGAGGAACAGCACGACTGCAGTCCTGCCCACAGCCATAACCTGCTGCATAGCTTTCGTGGAGTGAAAATGCTCTCAAAATCCTGCTTATCTAGCAAGAAGATTTGCAAAGAAGGAGCCCTCTGCCCCCTCATCTTGCACAGACGGTCTGACTCACTGGACTCAGGATTCCCATCTGGATGTCTCTTTGAAAGATGGGTGCAAGCCAAGGAGTTCGTCTATTCTTAGCCTTATCTGTTATAAAGATAGTTTTCCCCATAAAAATCTGCTGTCGTTCAGCCATCTCAGAGAACACCTGTCTCTAAGCAAAAGCAGCAGCAGTGTGAATCCTGTTCCCTGCTCATTTTAATGCGGTGTTAATATCAGAGCCCGATGGAGATTATATAAGTGCTGACATAGCTGAGGAAAACCGCGAAAGAAACAAAAATAAATGGAAGTCAAATAATTTGAACCCTGTCACCATGCAGTGCCAGCTACAGGAATATGAATGGCACTTGGAGGCAGAAAAATCTTCTTACACATCCTGTGCTCCAGAAATGACACCACTTGCTTGCCAGCTTCTCCGACCAGCATCTTCCCACTTTCTCCTATGCTGCCTGAGGACATGGCATGTCCTGGCTGACATGATCCATAAAACTGTGCCTCTCTCTGGTTCTCTGCAGCGCTGCTCCCCTCCCCTTGTGCTCCGGATTGCTGTGGGAGCTTGGCCCCTGGCAGCCAGGCAGCAGCAGAGAGGGATGCCAGAGGGGGCAGTGTATATTAAAAAACAACATGCAGCCTCTTAAACCTCCTGGAACAAAATTGTGCAATAATTGGTTTGTGCAACCATGTGATCTTATCACTGTGAGCCAGGGTTTTCAGAGGAAGCTGAAAGGAGTGAAACACCCACTAGATCCTGCTTCAGATCATCTGAAAAGCTCGGCTGTTTCCTTCGTCCTCCTCTCTTCATGTTTTACATTTGCTCGTGGTGGTATTTCTCCCTGAGCTCCTGGGAGGCCAGGCTCGTTGCCAGACCTGTTTGTACACACTCGCAGGGTGGGTTTGGGTTGTTGGCCAGTTTCCCTGTGTCCTGGCTTTCCCTGTAGCTTGGAGCTGAGGCAGCCCCGGTCATCTTCCAGCAAAAGTCTGGTATGGCCAGGCAGGGCCAACCAAGCACAGGGTGGGATTGGCCGTGTCTCTAAAGGGCTCTGCAGGCTGCCACCCTAACAGGGCCAGGGGTGTGGGGGGGGCACCTTGAAGAGTGATGTGTTGAGACAGACAAGATATGGAGACTTTAAAGGCCTGAAGAGAATGAGGAAAGAGAAATCTTCCTCACTACAGACATAAGACAGAAAAATAAGAGTCTGTAAAAATAGGAAGAAATTATAGCAGAGCATCCTGGTGTGCTGTGTGGTTCCTGTGCTGGGTTTATGAAGAACATTCAGGACCACCGTGTTTCTAGTCTCTTGGCTATCCATGACAAATACCTGAGTGTCTCCCTTTCCCACAGATGTATCTTGCAGCTTGCCCCACCTTCAGAAAGGATCTCTGGTTGCAGCACTGTGTGTATCATCTGCCAGGGTTACATGGTGCAGCTGACTGCATTTCCTGCCCACACATGTTTCCTGTGGAAGCTATGATCAGTCAGGGATGCAGGGAGACATGAATGGCATGGGGAGCAAGAGGATTGGGTGCTGGGATGGCAGCTCCAAAATAACTCCTCTGATAGTCAGTGGAGAGAAATCAACGTATCCAGAACATGATTTCTCTTGTCCTTGTGCACATGTAAAAAGAAGGTAAGGCAAAACACCTTTTAAGTACCTGTTTCTCTCTTAACTACAAAGGGAGCCCCATTGCTTAACTGAGAGAAGAGATGTGAAAAGCCCTGAAATCAGGTGGTATCAATCCCACCACAGCTTTAGAAACCAGGGCAATTTCACACAAGCGCTTGATATATGGCACTTATATGTAGACACAATTGTGTGGAGACACGAACATGTGTAACATTATACCAGTGTGCATGAGGAACTGTCATCCTCAAGATGGTATAAACATACCCTTAATAGCTTTACCATCATATAGCCATTTAGTACTTAAAACTGTGTAAAACACCAGAATGACCTTAAAGAGTCATCAGGAAAATGCCTAGAAGTAATTTGGGACCAGAGTGACCCCAGAGCTGCCAAGCCCCAAATTGGAAGAGTGTGGGGCACGAGGCCTCATCTAGAAGTCATGCATGTGCCACAATTTTTTTTCTTTTTTAGTACAAACTGCCCTTGATTAGTCATCGACCTGGTTTAGAAGTCGCACCACTACCACTCAAGCTGTGAGTGGAGTACATATTTAAATATAATAGACTCTGTGATCATTTTAAAACTGGCCTAGATCTAGGCCCACAGGGACCTATAACTAATTTGATAGAAGCTGTAGCTTCTAAATAGATCCACCTGAGACCTCTCCAGAGTTCAGCTATGGGGTTCACTGTTCCAGCACAAACTCTCAGCTCAGCTCCCCTGACTTCTTCACAGCCCTTCTCAGCAAACTGAGGCCAACTTGAGGGGCAGCAGAACTCAGTTTCCTGATGGGTATCCTTCCCACTGGAAATTATGAAGCAGAGGGAGGAGGGGAATTATGGTTTCAACTCCCCAAACCACTGGAGGGATGCATTTTTGCACAGTTTTGAGTCAAAACCATATGCAGCTCCACAGTTTTGGCTGTGGTTTGCCTTGGGTTTTTTTGAGCTAACTGCAATAGTGACTGATCCAAAAGGTAGGAGTAAGTAAAGTCACCGTATGTTTTAAACCTTCCATACTGGAATGGTTTTGCAGTATGCAAGTCCCGCTTTTAATGTCAGAAGCACTTCCCACCTTAGATTTTCACTTCTTCAGCATTGACTAAGCACCTCTGCAAACTCAGGACTAAATATCTGCCTTTAATCCACAACCACAACACTGTAAAGCAAGTAGGTTTGTGTGTCTGTAGTGATTTTGGTTGCATTATTTGCAATAGCTGGTACTCCTGTACCTTCCAGACCAGAACATCACAGGGGCTGGCTCTACTGAGTGAACAAAACTTCGGCTGATTGTGGGTGGCACTTCAATGCTACTGAAGAAAAAAGCATCAGCCTTCAGACGGCACCATAGCTGAGATTGCCTTGCCCATCTCTGATGTCTGCTGAAGTGGAAGTCAGCCATTGCCCCAGGCTCTTTATTCAAATTTAATTTTTTTCAAATTTCATCTGTTCCCTCTCCAAAAAAAAGGTTTAATGGGAGCTTTGCGTGAGAGTGCTGCTGTGTTTGCCTCCAAAATATCTTTCCCACTCCTGTACCATAGTATAAATACCACAAATCCATGAAAAAAAGAGACAGTAAAGCAAGTGTTAGTACTGAGTTCTAGGATCATTTTATTCACAAAATCACAGAATGGTTGGAAGGGACCTCTGGAGGTCACTTAGTCCAGCACCCCTGCTAAAGCAGGTTCACCTAGAATAGGTTGCATGGGATCATGTCCAGGCAGGTTTGAATATCTCCAGAGGAGACTCCACAACGTCTCTGGGCATCCTGTTACCCAGGTTTTCTGTCACCTTTGCAGTAAAGAAGTTTTTCCTCATATTCAGATGGAACTTCCTGTGTTTCAGGTTGTGCCTGTTGCCCTTATCCTGCCACTGGGCAGAACTAGAGAGAATCTTGCCCCATTCTCTTGACACCTGCTCTTAAGATATTTGTATGCATTATAAGATGCCCTCCCAGCCATCTCTTCTCCAGGCTAAACAGGCCCAGCTCCCTCAGCCATTCCTCGTAAGAGAGATGCTCCAGTTCTCTCGTCTTCTTCACAGCCCTCCACTGGACCTGGTCCAGTAGTTCCTTGTATTTCTTGAATTGGAGAGTTCAGAACTCGACACAGCACTCCAGATGTGGCCTCACCAGGGTTGAGTAGAGGGATCACCTCCCTTGACCTGCTGGCCACACTCTTCCTATCACCCCAGGATATCACCCCAGTGGCCACAAGGGCACACACACTTCTGGCTCATGGACACTTCATTGTCCACCAGGACCCACAGGTCCTTCCCTGCAGAGCTGCTTCCAGCAGGTCAGCCCCCATTCCGTGCTGGTGCATGGAGTTATTCCTTCCCATTTATTCCTCCCCAGGTGCAGGACTCTGCACTTGCCTTTATTGAACTTCTCTCCAGCCTGTCCAGGTGTCACTGAACAGCAGCACAACGCTCTGGGGCATCAGCCACTCCTCCCACTATTGAACCACCAGCAAAGTCGCTGAGGGTACACTCTGTCCCTTCGTCCTTCACTGTGAGTCAGGTGAACAGACTGGGCCCAGTGCTGAGCCCTGGGAACACCATGAGCTGCAGCCTCCAACCGGACTCTGCATCCGCTCACAATGCGCTGAGCTCTGCTGTGCAGCCAGCGCCCAATCACCTCACTCTGCTCATCCAACACACGCTTCCTGAGCTCGCCTGTGAGGACGTTATGGCAGACAGTGTCAAAAGCCTTGATGAAGTCGAGGCAGACAACATCCACTGCTCTCCCCTCATCTACCCAGCCAGTTGTGCCATCACAGCAATCTGGCTGGTCAAGCATGATTTACCCTTGGTGAGTCCATGCTGGCTACTCCTGATCACCTTCTTTTCCTCCACATTCTTAGAGATGACATCCAGAATGAACTGTTCCATCACCTTTCATGGGATTGAGGTGAGGCTGACTGGCCTGTCAGTTCCCTGGCTCCTCCTTCTAGCCCAT
Organism: Corvus brachyrhynchos; assembly: GCF_000691975.1. Taxonomy (NCBI): domain Eukaryota; kingdom Metazoa; phylum Chordata; class Aves; order Passeriformes; family Corvidae; genus Corvus; species Corvus brachyrhynchos. Next base: position 2,139,339 of record NW_008237244.1, read on the forward strand.
TTTGAAGACTGAAGTGACATTGGCTTTCCTTCAGTCCTCAGGCACCTCTCCTGTTTTCCATGACCTCTCAAAGATGATGGAGAGCAGTAACATTTGCCAGCTCCCACAGCATTTGTGGGCACATCCCATTGGACTCCATGGATGTGTGTGTGATAAGTTTGCCTAAATTAACTCTAACCCGATCCTCCTCGACCAGTGGGAAGTTCTTATTTCTCCAGGCTTTGTCTCTTGCTGCCAGGGTCTGGGATTCCTGACATCCACCCCTGCAGTAAGGACTGAGGCAAAGAAGGCATTCAGTAACTCCACCTTCTCTGTATCTTCTGCCATCAGGGTGCCCACCTCATGCAGGAGCAGGCCCGCATTTTCCTGTTTTCTTTTTGCTACTTATTCATTGCAGATGATGCTACAATGCACATTCTGAATTCAGTGCTATGCAACTGACCAAATATTCCAGTGTAGGTAAAGTTCACCTATAAAAACATAAATATCAAGTGCAACTTATTTGCTAACTAACTTTTTTTTTGCATCAAATGAAAGCGGACATTCCTAAAATGTTGATTCTGTTATGCCCTCTCCACACCAGCACAATCAGTGTTGCAAAGTCTGCTATATTCATAACAAACTCCACATCCCTTAGACCCTCGTCATCAGAACGGTATCATGCCCTTTCTTGCCTGGGGCACAGGAACGATGCAAAAGGGAGACGTTTCCCCCGGATTTGAATAGAGGAGGGATGTGGCTGACTTTACATGCAGACAGGGTTAATTTTTTCTTCTTCCTGCATTCTTTCGAACAGCCATCCCGGGGAGGAGTGTCATATTACCTTACCTCTCATTCCTAGGCTTCTAAGTTGGACCTGGATTTGAATTTCCCTGGCATTAGAGAGGAGTCTCAGTATTCTGGTTTGGGTCCATTGCACAATGGTGGGTGGGAACTTCACATGAAGGGAGTTTTGATTTGCTTATTCCCATTCCAGATTCTCGTTTTACACAAATCCTGTGTCTAGTCTCCCCCCTTTTGTGCAGCTGTGGAAGATACAGGGACGAATCACTTCTTTAAAGAGGAAATGAAGCATTGCCTTCCCACGGGAGAATTCCTGAAGACAGAGACAGGGTGGTTAGCACTGCAGCCTTGTCCTGGCTTGCCTACACATGAAAGTTATTTCAGAATAAGCCAGGGGTTGAATGTAAAGCAGCATAGGCATTCCACAACTGCTGCGTGTGTTGCTGAAATCTCAGCAGAAGCAATGGGCCGAAGTAGCTGCATGCTGATTCATTGGGACTTCCCTTTGTCTTCCTTAGCTGTGTCCAACAGAAAGAAACAGGCGAAGATTTTTGGAAGTCTGTGTTTGGTGCAAACAAAAGCAGAACTAAACTACTGCAGAATAGTCAGAATTAAATAAAGAATTCTTATTTTCCTAACTTTATAATACTGAAGCAATGAGACATCTCCAGGCCTTCTTTTCAGAGTAGAATGAGAAATCAAGGTGAAGATACATGGAAAGGTGACTTCAAACCATTTTGTTCCTTCTGGGTCCCATACAAAAGCCATTTCAATCCTGCCTGTGCCCCTTCAGCTGCACCATGCCTGGCTCTAGCACAGCCAGTGGAAGCTCACAGGTGCTCTTCACCACTTGAAAGGCACGCTGTGGTGCATGACTGCTCAAAGGAGCCAGACCACAGTCCAGAAACATCTACTCCATTTCCCACATTGGCACAGATGCAATCCAAAGACAAACACTGCCTGGCATCAGTTTAGCCAGATTCCACCCAAGTATTCTATGCTAACCTGAAGCACCAGGTTTACAGAGCTGGCCTTTAACAGAAACTTCATGTCTACCATTTCCTGAACAGGCTGGCAGTGCACCTTTGGCTCCACCTCCATCCTGCCCTGCTGCTCACTGCAGGACAGAAGAGCAGTCAAACCAATATAAACCCCACCTTGAGGGTGGTGAGACACTGGAACAGTTTGCCCAGAGAAGCTGTGGCTGCCCCATCCCTGGAAGCGTTCAAGGCCAGGCTGGATGGGGCCCTGGGCAACCTGGTCTAGTGAAAGGTGTCCCTGCCCGTGACGAGGGATTGCAACTAGTTGATCTTTAAGATCCCTTCCAAACCAAACCAGTCTGTGATTCTATGGTAATATGTTGGAATAAAATGTTTTCAGAAGGGTGACTGCTGAAATGAACACCATTCAGCGTGTTCAGCATAAAATTAAATGTTTTTAACATCCTTTCCTCCCCTGAATGGGGTAGACTCCAAACTTCCCAGCTGGTGGAAGCAGAAGCACTTTATGCCCCCCGAATTTAGGAAATATTTCCCCTGGATTTATAAGTATGCACATTTTTGTCTTCTCTAGAATGTGATCAGAGACTAATGAACAAAATTTACTGTAACAATGGCTTAAAGACTTGTTTGGGTTTTTTTTCCCAAGAAGTCCTAGGCTATGTCTTTACCTTGAATAAAAAAAAATGTATTTTAATGTACCTATAAAGTCCAAATTGAAATAGGTTTTCCTACTGTTCTGCCACAAACTGACTGCTAGAACGGGGGTTAGGTTAAATTTTTAGAGGGTTTATCCAAAAAAATAAGAACACTTAAGCATTTTTTTGTACTTCCATGGAGAAACCTGGGGAAACTCCATTATATTACCTGGGCCTCGTTGTGTGAAACATCTCCAACTGTGAGCAATAAAGTAAAAATTGCATTTGAACAGACATAACATCTTTGGAGGGGGATGAAAGAAAAGCTCAGTAAATCACATCAATTTGGTAAATCTGAACAACACTCTCTAACACCTTTCACTTGGCACATTGGCAGTAGTCACAGATATTTTCTCCTCTAGCTGGAACTGCTCTGCAGTGAGCAGCTCCTGCCCTCTCCCCTCCCTGCTCTCCATAGTACTTTTTCTCCAGCTCAGAGAAATGCAGTCAGGGAACACGCTGATGTCTTGCTCCTGTTTTCTGCAGCAAAGATATAATTCTTTAGTCAAACACATCAATTCTATAGAGGTAAAGCTTCAAAAACAGACATACGCACAGTGCTCCAGAGAAGAGTTACCATCTGCCTTCCCCTCTCCTCCTCCTCAAAGGAAGGAAGAAAGAAATGTAGCAGAGGCTTAGCTCTTCATTACCTGCTTGCACTGACATTCATGAGATTCCCTGCAGGATTTTTCTTGCTAACCAGGCAGGATGAACACCCACAAAAATTGGCAAGGAGATGACTTTTAACTCATTTTCACAAACTGGCTCTATTTCAAGTAGACAGTGTCTCTCTGGTATCAAACCAGGAAAAAAATTGGTTTTGCTTTCCTCTGAAAAATAGAAAAGGCAAGTAGCCATCCTACTGGTTGCCTTGAATACTAACAGTGAAACATGATGTTTCAAGGATTAAAAGGAATTCAATTTCACCTCTCAAAGCCTGAGGATGAAGTTCCATGTTGGCCTGATACTATATTTTAGCTGAGCATTTTAAAAACCCAAAGTGGAGTTTGCTTTCTGCATTGTCTGCTCCCCTGCCACTACTCTAGAGGTGCAGGCACTACTGCCTGCAGCAGGGAACACACAGGTGTTGAATTCAGAGCTTAGACATTGTGTCAGGAGAGAGCTGACACTGCTATACCAGTTGTTAGAGTGCAATACTATGCATCCACATGATATTTGTGTCCTGGGAAAAGCAGACTCTTTGTACAGAAGCAAAAAAGTAACTTTGTTGGGATAGGTTTTTTGGATTGAGGAAAGTTAAACCATATCCCTCAGGAAAAAAAAAAGGAAACCCAGCAAAGAAAACAAAAGTAAACCAATCAAACTTCTTTTATCCAATGTACCCTGAGTAAGGAAATTTACTCTCTTGGCAGAACTATACAAAGCTTGACAAGGCTTGAGATAGACATGACAGATGACTCAGATCAGAAACACAAAGAAGCAGTGGGTAAGAAAGTACTGTTGTAGAAGTGTGGCTGCAGAGTTACTTGGTATAGGAAAGCATGTGCAGCCTCAGATAATATTAATCTTAATTAGCTTCAATTTAAGTCAGTTTGTTGTCTGGGCACTACCACGAAGTGTTATGCCAAACAAGTTATCCAAGATAGTTCCCTATCTTGGAATGGTTGCTTCTGGACTTTGAGCTATAACTCAGCTGATTTGAGTCTCTTGGGGCAGTGAGGTTCTGCAACTGCACGTAAGAAGTGGCATGTTTGAAAGAAAACAACCAAGCTCTGCTTGGAAATGGCCAAATTTGCTGTACACTGTCTCTTTTGTATGGCCCCTATTGCAAGATCAGAAAGCAAGGCACTGGGAGGAAGCAGCACCCAACAGAATTACATGATTGAGGCTTTTATGAGTTACTGGAAGTCTTCCACAGCCTGAAGAAACAGTTGCAGTTTATTGCATCAATAAGAGTACACTTTACATTAGAAAGTAAAAGTACATTGTTTGTTCCAGGAAATTATTGCCATAGCTTGACACCACTTACTACCTTGAAGGTGAAGAGCAATATCACTACCTTGTCATCATTAGCAATAATTCTGAACAGCGCATCAACCTTAGTACCTCCTGTGGCAGACAGGGAAGCTTTGACTGCAATTGCTACCATTTACAAGTATAGAAAGCAAGTGAACTCCTGAATATCAGCAACAGTGGGATGGATGACACTTTGTGTTGCTACAAATATATGCAGCACCAGAATCAGTTACTTTCCACCACTTTGTCTTGATCAAGCATGAGATTTTTTACTTACCATAGGAATTTATATGGTTTCCTTTCACCTATACTTGTCAAAAATTTTATAAGAAATATTGATGTTTCCTGGCTTATTTAATGTTTCTCCAATGCCATGTTAGGTATAGAGTCTTGGTCCAGGTAAACACCAGTTGAATCAGCTTGTCTTGAGTGTGCTTAGTTAGCTCTAGATGGTCCTGCCACTGCATCTGGCTGCTCTTTGCTTTAGATTCAAGATGGATTCAAGATAAATGCATTGTTCAGATTTACCACCACTTCTGGCCTGGACATGATCTAGCAACAAGAAGAGACTCCTCCGATTTCATTCATCTATGATGAAGGTTTGAACCCAAACTCCAAATCCACATACTCCAGTCACTGCAGATATTTGCATTTTGATCCGACACTACAAAAGCTTTGCTAATACTTATACACACAGCTTCCCAGTAGGATGGAGAAACATTTTACATTAGCAATGGAGACCTGTTGCTGCTGACAGAGTTAAACCATCTCCCTGAAAAATTCCAGCTCTCTAGCTTTTTTCACCTTTATGTGTTGTGTCTGCTTTGGCTTCAGGTTTCCAGGAGAACTGGCAAATCTTTGTTAGTGAGAATATTGTTTTTTCTACTCCTGAGCCAGTGGGGCTGTGCTGGGAAAACTTGGTAACCAGGACCTGCCTAGCATGACTCCTGTCCACTTTCACCTCTCTCTGGGCAGACTTTACAACAAATGATGTGCGATATCTCACTTCAGGCACCTCACCAAGTCTCCTTCCCCAGATCATGTAGCTGCTAGGAAAACCTGTATCCCTCAAATTAGACACCTACTTTAAAGAAGAACAGTGTGCTTCACAGCAACAGACATGATAAATGCTGTGAGTAATGACAGATCCATGTGTTAACCACACTATCAGCCACCTACTGGCTCCTTTCTTCTTTTGATAAAGGCTTTTCTCCCCGGGTTTTGCATGAAGCATACTTCTTGTGTCAAGGTGGATCTCTCTGCAGAAGCAGTGGGAGCAGAAGGCAGAAGTTCTGAAGTCCTGACTGCAACAGTGACACAGGCTCAGTGGTGATCAAACAACAGGGGCTCTTTGCCTCAGTTTCCCCACTTGTAATAGGAATAATGTCTGCATTGCAATCATGCTGCAAGGTGCAGTTAATATTTGCACAGTGGTGCTTGGGAGATACCAAGCATCAGATATTCCCAGGATGCACCAGTAAATCAATTGTATCTACGCAGTGAACAAAAGCAGGCACAGATGCTAGCATAATGTTATGTATTTTGGTACAAAGCAAAATAAAAATCTTGCCTTCTGTCCTTAGATTTCTTGTCAAATATCCATTGCTTCACATGCTGAAGCCGTTAGTAATACAAAACATATTTCTATCCTACTTTATTTTACACTAAAAAGCGAAGAACCATGATTGAATCTTAATACAGAAAAAGGGCTTAAGTTACATTCTCCTGGGATCATCTGTAGCAAAGCATAATAAGTTTCTCAATATCTGACCTAATTATATCTGTCCTTCTAAGTTTTGTTTCCCATAAGAGCTAAATGTCTGGTTAAAAATAACATTTGAAATTCCTCCATGTTCCAACAGAACTTTTTCAGCCTCTCTCAAATTTAATATCTATTTTTGTTTTAATTTTCACCCAACTTTAAAAGTTATGGTTTGAAGGCTGGCATTCTGCTCTGTTATCCAGTTCCTAAATATGTTTGTATCAGATAAACTCAAGAAATAGGGAGGAAAATCCTATTATGTGTGCTTATTTCATGTTAGAAAAATATGGCAGCTATCAGAACAAGTGACAGATACACATGGGGAAGGAAGGATGTCTTTGTGGTTGGAAAGGAATTGGCTGTATTAGAAATGTACCTTCTGATTCTCATCAAGGTCTCTTGATAGAAAACACCAGGCAATTCTACAGTGGTTGTTTGTATCATCTGTCCTACCTAAGGACCCAGTGTAAGTCACTGCCCCGGAGCAATGGTGATGGAAGGTGATACAGACCCCAGGCCCTGTGACCCATCAGTCCTGTTTAGAGCTCCACATGTCCAGGCAAAAGCTGGCAAACTGTACTACTGTTGGGATGGCAGAATTCATCATACTCATCTCTTCCTGCTGGCCCTGTTACGAGAGGGCTGTCACAGACCTGAAGCTGGAATGATTTGCATCTAAATCCACTTCACACAGCAGTCAGAGATGCCAGTGGCCATTTAAGACCTTTGTGCCTCAGTTTCCCACCTGTAACCCATGGATAACAGCACTGACCTTCCTGAAGAGACGTTGCAATGCTGAAGTGCTAACATTTGCCAAGGGTTAGGAAATCAGAGCTAAAGTGTTACAGAAATACAAGGGATTATTGTAAACAGTCCCACTCCATTCCCAGGGAGGTTGATAATAAATAATCTTTATACAGCACCCTCCACTGTAAATAGGCCAAGAAACAAGTGAGTCTGCAAACAGAGATACAAACAGGATTTTTGTATGGGAAATTCAGATTAGCCCTTTTCTATTGAGAAGCTTTTCAAGCCTTGTGAAAGGAAGAATCTGGAGACCAGACTGACTATTTGAACATCGAGCTTTGTGCACCTGCAGGAGTTGTGCATCCATCACTGTGGATGGGCCATAAAGCCCCATCCTGGAGGTTTATAAATGGTGCTGCCTGCTCACAAGAGCAGAGCCGGCGTGAGCTCTGTTTTCACGGTTCAGCTCACGGGAGGGGGGCACAGGCTGAACAACAAATGCAGGTTATAATTGCCCAGTCGTTCTGCTTCAAGGGTCTGGGACACTTAAATGTCACAGTATATAAATGGTAATTGTTGGAAGAAATAGAGCAAAGTGATTTCAAAGGCATCCGAGTCCAGTGCTTTTGCTAGTTCATAGTACAGGTTCAAGGCTGGAGCAGATTGCCTAAATTCCCTCAGAAAGAGGCAGCAAAGGGCTGGAGGATGAGGCAGCAGCTCCTCTGTGAGTCCTGCGGTGAAAAGGTCTGTTTGGTTGGATGGGCAGCAGCACAGTTTGGTGGTTATGATATTCCCGATGGATATGTGCATTCAGATCTCTGCAGGCTGAGACGGGCTGAGCTCTCCAGTTTCACTGACCTTGCCTTAGCTGGGAGGTTATTCTGCTGGGGCAAAACCTGATTGCAAGCTCTGAATCCTAATATAACTAAAGCATTTGATTTTTCCTTAAGAACTCCTGTGACGGACATATTCATACCTTTCCTGTGGGCTGCCTTAGGACCAGGGGATGCTGTGAGTCCCCAGCTTTAACTGCAGCACTCTGCTATGGGGAATTCAAGGCAGAATCAATCAAAGGCTCCTCAGAAGAGCTGGTGGCACTGAGAATTGCTATCCTGAGAACAAGGGGCCAGGGCTGAGTTGCTCCTGCCACAGGAAAGGGGAAGGAAGGGCAGCACCGTGACGGAAAACCAGGCTTGCTACTGCCACCCCTACTGCAGAGATAGGAAGGGTGAAGACAGAAATGCTGTTGCAGGATGGGGCCCTCCCTTTACCCCCAACAGCGAACACTGTCCTGGCTCCCTGCGCTCCTCTGCCGGCCACTGCAGCCACCAAGCACCAAGCCTGGCAGAGTTCAGGCAGTGTTTGAACAATGCTTTCAGCCCTTGGTGTGACTCTTGGGGATGGTCCTGTGCAGGGCCCAGATATGGACTCGATGGTCCTTGCGGGTCCCTTCCAACTCAGCTTATTCTGTGATTCTGTGATTCTGTGAGCCTTGTTTCCCGGGTCTGATTCCTAGTGTTGCTGTGACAGCCTGAAGTCCTGTGCCTGTGCTGTTTGTGCCCAGCACACACCCTGTGTGGGGAGCATGTGGCAGTGGATATTTCCCTGGGGAGCTGGGGGTCTGCATCTGCAATCTGCACTTGGTGACAAAACACTGTGCAGCCCCTGTAGAAGGCTTTGCTAATATCTAATATCTGCTTGGACTAGATGATCTCTGTATGCCCCTCCCAACTATTCTGTTCTATTCTATTCTATTCTATTCTATTCTATTCTATTCTATTCTACTCTACATTTCAGACCCATCTTACTCTTCGCAGTGATACGGCCCCATACAGCAGGCACTTTATAAAATGTCTGGAATCAAGGCCTCTCTTCCCGAGACAGAAACCATTGTGGGGTGGCTGGGGCTGGCAGGGAGCAGAGCATCCCATGTTCATCCCCAGAACAACAAAACCACCAGGCAAAGGAAGAAGGAAGACCAGACAGCAGAGCTGGGCTTTACTTACATGGTATTCCAGCTAGTTGAGGAATGGAATACAACAGTGGTACCCTGGCTCACTTTTAATGCAAAGGGGATGTTACCTGTGAATTAAATACAATGTGCTTCTATTTTCTAGCTATTCTCCCCTGTATAAGGTTTAGATCTTATATTTCTTTTATCCACCTTTTTTTTTTTTTTAGAGTAAAGCATAGTATAAATTATGGATCTTAGACACTTCTGAAGGTTTAAGTAGCCCACATTTTGGAAACTGGGAGGCTTTTTTCACTAAGATGTTTTCTAATTAAAAATGGTTTGCATGCACTGAGCCCATGATGTTCTCTGATGATCTGTCACAGCTCTACCACTACCACTTTGGGAAGCAGTACATAGGAAAATGGCTATTATAGAAAAGCCAGTGAGATAAATATTGAAATAATTTTACCAACATTAGGCATCTTATTTTGGGAAGAAACTGAAGAGAGGAATATTTTTTTTTCCCAGAAAATATTGACATTTCCAAAAGCAAGATATTCATAGGTGATGAGACTGATTTACAGCAATATGTGCACACAAACATTCACTTGCTCCTAGATTGTGAGAAGGAATGTCAGACTCATTTCTAAATTGGGCACTTGCACCTGTGTGTGTAATATTCCAAACATAGTAGGTGCTTCTTACTGTTTCCCTATGTCTGATTTTGAAAAATCTGTTCCTTGCTAGATTGAACTCATTGCTTCTCAAGTATCTTCTCTAAATACGAGTTTGCATGTGACATTCACCTGGGAGTTCTGATGCTGTACTTTCAGATGTTACTTGTTTTCATTCTTCCGTAACATTGTTCAGTCCTCCCTTTCATTTCTATCTAGCTCTCAGTAAACCTTTATAATCCTGATATGCTGTTTTCATAGTTTCTCCAATAATCTCTTTGAAGAGGCTGGACAAGCTAGACCGTCTCTCAAATGATGCAAAACATTTCCCTAATGTGGATATTATGTGTGCCAAGAAATTCCTGAATTAGTTTGAGTACTCCCATACTGCATTCATGAATGTCAGCAGCAGCCACAGGAGCTGTCTGTCCTTGCTGGAGACTGCTTATTCCCAGGAAGGATATTTTGCACCTCTAGGTTACCACATCTGCCACTGCCAGTTCTAATAAAGAGTTTCCCATCCCTCAACAGGAAATATTCGATCACCCGCCCAAAGCCCATCAGGACCAATTCTATTCAGTATCTAAGCAACAATTCAGATAGCAAAGGTGGGGGGCGGGGGGGGGAGGAATTTTGTGGCTAAATACTGTCCCAATGTCTCTTTTTAAACAATGACCTTTTTTTTCTGCAGCTTGTCTAGACCAAGTTCTGATCACCCAGGAAAGGCCAAAGCAAAGACACTTTAAGCAGAGAGACATAAAGTCAGGATCCTCTACCACAGAAATTTTGGATTTCCAGCTGAGCTGCTCTTCAGCTGTTGCAAGAGCCTTTACACAATCCCTGTTCCTTTGCTCCTTTCCCTGCCCTGTAGGGAGGTTTCAGCGCCCTGCCTCCCTCAGCACCCTGGCTGTCACGGGCTGACAGGATGGGGCCACATGTGGCAGAGGTGCAAAGCAGTCCTGGGCCTGGGAGCTCTGCTGTGCCCTGGCTGGGAGTCAGAGCCTGCCCACTGCACCCCTCTGCAGCCTGCGGGACCCTGCGCTGGGCAGCAGGGCCCCCGCTGCTCCTGCCTGCTGCAGGCCTGCTGAAGGGAACGAGGGCTTCTTCTGCTATCTCTATTTGTGACAACTTTCAAATACCACAGTTAAATCCAGGCTTATCCTCTCTTTTCTTTACATAAAAGCTTCCACTCAAAGCAGATGTTCTCAAATCTATTATCCTCTATATTGTTCGTATTGGTTCTAATTTTTCCCATGTTGCTCAAAGCTCTATCCTCAGGTGACTGTTCTCTGAGCTTTCCCAGCTCAGCTTTACCTTTCAAATAAGATTTATCCATTAAAAAACAATTCTACTGCTTTTTGCAGCTATCATTTTGTCACATATGGATTTATTCAATAAATGCTTTTATTAGCAACATTTCTAGGCTTTGTTTGTCAAGAGCTGCCAGGCTTTTACAAGCCAGGGTTGGCACAGACGCTGAATTGCCTCTCTGTACCCAGGGGAGAGTTTCCTGCTGGTCATGACAGAGGTCCTGCACACACAAATAAATGAAAGGAAATTAAAAATATGGGTAGCTACATAATTCACAGCCAGTAAGTGGTGAAGAGTATCAGGCTTCCAGCAACTTCTGGACTTCAGCAAAGCTTCTAATAAAAGCTGGGATATGTGATATTAATTTGCAGTTCCAAAATCTACTGAAAAACCTAAAAGCCCAAAAGTTTCAACACAAGCACCAGGACAAGGAACTATATAAAGGCCATCAGCAAGAGCAAATTCAGCGAGCCCAAGGGCATTGGGAAGTAACAGCTGACAGGACAGAAGAGAGGTCAAAATCAGTATGCCAAAAATCTTTCATTCATGGGTCAGCCTGAAATTAAACAGCATTGCTGTTGCCTGCCTACTGCGTGCTGTGGGGCAATGGGTGTCCAGTGTTTGTGTCTTGGTGCACCCGGCATCCGCCCACGCAGGACTTCACGGGTGTCTCCTGAACTACTGTGGAAGGTGGTGGTTATGAAAAAAAGAGGGAGTCTTTCCCTCTGTTCTGTTTCCCCAGTTCCTTCTGAGGTCTTCAGATGTCTATTGCTAAACTGTCCTCCTTGAAAGTGGCACAGCACTAAGTTTGTCTAAAGCAAAATCAAAAGAGAAAATACATTGCCTAATATTATTTTTTAGGTTTTTCAAGAACTCTAAACTTGTTTTGGTGCATCTTTTGCTTTCTTTCAATGAAATATTTAATACAGTCAGACATTAATAGGATTTCTTTTTGCTCATTTTCCTCCATTCTTTCCATACTTACCCATTCAGTCCCACAAGGACTTATTAATTAAATTCTCTCAGTACAGTGTTATCTCTCTTTGACTATCTCTATTTTCTGTACTGCAGCTTGTGTACATTGTAGAGAAGAACCAGAGAGAGCAAAGAACCAAATAAAAAGATCCCTCCAGGAATACAGTATTCAATTATACAAAGAAAACCAGCAGTTCCAATTGCTCATCCTTATTTCCCACAGGAGGCCTCAGATGTCTTTGTTGTTTGGCTCTTTAAAAAGAATTTCCTTTTCTGGTAAAATCATTTTACCTGTGAAAGCAGGCCAGGCTTTTGGTCACATTCACCTGCTTTTCCATTAGCAACTGTTACAAATTGTTCTTTCCCATGCTCAGCCTCCAACAAACAGCTGTGGGGTATTTTGCAGCTCCCCATGGCTTTGTGCCCGGGCTCCAGGACCTTCCACCAGATCTGGGTTTCCAGGGGGGAACATGCCTCATGTGAACCACACAGTGGGCTCTTCTCACAAACGCCAGAGTGTCATAAATGCATTATTGTTGACAACAGTGCTGATGAGATCCTGCAGAGGCCCAGAAAGGAATGAGCATGGGGCCCCAAGCCCCCTCTCATCTCCTGAAGGGCTGTACCTGTTTATGGACAAAGAACAACTTCTGCTCCCAGAGTTGTCAGTCAAAGTCAGCTTCCCCAGTGCTAAAGTGACCACAAATAACAGAATAACTCTTACAAACTTCAATGGGAAGTACAGTAGTGTATATAACTAACCAAGCATTTCAAGCTGTGAACTCCCTGTGTCCTTGAAGTCCACAAATTGTATGACTCACAGCCATCACACCTAGGGTACATGTGCACACATATACATGCTTTGATATGTTCAGTATTTTGTTCTTGTCTAAAACTAAGCTTGCAAAATGGAATGGGAAAATCCATTTGCTCCCTGGGAACCTGGTATTACCTCCAGTTTACCATCTTCCCAGCTGGCTAGATATTGTACCATTTATGTTGGGCCTCCGGCAAGATTAATGGCATCATCTGTACAGTGTTAACAGCCTAATCTTGCTAAATCTCTTTGTTTTGAAATTTGATTGTGCCTGATCTTCATTATTTTAATTAACATATTATAATTAATTAGATCTAACAGATTCCAATTCAGCCCAACATATTCACATCTGTCTGCGAGCTGTGGGAAGCACAGGACAAACCAAGCTGATTCCATGCTGGCTTTTCAGTCCAGAGACCATGTACTATTTTTGCCACCGTCTTTTATGTTTGTCTGCAGGCAAGTCATCTATCTTTCTGTTTCTCCAAGGGATTCCAGCTTGCTGTGTTTATAGCCTAACTGGATCTCAGCACAGGTTGACATTTTTACACGCAAGTGTTACGGAAGTAGGAATAACAACCCACAGCCCATCCCATACACAGCTGCCTTCTAAGTGGGACTGGCTGCTGCTTAAACCCAGCACACCAATAAAGACCGTGAACATGGAGGCTTGTGAATATGCATGTTGTTTCAGCCTAAAACATGGAAACCTCCCTTTCCTTCCCACCCACCTCATGTCAAGTTCTGGCAAGATTTTGGTACTTCCCAGAGGACAGACTTTCTGCCTACACAGAGGGATACCTTTTACTTGCTGTGCACGACAGAGCCCCATCTGAGTCTTGTCAGTTTTTTCCTGAAAATGCTGCTGCTGTTGCTGCTGCATGCACAGGCCTGGCATCCAGATCCTTTGCACCATCTCTCCAATGGTGCATCATCATTCTGCCCACGTGCAGGTTGAAGAGAAGAATATCTTTTTGCTGGAAATTAAGAGCTGATTGTTTCTTCTTCTTCTTCTTGTGAGCAGAGCAAGCGCTTTCCTTTCCAACAGTGAATGAAATTGCCTACCTTCTCTTCCCCATCACCTTAACACAGCACTTCAGTGGGAAGAGCACTCACCCGAGACATGGAGAACCCAAATTCAATTCACTCCTCCACCTGAGAGAACGCAGATCCATTTCTTCAGGGCACACTCTTGCTATCAATCTCCACAAGGGGATCTTTAGCTCCTGCTAAATGTTTGTCATATTTATCCAAAATTAATAACAGGGCATTGATCCTAAGAGCAATAGCAACAGCAACAGTCTGCTATCCAGAGCTCACAAACAAGGGTGAAAAGATTTGGTTCTGCTCTGTGCCCTAAGGACTACTTTTGCATCTTATCTGGTGATTGCTGTGTAAAACAAACTCAGGATATCTTTCCAAGGAGTATCAGGATTCCCTAGCGCCCTCCTTGCAGCAGTAAGCAGTACAGCAAAAGACCAAAACTCCCCCATATAAAACAAATCACACTTTGACTGAATTCATCATGAAAAAGAAGATGGGAAGAAACAAACATATGCAGAAACCTGCTGCTGTCATCTCCACAAGAAAACCACATTAATGCCCCCCAACCTGATTAAAGACATTCCCTTCGGCATTGTGGACAGCCAACTGCCCGGGGTCCCTTGACAGTAATGAACAGATGCTCCAAGGAGGACACAACAGGTGTGCCATGAAAAGAGCAGCATGCACTTGGTCCAGCAAAGATCTCCCCACAAGGTTACAGAACAAGCCCCCACCAATACCATATCTCAGAAATACTGCCTTTGCAGTATCCATGGTTTTGTGGCAGCCAGCCTTCTCTAAAAATGTCTAATCAAGATTAATTAAGACTCTCCCCCAAAAGCCCCAAGAAAAACATTATCTTACTTGGGAACCTTGGTTCAAGAGAGCAGAGAAAAGTGTCTCTAGCAAACATGGAGATCGATTTCAAAATACTAGGAGGAAAAAAACTATGTACCTCCTGTATTTTTGAATCCCTTTAATAATTGTCAGTTCTGTAAAAATATTCAGTTAGAACAACTGTAATCAAAATAATATACTGTGTGCTTTTGTCATCTTGTTTGGGGATTCTTTCCCACTCCCAAAACTCAGGCTTGGTTTTAGGTAGAGACACTTTTCTTTTTGCAATTTATTTTTTCTCTGAAGAAAATGCACTTTCAAATTACATGCAGGATGGATTAATGAATTTGAAGCAATTTGCAGGCTGGTAGGGGTGAAAAGGGAGTTTGTGGCGTTGAGGCCAGGTATGCTCACATCCAGCCCTTTTCATGGAGCCAGCCGGATGGCTGGGTATGGCTCAGCTGGGACTTTGTGCTGTCAGAGGAGCTGCCGAGCAGTTCTGACTCAGATGGGCAAAACACTTCACACCCCAGTAGCCATCACCACAGGCTGGGAGGAACCCGGCAGGAGCTATTGTAGCCAAGGGAGAATTTGTCAGAGCAAGAAGCTTGCTGGGGAAGGGAGGAGCAAGACAAAATCTCCAGCAAGGCTGGTCTGTGGGAGGAAGATCACGGCAGGAGGGAGAGCGGGAATTTTTGGTTGGTGGCAAAGCACCAAGGCACAGGAAAAAAGCACTTTAGTGCTGTATATATCCAAATGAATGTATTGAACAGTCCTTGACCACCCTTTGAGCTGCTATGCCATATTTACTTGGGGAAGTGATCTGCTGGGGATATAAATTGTATGAATGTCAGAGTGGTGCCAGGGAATGTGTAAGCCTTGGGCAGGACATGTCAAGCAAACTCTCAAATCCTCCTGGGAGTGGCACACTGTACAAGTGCCAGGAGAGGCTTCATTTACAGCCGACGTGCAGGTACATCAGCCTAGCTCATTACCCAAAAACCTGCAGGAAAAATCTTCCCTGAGTTTGTGTCCAGATGCTGAGGAGTAGGTTTGGTGTTGCAGATCAAGTGCCTATGCACTGAGAACTTAAAAGCTTCATCAGAAAGAAAACTCCTAACCATGCTTTCCCCATCACCAGCTACCAGTAGGAGATGGAGAAAACAAAAAGTTCAGAGAGTTTCTTCATCAGTGCTGAGCAGCTGTACCATAGACTGCATTGATAGACGGATATAAGCCTGGAATTCAGGACATTTTGAGAACTTCCTGCTTGAACATCAACCGTAGCTATAGCTGGACACCTCCAAATCTCTACTTTGTCTTATAAACTGCTTCTTAAGAAAACCCCTACCCCATGTGCTTTCTGATAGTTGCAGGATACAGTACAGATCTTTCTACATCCTGTAAGATCATCTATGGATCTCATCTGTAGTAGTGATTTTTACTACTTCTTTTTCTTCAGCCACATTTTGACTAGATAGGCTTCATCTTTTATTACCCTCCTCCCTTTCTGTTTTCATAGTAAGTGGAACATTTTCTTCAGCAGGTTCTTTTCCCCAAATCTTGTCCCTCCACCTATTCTTCTTAGAAAGGCACCTAATCTCTGCTTTTGAATTCTGAGCTTTCCTTGTGCACACCTTCTTCTCTGAAAATTGACTTAATCCATAGCCTAGTAAGTCTTCCTGTGCACTGTTGTCTCCACACAACTTTTTGCATTTGCAGGCGTGAGCTGTAACCAGCTCTGGTGACAGTTTTTCTGTAAAAGAAGAAAAATGACATTGTAAAATCTGGAGCTGATCAACAAATCTGTTGGTGAAGCTCAGAGCAACTCAGCATTCTGAAGTTAGTCTATTGCTATTATTGCTCTCACATGCTGCTTATCGTATCATAGAGATCATCTGGTTACAGCCTAGTTGCACTCTTAATTAGCCAAGCCAGAAGCCTGCAAGTTTGGAAAAAAAAATAGCTTAACTGAGAAGTGAGACATTAACTATTTGAGAGATAATATCATCTATAAACTTGGTAGTCTTGTTCAGCAGTTTAACCTCTTTCTCATTGAAACATCCTTTTCAAGTTAGGTAATACAAGAAAGAGAATCCAAAAGTTGGGAGAAAAAAAGAGTGCCTGCCCTGTGAGACCTTAGGCCTGGATTTTTTCTTCAAAAATCTTTCTTTGGGGCCTAGGTTTCAAAGTCTGCCCTAGATAAATGACAAGAAAGATTGGCTTGGTAACTCTGGCACTAGCCTGCAAATGTGATCTCAGCCCCTTTTTCAGCCTCAGGTTTTTCCATATGGCCACAGGGAAATCATATGGACATTTGCCTGGGAGCTCTGTCCCTACAGAGACTTTTCCTGCAGGACTGGGTGTAGATGTCAATTTGCTGCTGACCTTTAAACGACTGTAAAACTGTAACTTGGCCACACTGCAAGTACTCCCACTAATTTTCTACTTCCTGGGGCTTATCTATTATGCAAAACCAGTCAGGTTTCACAAGCTGGAAGTTGTGTAGAAGAGCAGCTTTTATCACAGCCCAGCACTATGCATGTGTGTAGTCTTTGTTTTGACATCAGCTCAATTGTGTCCTGTTTAGATAATTGACCAGAGAAGAACAACAAAAATTTCCAGGCTAGATAAGCTATCCATCTTGTGAAAGAATCTGACAGAAAACACAAAAAGGAGGCAAGCATTTTTCTTTGTTTCTCTAGCTAAGCTGATTTGTAAAATATACAACACTCACACATTTTTAGAGTAATACAGACCCTGTAGGACAGTTGTAAAACTCCATATAGGAATATTATAAAACCACTGCAATGTACTATTTGAAATGTGTGCATAGATTAAAAAAGTAATAATTCGCTTCATTCTAGTTAGCTTCTCTTAAACTAGATTAATTAGTTCCCACACACAACAGCTGGGTCTTCAAAATGTCAGGTAGGTGGCAAGGGGGCATGATAAGAATGCACAAGTGTTTCAGGAGTATAAATATCAAAGCAGGAGATTCTCCAGTCAGGATGGAAAGGGGTAAGTACCAATTAGTTTTGTTACAACTATTGACAGGAGCACATCCTAACAGCCTGGTTGAACTTCTTGGAGGAAGAAACAGCCAGCCATTAACTGGCTCACACCAGGGTGTATCTGAGACCTCATTTCTAAATCAGACAGAATTCTTAGACTGGTTCAGTTACAGGAATTAATGCTAAGCCAGGAGAGCAAAGGGAATACAAAGATAGTAACAGACTCCAGAGATCCTGGGAGGATAAAAGGTGTTCTGGGCTAAAAGGAGGAAGAAGAGGCAGGGCAAGAGAATCAAGTTGTTCTGTAAGAAATTGAACAAACAAGGTGGGGTTTGATTGATTGTTTTCATAGACTTAAGTTCCTTGTCTCCTAAAATCTCCTCTGCCGTTACAACCTCAGGACCTCTCCCAAAGCCCACTGTCTATAGGGCACATGCTATGCTCAATCAAAAATCTTTGAGCACAGTCCATCAGGCTGGCAGCTCTCAGCCACTGCGTAAGGGCTGCATCCACCTGCCTTTCCTCGGCACAGGCATTTCATTACACACTTTGTCCTCTGTACAGCTGCAGTTTTTCACAGGCCTTATTTATCTTCAGATTTCAGCTCATCTTTCAAATTTGCTTGAAACCCAGTCCCAAAGTTTTTCGGGGGAATTGCTGAATGTACAGAGAGATAAACAACATAATCTCATAAACCTAACTTCAAAGGCAACCAGGCTAAAAAATGCCAGGTTTTAATTTCTTATCCTGTTCGTGCCAAATGTTGTCTAACATTTCGGCAGCATGTGAAATGCTGTGGCCCTGAGAGCTTCCCTCAATATCCTATCATGAATATAAAAAAAACTCTGATAAATGTAGTCAGTATAAAATAAAATGAGTTGAAATCGGTTGCTGGGATGCAAAACTGAAGCTGACAGGCAGTTGTGAGGAAACTTGCAAGAAAATGCTTATTTTATGTATTTCTTTGGGGCTTAGCAGCCTGGAGCTGTCAAGATGGTTTTGCACATGCTCGGCAGCAAAAACAAGGGAACTGAGCAATTTTACCCGTAGAAAATATAAATTCGTACTGCATTAAGCAAAGCTTCAAGATTAGAAGTGCTATTAATGCCTATAACTTGAATAAAGTTACTTTAGTATGTATTTAGGGGCCTAAGTTTTCCTTGTAAAACTACATTTTGAATTTTTTTAGTAGCCTGTTGTGATAATTTTGCCAAGGGCTTGTGAAAATTTAGGTAAAATATATTAGTAAATTCACCTTCATCCACAGCTCTATCAAATCATTCAGATACCAGTAAGTGATTAATGCGGTTTTTTTACTCTAGAAATTGTCTTTTATAGGACCACCTCATAAAATGACCTTTGAAGTGCTGTCTCATTTTACTTTTAACTTCAAATTATTATCTGATAAACAATTCACTGTATTAGTAATTCCTTGGATTACCTTACAGACATATAGTTTCAGTATGTGACCCATTGATCCTTTTAATGGCAAATGTTTATAGTGAGAGTTTAGAACTTGGCATGTATCCTATAGGAGCTATGCTGTTTCATTTTTTAGGTCCTCCAGAAATCCTCAGAACATACCCTATAAGACTTGCACCTTAGCATTTTTTCCTGAGCCCTTCAACTCCAACAACTACGTTCTATTTCTAAAGAATGCAAAGAAAACAAATAATTTATCTTTAAAAAATAAGAGACAAACTCACAATAAATGCATGCAACATGAGAAGCTCCGAAACTAAGTGGCACAACTGATTTGAACCAAGACATTATGGAGCTTTTCTCCTGACAAACAACATTAAAATAACATTAGCTAGTAAGAACAAATAAATAAAAAATAAGTCCAAAAATAAATCAAAGTAGGTATAATAGAATAATGTTAGTCTCAAGTTTGCTTCAAGACATCCTGTCTCTTCTGGCAACACTTTTTAAGTGTTATCCTGCTCACTCAAGAGCAGTTACACATAGTGGAAATGAATACAAGCTAAGAGTTCTGAGTTCCCAAATCCCAATGGCTATTGTTAGCAAAGAGTAAAGAACTGTATTCATCTATAAATGATAAGGATTACTCTGGATTCAGTAATTCAGTAATTCAGCCCTATGTGAATGACTGGGATAAGACTGACGCACAGTGAATTTATCAATGCCATGCTAAGTTAACTCAAACTCGTACCTGCAGCCCCAGAGGACTCAGGTTCAGTCAGTGCTCCCAGTGGAGTGGGTGCCCAACCAGCTTCACACATCCCAGGGCACAGCGTGCCCCTTTCAGCACCATCCATCTTGCTTCCTGTAGGGAGAAATGGTGAAGAAAATAGATGTGATGGGCTCTTTCAGTGTGTCTTTGGAAGACATGCAAATACCTCAGCATTAGGCAATCAGATAGGAATGAGAATATAATAAAATTATAATATATAAACCATGTATATTCTACTTGCAGGCCTCTGTCTAGCCAAGTTTTTAAACATTCATGTTAAATCTCCTTGTTGCTGATGGTGGGGATATTTCATTTGGTTTCTTCAAAGTTCTAATGACTGCAGCAGCATCCCCAAAACACTTGCTCCCTAGCTGCATCTCGAAATAGTCTGAATTATCAATCTTACTCATGTGTGATGAACTTTATTCTTACATGCAGCTTTTGAGTTCATATCTAGTATTGTAAGATCAGTGCAGGTAGAGAAACAAACCGGATTTTCCCTAAGAAAGCAGATACACCCAAAGCAATGGCACGATGCCTTTTTTCAAAATCAGCTCTCAACAGCTCAAGAATTTGCACACTTTTACAATGCCGCTAACGTACTTGAACACTACAATGAAAGGAAATAAATGAGATTCAGAACCTATACATACATACAAACATATATATATGTATGTGACAGCCTCTCCACCCAGACCTCTCAAACCCTCCTTTCAGCTAATGGATTACTGGAAGTTATTGCAACCCTGTAAGTGCAGCCAGTTCTTGACGTTTTCCCCCATCTCATACATTGAGGGTCAGAAATTAAGTTCTTTAGAGTAAATTCAGCTCTTAGTGACCCCTCTGCAAACTTACCTTCATAAGTTTCAGCTTTTTCTAAACAAGGAAGACCAGCATCTATCTTCCTTTCTCAGAAAGGTCAGTAGGAAGCAAAGAACAGTGCTGATTTATCTTCATCACTTGGTGACAGGTTCTGTGAAGGCAGTTGCCATTTTACATTACTTTTTTATCAGAATCAGGGAATGTGGTAACTTGCAATTCATCATTTCTATGCCATTTATTTGTTGGGTATCCTGACATCCTTCTTGGATACTTGTCACTGTTGACAAGATGTTTGCAAACATCTTTAAATTATTTTGGTGGAAAGGATCTTTGCATTGTACTGACAGGTGAATTGGAAGAATGACCCTTAGGGACACTTCCAACCATGCACTAACTCTCTAATATAGATACTTAAATCCACCCATATACAAAATCATTTGAGGATTTGAATTCAAGGTAAAGGATTACTCACACAGGACTCACTGGTACACTGATTCTTTGGCTAGATTTGTAATTTTTATAAAAAAACTAGACTACAGATAGATGACGAGGTTACATAAGGTTCGATGAGGCAGAGAGAAAGGCCATGTGAGATCCAGCAGCTCCAACTTCTTTCCACTCAGTGATGGAAAATAGTAGCCTTATCCACAATTCATGTTTTATCACTGGCACCAGACAGAGAGTCAGAATCTGACTCATTTTAGAACACTGGGGGTGGGGGAAGGGAACAAAAAAGAAAAGAATACTCTAAATGCATGCATCCTTCACTAAAGTCTTTTGGTTGGGTCAACCTACAAGAGTGTCCTGAGGACGAAGGGTATCCGTTGATCCAAAAGCACAATCAGACTACAAAGTAGATGAACAAAAGATCTCATTCCCTTGTGCAAAGCTTGAAGTTCGGCTTGCAAATCACAGGCAGCGGCCAAGGAAAGAAATAAAGATAGGTAAGACATATTCCTAAAAATGTCAATAAATGTTTTATTCCAGAAAGGTTGTAATAATCAAAGGATCTTACTTTTGCTAAGTGGAGGGAAAGAAGTTCAAAACCCTAGAGAAGCACACAAAGGCTGCATAAAAATACACCCATATGCATATGATCATGTAGCCTGAGAATCAGCACAGAAAGGTATGTAACAAAATCACAACAGTCAGGATTTTAAGCAAGCAGCTTTTGGAAATGTAGCTCTTAACAGTAGGAGAGCACACGACAGAGCTGCCAACTCTTCTTTTCTTCCCTCTGCAGGCCATAAATTTGCAGAATCATCTCCTGGTCTCTGGGGAAATGCCCTTTGCTAGGCTGCCTTTCCTCATTTTCCTGTTCCCAGAAAAAAAAAAAAAAACACCACCACAAAGACCAACCAACAGTAACTCAGAACATCTCCATTTTCTAGGAGCAGCCTGGTTAGCACCAAGGGTCACCACCACTGAGCCTTCCAGTCCTGACAGCATTCACCAACTTCTAAAATCTATTCCTATGGATTTCCTGGGTTGTCATTCCTGGTGTATGTGAGGGTGACCCCCAAAAATCCTGCCATCCTCTTCTAGTATGGGGATAACCCTACCTTGTACTCATCTACTTTTAATTAATTACTTTTAAGCACAAGAAAGAATAACTACACACTTGTGGAGAAAGGATGGGAGGGAAGAAGAATGAAAAGCTGTTTTAGAGGGGAAATAAAAGATATCTGGAGTCATTTTCTCCCCTCCCCATCCCTCCATTTCTTCTTCTCATGTAAGAAAGTAAAGTAAGAATGAGTGTAAATAAACATGCATATATGTACTTTCATATGTAAATGTTTCTAACTCTACAAATGAGTTTTTGCTGCTGGCTGCCGCCTGAGAGTCTGAGATAGTGAAAGTGCAAGTCATCAAACAAAAAGCTGTGAGGCGAGCAACAGAGAAAATGCATCTAAAGAACAGGAAAGCTGCTTAAAGCCTAGGTTTTTAGGAGACCAAGTTCCCTGGTCAAAACTGCAATAAGCAAGACAAAATAAAACATTCCACAATAGGGGAAAAGTGCAGGAAATATAAGAATAGTAGACAGCAGGAGAGTATCTGTTCAAGGGACAGCATATGCAAAGGTGAGTAATGTCTAATTCCTTGGATCTGTTTCAAATGGCAGTGTTCATGAAATCCAGAGGAGTGGAAACGGTGTTCGGCAAAAATAGCGCACTTAAAGGGGAAGGAGTGCAGCATCTATTGACGCACGGGGCTGTTAGCAAACAAAAACTATGGTTAGTGGCAATTAGGGTTGTTGCAGGAGATGTTCCGTTCACTCCAAAACTGAAAATAATGGAAAGGACAGAATGGAAAGGCTGATGTTTTCCTTCCACAAAACTATTAACACTGCCTACAGTATTGCAGCCTACTTCACAAGGGGTTCCACCATATATTTCCTGGAAATATCAAAAAGCAATACACACTTGTGCTTCATCTAATGCATACTCCAGTCTGGGTTCTTTATGCACTTTTAAGGATTACAATTTTTCCTGTATCAGTTAATTTTTCATCATGTTACCACGAAGTGTTCAAGTACCTCTAAAAACGTATAGTCTATATTTGGGTGGTTGCCATTTCAATGAGACTTTTCTACAAAATAAAGCGTTTTAGCTTATGTTAAAAATGAACTCTGTAACATAACTTGAAACAAGTTGCAGCAAATGCTGTGCCATCATACCATCTGTGTTCAAGTACAGCTCTAAAGCTCTCCTCCTATTGCTTCCTAAAGTGGAAAATAATGGTAAAAAATAAAAACAGATAAGATGAAGAAGCACTATGTTTTGGAATACATTATGAACCTAAGCCTTACAACGTTTGTTTCAAAAAACCCCTCTGTACCTGTATACTCCAACAAAGCATTGTTCAGAAACCAAAGAAGAAGGTTACATTCTTCACATTTAAATTAAGCAACAGTGATGTTCTCACCTGACACAGCAAGTAAATTCTGGTGAGCTTCACTCTACACAACATTGCCCATTTTGGTTTTTTTAGCTCTCTCTACATATTGTTGGAATATTTCCAACAATATTCCATAGGAACATGAGCGAAATTCATTAAACCTTGGAGTTAATGGAAGGAACTAGAACTGACGAGAAATAATTTTTTAAATATCCCACTGTTATATTAATGTCTAAGAAAACAGAGGCTGATGGGCAAAACTTACATGGAATAAAATATACATTATGACAAACCCCAAGATACATCTTAGGCCACAAGGAAAAGTAGTAAGAAATCCAGAAACAAACTCTGATGGTAAAATGCCACCATGGAAGAACTAACTGCTCTTTATATGATACAGTGAAAAAAAGCCCAGTTCTTAAAAAGTCAACTTTATCATGAGGAGCTTAAAGTAGCACTTTTCTGATATTTAGTCAAAATACAGGATCACTGTTTTGAAGATTAAAGTGACTCCATTCTTATAACTTTCTCACTCTCAGGTCTACAGTCACTTTGTCACTGCAGGGTGGAAGGAAAACAAGGACCATGCCGGGAAGCTATCCTGGAACTGCCTGGAAAAGACAGAGAGAGGCGTGCAGGCAAGAGCAGGAGGCAGCGCATCTGCGGGAGAATCTGTAGATGCTGTTTTCTCTGGTACCGAACCAACCTGCACCCTGCCACTCTAGAACGCAAATACATCCATAACTTATTCTTGCTTTCCCAGAAACAAGCACCTCACTCTTCCTACGCTACTCCCTCACACTACCCCACCAACAGATTTTTATGACTGTCGACATAAATACAGGCCCGTCCCCTGCCGGGGCTCTTCCTGCGTGAGTTGTTCCGAACAGTCGAGCGAGTCCTTTCGGTGCCCGGCGCGGGACCCCCGCCGAGGTTTCCGCGGTTTGCGGCCGCCTGCAGCAAGCCCCGCGAGGGAATCCCCCTCCCACTCTGGAGATGCCCCTGTCCCATGGCACTGCCAGATTCCACATGAGTCTAGAAGAGAACCTTTAGCCTAACTGGCCCTTTTCAAAAAATATATCGAGCGGCTTTCTCCATATTATTATTCTCCATTTTATTTCTAATCCTGTGAGACAGCGCTGATCCCAGAGCCCAGGAGAAAGCAGGAGAGGTCAGGACACTGCATACTTGAGACAGGGATTCAAGCTGGGGCGTGCTGTTCAGAAAAGGGACAAGTGAATACCGACTTCCAAGACCTTTAGGAAAAACTTTTTTTTTTTTTTTTTTTAGAAAATGAAAATGCGTTCCCAACAACAGCAATGTTTAATACTCTTCCTACTCTTGTCAGCACGTTCTCATCAACGTTTCGGTGGTGCTGTCCGAAATGCCCACTTGCCTTTCCAAGGGAGAGGCTTCCAGAGGGACGGTCCTGCGCCTGCAGAGCCGCTGCGCTCCCATCTGCCAGCCCCGGGTCTCCCAGGGCCCTGCCGCCACCCCCGGGTTCCCATCCTCTTCTACACCTCTCGTTTTTAACCCACAGCATGTGTCGGGCTCCCGGTGCACGATGAGGCTCCCGGGGCGCGGTTCGATGCGGAGCCGTCCCGCAACCGCGCGTGTGCCGGGACAGGCCCGGTCCCCCCCGCACCCTGGGGGCTCAGCAACCTAGCCACGCGCGGCGGTCGCC
>NW_008237244.1:2166051-2222351 GCF_000691975.1 Corvus brachyrhynchos
GGCGGGGCCGGCGTTCTGACCACGTTTCCCCGGTCATGCCGAGTGGTAAATAACCACCGCCGAACGCTTGCTTTAAAATGGCTCCTTAACCCCGCCGCGCGCGGTGCGGGCAAGTTCTTAAACGCGCGTCTGCAAACAAACGCCGGGTTTGTGCCCCTCTGTTGGGGACCGGAGCTATTAAAAGTTGTAGTCACCTGGAATGTTAGAATGTGCTTAATTTATTCCCAAAGACGGAACATAGCCCTGCCATTGTTTCTCCTAACATCACATGAAAGGACAAAAGTCAGAGTGGTTAAAAATTAAGGTGCTTGGTGGGCATGTGTGGAACATACATAAATATATAAAGCATTCATGACTAAAATTGGTTCATGCTTTAATAATCTTGTCAAACTTTAAAGGATAATGTATCCTAGTTCCTCCAAATGATCACGTTAGGATACACGGAAGGATGGGGGGTGAGGGGCAAGTATTTTTTCCTCCTGTACGAAAATAAATTTCTCAATACCTCTGCTCAGCAGAGCTTGATTTTTTATGTTCTTTAAGTGCTGATAAGACAGATTATGAAGCATCTCAGCCAGGTTGTGCTATCTGAAATACTGATGTTGAAGTAATGTTTTTAAGTAGTAAAATTTTCTTTTGTCTCTCAAAGCACAGCCTGTCGGGCAGAGCAGCAATACCTGACACACAACATCCCATAATGGGGATTTCCATTGTGGGAAAGGGAGTTAGCACTGTGGGAAGGTGTACAACTTGTGATTTAGATATTTGTTGCATTCTGACTTTTTAACATCCATTGTGGGTTTTCATCTGCAGATCTGTATGTGAAGTACTTCTGCATGTAACTGTATGATTCTGTTAAGGCTCAGAATGCTGCTTGGTATTGTTTGTCCAGCCTTTATTTGGTTGTCTCTTTTGAAAGCTTACTACTGGGTATTTTCTTTGTTAGTTTTTTTACACTGATAATGTAGTCTTATGAAAGAGTGGTGGCAAAGAATTGGGATCATTTTTGTGCATAAGATAGAAATTATTTTGTTTCAGTTCACCTTTGGATGCTTTTTTTGTGTTTATTGAAATAACATACTTTTAAAAGTTAACAGTTTTTCAGGAGGAAGCAGTGGCTTTAACTCTTTACTCCATGTGTCCACGTGTTTGAGCATCAAGTGCTGTTAGTATGCCTTTGTTCTGGATTTCAGTTGTACCTCTTACAGTTCCAAACTACTTAGAGAATACAGGTTGCTCTGCTTATGAAGTTAAAACACCTTTGTCCTTGACCAATGTCTGAATAATGCCTCACTATTTTTCCTCTTTAGAAATATCAACATGGATAAAAATGAGCTGGTGCAGAAGGCCAAACTGGCTGAGCAGGCTGAAAGATATGATGACATGGCAAGTTGCATGAAATCTGTGACTGAGCAAGGAGCTGAGTTGTCCAACGAAGAGAGAAATCTTCTCTCTGTTGCCTATAAAAATGTTGTAGGAGCCCGTAGGTCATCTTGGAGAGTCGTCTCAAGTATTGAACAAAAGACGGAAGGAGCTGAGAAAAAACAGCAGATGGCTCGAGAATACAGAGAGAAAATTGAGACTGAGCTAAGAGACATCTGCAATGATGTGCTGGTGAGAAATAATGAAACTGTTGATCCATTTTTACTTACAGTTGCAGAGTAAATGGTACTGGGCCCTCTGGGACTATTTCTAGTCTGTCAGTAAAGCTGTGGCCGCCTTTGCTATTTCTGATGATAAGGTTTAAAAAATGTCTGAATTTTTCTTTCCCTGTAATGTGCTGATTATTTATATACAGATTATAGTTACGAATGCTAATAAATTTGGAGACATGTAGAAACATTATTGTACATAAAGTAATAGTTATGAAGGGTCAACGTATTTCCCTGAGACTGAACTGTATACAGGTTTAGTTTGAGGGTTTCTCCTCCCCCAGTGCCCTTCCCTCTTAATGCAATATTTGTATCCTAGATCTCTTTGCAACTTTAATATGCTGCTGTAATTGTAAGAGGTAGTTCTTACTCTACGGAAATTGTGCCCCTCCCTGGGTAAGATGATGTAATGTTAGTTATGACTCAGCTGTGCAGAAAATTGCCTGCGGGAAGAGGCAGTAGAAATGCTGTGATACCCGCTTAAACTTAAAATTTTTAGTAGCAAACTAAAAGGGTGTTCAAGTTAGGCATTTTCTGAGACTTGTAGTTACATTAAAATGTGCATGTACACAGCAGGCAACGCTGTATTTTCCCTGGGAGTCTGGTTTATGAAATCCAAGCCTCTTCCAAATGCTTATTCCAGATTGTCAGGTTTTTTCAACTGCACATGCCTGTGGTGCTTCAATGAGCACACGAGGAGCAGCTGTTCAGTCCTGCGACCACTTGAGAGGTAGAGGTTAATGTCAGCAATAGAGTTGTCCACTGCACTGTGGACCCTGCTGGTG
Organism: Corvus brachyrhynchos; assembly: GCF_000691975.1. NCBI lineage: Eukaryota > Metazoa > Chordata > Aves > Passeriformes > Corvidae > Corvus > Corvus brachyrhynchos. The sequence continues at coordinate 2,168,489 of NW_008237244.1, forward strand.
CGTCATCCCATATGTGACCAGGGATCAACTGCAGGTGACAGAATGACATGCGACATGAGGGAGGTGTTAAATAGCTACATTTGTGCCTGAAGATCTGATACCAAATGAAAATTTAAGCTCAATGAGTAGCGTAAATTTTGCTTGATGTGTGAGATAACTAAATGATATGGGTGATGATAGCTTCTAGAAGACTGGTTTTCCAAGGGTTTTTAAGAGTCAGCATGAATAACTGAGTCTTGGCTTCCAGTTCAGGCTGGCCGCTATGGTTATTGTAACACACACAATTTTGTATGTTTTGTTGTCTTGTGTAAGGATAGCTCTTTAACTTCCACTATGAAAATGGAAATGCAGAACTTATCATAGGAAAGAACTGATGTACTGCTACTTGTGTTGTAAAGTGGTGGCTCAGCTATTCAAGCCAAGGAAATGAGGATCCAAATCTGGCATTCTAATTGGTTGTTATTTCTTTCTTTGTTTTATTAATGGGAAAGTCAGGCTGGGGGTGGACGCTTTCAGTTGAGAGTGATCTGAAATTCTTTTGTAAGCTGCGTTTTGATTTAAGAAATTATTTTAATTAAATCTGGATTTAGAAACCTTAGAAGAATTTAGTGTTTGCAATTAATTTTTTGCCTGATGATGGAAACAGGCTAAGGTAAAGCTAGCTTTTATTGTGCATGCTAAATACAAAAATTAAAACAAAACCCAGCTTTTGAGTTTGCTGCAGCAACTAGAGTGCCTGGGAGGGGAGGAATATGGGTGGAGAGTCTTGTTAAATCTTCTGAATCTCAAAATGGACTTGAATTTCTTTGTGTTAATGAGACATACATTATTCAAAGAAGTTATTGTTCTCTGACGTGTTACTATTTTTAAGAAGCTAATGACTAATTTTTAACACTGCCAGTCCAGTTTTTCTTAATATGTTAAGGAAAAATTACTGTCCAGAAGAAACAATGCCTTAGGCAGTGATTAGCAGTAAAAAACCTACTTTTTTGACTTAAAAAGAAAAAAATGAAAACTTTTGTATTCAAAGGATAGGATTTAAAAATACTTTCAAATGACATGTGCTACCTTTGATGTTGCCAATTCCACTGAAGAATTAGATTTATATTTAAAAACATACTCTTGTTTTCTTTCTTGAAGGATCCTATTCATGTATGTTCTTACTCACCCAGAAACGTGGCTGACTGTATTGCTTTATCTGACATCCACTTCTCTTTAACAGAAAAAAAAAGAACTGTGGTAACATGTAGTTGTTTATTATGAACAGAAGTCTGCACAGTGCTACATGCAAATATAGAACTAGGGTTTGGGTTTAGTTTTTGGGGTTCTTTTCAGAAGATCTCTGTAATTTTTATGCAACATAATCTAGTCTATAACTGTTTGCGGATGTGAAAAAGCGAGGCTTACCAAACCTTAATTGGTGTGAGGTATGCCACTGATTAATAAGACCTAAAGTGTTAAACTTTGAAAGCTTTTAGTTATGAGCCTTATCAGTTAAGAGTACAAAAGCAGCTCAGCAACTTTTGTATCTTTTATTGAGTCTGTGGCTCTGTTTGAGCTGTTGTTGTGTCTTCAGTTGTCTGCTAGTGTCTTAAGTAATATTTAATGCCCAGGGGTGTTACATCACAGCTGAGTATGCCTGCTGTCCTAACTTCAGTGTTGAAGGGAGGAAAGCAATTTAGAGAACGTGTTTGTGACTACAGAAGAGTGTGGCCAAAGCTGGCTCCTCTGCAGCTTCCCGCTCTCTTCCCTCATCTGTTGGAATGAAATCTAGTGTTCTGGAAGAAATAGCTCCTCTAATCCTGTAGATACCGAGTATACTAAGTTCTTCCTGGACTTTGTTTCTATCTCTTCTACTAATTTTCAGAGAGAATAGGAGCAATTAATGATGAAGTTCTTTCTTGCTTCATCCCTATTGGGCCCAATGATAAAATTTTTGATAGTTATGTGGTCAGGTCCAAATGTTTCTTTCTCTCCTTTACACTGACCTTGCGATGGGGAAAGACAGTATCTGCATCCTTGCTACTTCCTGAATCCTTTTTTCTTGAACCTGCCATGGAGTACCTCTGCAACTCTACGAAGAGTTGAACTCATCCTCTTGTTTGCTGCAGCCTCAGAGTGCTTCTGTACAAAGAAGAGACACCTAAAATATCTTGTTCCAGCACCAGTTCTGTCATATATGCATTTAAGTATATTAAAGTGTAATGTAACCAGCTCTAGTTTGGAGTTGGTCTGGTAGTGCTGGTAAACATCAAGTAATTGTGACACATTGAGTGTAGTACAAGCTCCTTGCACTGTGGCAATGAAGACTGTATTTCCAAATTCTTCAATAGTAATACAGTCTGTGTGACACTGTGTGTAAGGAAGTACATTGCTATACTTGAGCATCTGAAAAGTGCTTGAGTATTATAGAAAATTTCCAATTGATACAGGAAATTAAGCTTTTAGTTAAGTACTTTTCCTCATGTTAGCTAACTGTGTGCTTCACGTCCTGTTTCAGTTTTTATAGTAGAAAGGAGGGTCTGTCTAAAGTACCAGTATAATGATCTGTTACAATCTTTTGTCATTTCCACAATAAAAATTGTTATTAATGTAACAGGTGTGGATTTTCTTTAAACTGCTTTTTGCCTTTAGTAGACAAATGAGCTGTAACTGAAGTGGTTCAAATTAAATCTGCAGTAAGCTGAATTTTTTAGCTAACAAGGGTTCTGAAACACAGAAGAATGGAGAGGTCTTTGAATAGCTAACTCCCTGCACTGCTTGTATGTTAAAAGTTCTCAGGAGCTCTGGTAGCTTTCAGGTAGACTCTGACATGAGCTAAATGTAAACTAGTAACTGAAAACATGACTGGCTGTCTTCACATTAGTATGAATGTAATTCCAGACAGTTGCACTCTCTTCCCTAGGCTGGCACATACTGCGGCAGTCCCTGCATGCCCCCCAAGTGCACAGTATGGGGCAGTTCCCATGTTCTTGCCCGATGCCCAGTCTTCTGGGTGATGTTGCTTCCCCCTCCAAGTTCCACCACAGAAATACCCTAAGTAAAACTCTTCTCTGGCAGCGCCCAAGCACCCTTTCACTGTTTCTTTGCCTTTGTAGTTGTTAAGGTCTGGAGAACTTCCGCAAACCTTGGCTCCCCTTCAGCCTTCTGGAGTTACTGTTGCACATAGGTGCTACTCATCACTTTTTCCTCACTCCTTTCTTGCCAGAAAAGCAGCAGGTTAATGGTGTTGTTCAGGACCTTCCAATAAGATGAATTGTTTGCTTTCTTCACTACATTATTTCTTCCTAATTTCACGCTCAGAAGCAGAAGATGGTACTCCTTGTGTGCTCATACTTGAGATTTCCTTGCACTTCTTATGGATGCTTCACTTTTTAGAAGTGGTAGTTGCGAGAACAGAAGGTTCAGTTACCTCTCAGATTAGTGAATTTAGGTTTGCATTTCATTTTTATGTATATTGTTGAGAGGGGGAGTAGAATGTTTAGTAACCTGTCATGGGGCTGCAGTTCACTGGGGTAAGGGAGTGTAGTTCCATTCCGAATGCATCTAAATGGCTTTTTAAAGAACATACCACAGAATTAATGCCTATTGCCATCGTTCTCAAATTACTGTGGAACTATTTTCTCATTGCCTGCAAACATCTAATAGGTTACTATGTTAACTTCTATAAAACCTGTCTAATAATTCTTAATGACAGGGTTAGGAAATTTAGTCTTCTTTCCTACAAGAAGCCATATGCTTTTTGACTTGCACATGTGTGAATTGTCTTCTTAAAACTCAGCCACTGTATGCTCAGTGTGTCCTCCTGATGGATAAAGAGCACAGCTAACCTGTAGTCTGACAATACCATACAACCTTGCTATGATGATATCTGATACAGAAAATTCAGTCTTCCGACTGAAAATCACTACCTTAAGTTCTGTGACCCCTTCAGGCTTGCTTAATGGTTTTTTTTTTTTTTTTTAACTGCACTTTGTCTTTGAGATGTGTCATTTTTTTCAGAAAAAAAGGGGAGGCATTTATTGAACCTTATATTTGCAAAAATGTCTGTTACAGAAGGGGATGGTTAATGTGTTGAAATCCAGGAGTTAGGTGCCCAAAATAATTGAGGTTGGAAGGGAGGACAGATCTGGTTTGATCACTTTGCTCAAGGCCTTGTCAGTCAAATTTTTATTATCTTTAAGCGTGGAGATTCCACAGCTTCTCTGGGCAGCCTGTCTTAATACTTGTTCACTTTTATTGTTAAAGAATACTTGCATGTAATCAGAGCTTCTCATGTTCCAGCTTGTCTGCTGCCTCTTGTCATGTCATTGTAGACCTCACGAAAGAGTCTTGGCTCCATCTTCTCTAGGCAGCTATATGCAGCAGTAAGATCTGCTGGTCTTCTCCAGCCTGAAGAAAGCCATCTCTCTCAGCCTTGCCTTGTACCTCATGTGCTCAGCCCCATAGCCCCTTCAGTGTATCTGTGTCTTCCTTGTGCTGCGGAGCTCAAACCTGGATGTAGAACTCAAGATGTCATCTCAAGTTGTTAGAATTTGCATTAAAAGATGTCAATTGATAACGTGTGTTAGTGGCATATGTGAAAATACTATGTGAGTACTCTGGTTCGCAAATGCTTCTCTGAATGAACTTTTATATATTGCAGAGGAAAATGTAGCCAGGGCTTGCTAAGGGTGGTTATAATTTAAGCTTTTGATTAACTCTCCAAGTCTGGCTTTTTCAGTAAGGGTTTGGTTGGTACAATTGCTCACATATACTGAAGGTAGGAAGCAGAGGCAATTTGTATCAACCTCATTATTTCACTTACTTGCCTGATTGTAGCTGCACCCTTTCGGGTTTGGGGGGTTTTTTTGGCTGTTGGTTTTTTATTTTGGTTTGGATTGTTGGTTTGGTTTTTGTTAGGGTTTTTTTTTTTGCTTTCCTGTAGTGAAAGCAGTACCTAAGCTGGAGTAATTTCCTTTACTTTTTTAAGCAATTAGACTGTTGTAGAACTGTTGAATCTTTGATAATTAAAACATCCTTCATGGATCAGTTTAAATATGAGATTACTTGTGTTGTTTTTAATTTATTCTAATTGTAGCAAGAAGGGCATCCATAATGTTGACATGTATGTTTAATGCTCCCATTAATCATAAAATCAGCTAAGGTGCTCTGCATAAATGCATGTACTTCTTATATTAACTGTGCATGCACATGTGTATACACGTATGTACATGTATCTACATCCTCTTGCATTTATTGGAAGTAGAAGAAACCTTTATTATAACCACTAGCCCACTGTACTAATTTCATTTGGCAGTAATGTTTAATAATTGGCTTTGATTTACAGTAGAAAGGTACAGAGTGCTTATACTGTTCAAAAGTATCCAAGTGACAACTTGCTTTATTTGACAGCAACCTTGTTATGTACCTGCTGCTGACCTGCAGTTCTAAACAGCAAAATAAAGTAAGTTGATCAGTTTAGTCACCTGTGACAGATAACTCTTCATCTTTGTGCTGCTGAAGAAAGAACTTCATTGCATGTACTTGAAATTTTGTGAAGCTGCTAGGTGTATTTGTTTCACTGGTTGGTTGCTTAGAAGTCTTAAGAGCAGAAACACTGCATTGTTAATATATCAGCTTCTCCTTGTGCCTGTGGAAGCTGTAAGTGGTAGAAACATAAAATTTAGAGTGTGAACAGTGTTAGTGTATTATCTCTGCACATCTGTATGATCAAATACTGCACTATCTCTGGTTTTATCTAGAAACTTCTGTCTCATTGCCGTGCACATGACAGAAGTGCATTTCTGAAACAGGTTCTCAAATGCTTCACTTACTCTTTGCTGTGGGCAGACACCAGCTCCTGCCTCTGAAGCTGGTTGTCCATTCAGGCAGTAGTTGACTACCATTTTGAAATAGTTTGAGAAAGCTTGTGGTATTAAAGTTGATGGAAGAGAATTAAGTTTGTGATTATTTCTTAAACTTTTTTTTTACTGAATGTCAATCTTGTGCAGTGGATTATTTTTCTTGAAATCTGACAGAAGATTGGCAATGCCTCTTCAAAGGAGAAGTAATAATAAGTCATTTTCTGCTGAGACCAACAGTAAATTCTTAAATTTTTTTATCAGATAAAATATGTTGGACTTAATGATCTCAGAGGTCTTTTCCAGCCTACTTGATTCTTTGATTCAATGAGGCAGAGAAAAGTTGTCAGTTGGTTTTTGTTGGTGGTGCATTTTTTTCTGGGTGTTACCCTTTGTGGTTGTTTTACAAAGGATTTAACAAAGGTAATCTGATCTTTTAACGGGTCATTGTCTCCTAGTGCAGAATAGGTTTACATTGCTAAAATGGCATTTTTCCTAATAAAATGTTTTTATTAACACTGTGCTATAGTGAACCCCTAGTCGATCCACATTCTGCTTCAGGAAGTTTCAAATCTGCTCAGAGTGCAAGTTGCTAAAGATAAATGGCTCCTGCTTCTATTTCTGATCAAGGATAAAATACATCATATTTATGGGGAGTTTTATTGTATTTGTTTAGACACCGAAACTGTAGAGTCTTAAGACAGCTTAAGAGGTGTTCTGGTTTGGAGTACAGCTACAATAGCTGTAGTTGAGACCTACCGTCTGAGCAGAAATTCTCACCCAACTCAGTTGGTTTCAGTTTTTTATTATCTCAAATTTCTCAGAGGATGAAAAGAAAACTCTTTCTGAAAAGAGTAATGATCGATGTATCTGGTACCATTTAATTTTGATGCAAGTCCCCAGTTTTCAAGAAGCAGTTTAATGAGGTGATGATGAAAAAAAAAGGGCCCAGGTAAAAATTGCATATTGACTTTGATCGTCAGTGGAAACTGTTTATTAGTATCTATAGCTATGCCTCAAAAAAATTCAAGACTTCAATCCTAATGTTTTTCTGTTAAGTGTCTTTATAGCTGCTGCCTTTCATATGAGTTTCCTCAGAGTGGGTCACTAAACTGGAGAGGTGTTTTTGCCTGTGCTTCAGAATTTGGTTCCTTTACCATCATGTCTGTTATGCATGCTTTGGTAAAAAACAGTAATGATTGGCATAAAACACATGAGCAGTCTTTTGAATTCTCTCAAAAGAGCATATCCTGATACAAGGCACACTTGCCTCCCTTGCCATAAATACTAATTGGAAAGCAAAATTGTAGAAGAAACTAGCTAGTAAAGGATATGGTAGTCTTAATTTGAGGAAGGCAGCTCTGCAAAGGGAGCTACATGTATGGCTGTAAAAGTGTGAACTGAGATGCTGTTCCTCGTTGCCTCAGGTGCTGTCCTTTTCTTTTTTTGCTGACCAGTGGTGTGTCCATGCCAAGTAGCCTGTATGCATTTTTGTGCATACACCTACTTCTTACTGACTGGTGTCTATCCCTCAGCATATGTCTCATCATGAAGATGATTTTTCAGGGTGTCCTACTTCTTCCATGTTTCCTTTGCCTGCCCATACGTGAGGCTGCTTTTGTTCTCTTTTCTAAGGAAACACATTTAGACTGGTTTAGTAGTATTTTTATGTATAAACTAAGATTTCTTGCCATTTTTTCTGTCATATGGGAGTCTCTTCTGTCCATTAGTCCTTTAAGATCTTTTTTTCAGTTACCCTCTTACTACTCAGACTTCATTTCCTCTATTTTCTTTTATAGATCTTCACCAGACTGACTACAGCAAAACTGCTAATCAAGTGTACCTTTCTCCTGCTCTTAGCAATTACACGTGTCCCTATGCGCTTCACATCTGCCACTGTTGCATAAATGCTGCAAATTACTCTGCAGTCAAATTCTTCCCCCCCCCTTGAAGGTTCTTTGTCCTAAATTCTGAATTCCTCCCCTCCTGAGGGTCATGCTTCTCACCTCATCTCTTCCAGCCATCCTTGTCACCTTTCTCAAACTTCTGCTGCTCTTTCTGTGGGCAGCCAATTTGATGGGAAGAAAGAATAACTGGTACTGAGGACAAGCAGCAGGCTGGTTTCCTTCTTCAGCTGATGCTTTAGCAGAGATCTCCAGTGCCTCAGCAGCCACTAATAATGACAGCTTTTCTTGTATTCCTGTTCTGGTGGGCAAATGAGTAGAGAGTGTTCTGTAGCTAACTTTAAACTGTAGCTTCACTTTTGATTGGAGTAGAAGGCTGACAACAGTCCTTTTGGTTTTCCCACAAGAGGGTTGGAGGTCACCCATGAGGCAGCAGTTGCAGAGCCCAAACTCTGGGCAGAACTGTAATCAGGAGCAGCATAGTAAGCCTAAACAGGGTCAAAACAGGGTTTGGGAAGGGATTGTCTAAAAATATTCCTCTTAAAAATGCAAATATTCATCACTTTTCTCCAACAATTCAGATGGATGCGTGTAAATAAAATGACTGGCCACGAATGGTTTAATTAAACCGTTTGTAGTGTGTGTGCCAATCTGTGCAGTGCAGCTAATTGCATGAGTTGTTTTATAGCTCATAACTTGCCTAATCCTTGTGTGGAAAACATTTATGCAAAATCACTTGCTAGCTTCTAATGGGAGTTGATAGGTGTCTTTTTTTTAATGAAACTGAGAAGTAAATTAAAGACAAAAGTGGCACTCTTATGTACAGGTAGGCAGGTATCTACAGCTTCTCTTCTGGTGCATTGTGGGTATTAAGGTTATTTTGATGTAATGGGAGTTTGAACAATGTGTGGAATGTGGACAAGAAGCCTGTTAAAAGGTTATTACCTTCATAGAAACTACACCTGGCTCAGGAAGTCCCTGGACATTGATGGAGGCTAAGAGAAGCATGACACTTTCTTGCTTTGTTCATGTGTTTTTCTAGTGGCATCCTCTTTTGGGCAGTGTTGCAGTGAGGTTAGTAGACAGAGGAGTCCCGTCAGCCAGTATGATCCCTCTTGTGTTCTTATAATGTCTTGGAGAAAGATAGTGGAATGCTGATTCCATCATGAAAATACCAGGCTCTTGTCATTAAATTTTAGGCTGAGCTTAAAAAAAAATACCCTTTTTTTCATGAATTTAAAAAGCAAAGAGTTCTTCCATGTCATCTTCATCCCTATGTCATACACCATAGATGGGTGACAAGTGAGTTGAAGTTCAGCTAGTACTCTTGTGTAATTTATTCTCAAAATTAGAAAAAAATGTCATAACTATTGTCAGGTGTCTTTTGATACTGCATGAAAACAAAAAGCCTGTTTATTTATTAAGCAAAAAGTCAGGTTATCTCAGAGGAGAACAGATACTATTTGAATTACCTAAAGTTTATCAGTGTATTCTTTTGGAGTTTTGCCATTCTGCACCTTGGTTCTTTTGTGCAAGAATAGTATCTTTTTATTTCTCCAATAGTTCTAATGTTTTTACTCAACTAGATATCTTAATAATTTTTTTGTATTTAAAAATAAGGCTTCTTGTTCTCAGTACTTTACCCTATGTATTATCCACTAATTTCTACTTCATTTTTCTAGAATCTGACTCTTATTTTCTTGCTTGTCAGGAGGGAAATACATAAATAGAAAATCGATTTGTTGTTGCAATTGTCTCTAGTGCTTTTATAATTATCTAAAGTTTCTAGGCAATAACATGTACTGAGACAAAGCCTTTAATAAAGGGAAATAAGCACTGAACTAGAAGCAACAAGGCAAAACTGAGCACTAAAATAAAATTAATTTAATGCTCTTAAGGTGGATTTGGGAATAGATTTCTGGCCGATGCAAGATGCAAATGCTTTTAAAACAAGAGTAGTTTTAAGCTTCAAGTGTCAGGAAAGGACTCTTCAAGTCTTTGTGTTGGTTTCCTGTCTTCAACTGCAGTCCTCACCACAGTTTGACTAATGAAGCATGTCCACTTGCAGTAAGAAGTAGACAGGCTTTTTGGAGAGGGTTGGCTATTGGGAGTTTTTTTGTTACTACTTGTTAGGCTTCTTTCATATTCCTGAGTAAGTCTGGTAACTCTGAACCTTTCAGACTTTATCTTGCAAAACCGCAGGAAAAGGTACATAGAGCCGTTCATCGAAATGGGCTTAAAACGTGTTGTGCTTCATGTTGCCACTTGTTGACTGTATCCTGTTCAGGCAGTAGAATGTGTGAAAGAATGAAGAAAGTCAATCTCTTTCCAGTTTAGTGCTTAAAATAAGCCAGAATTGAAGTTCACCATTAGAATAATTCAAGTTGTGTGCAGACAGCTTCTGGTGCGTCTGTGGAGACAAAGACTTTTCTCTAGTACGTACATGCTGGGGATGAGGGAATGTACCAAATCTTATCAATGGTATGTGTGAGCACAGCTGACATCTCCCAAGTCTGAACATGTTTGTTTGCCAGTCCAGAGAACCAGAAAGCTGTTGACTTAGTCATAACCAGAATTGCAGGTGTGAAGTGTTGAAGCCTGATCTTTGAACAGCCAGCGTATTAGTAAGAGTTGATACTCAGATTTAGTACATCCTTTCAAAAAAAAAAGTAATTCCCATTAAATCTTTCTGAAAAGACTTACAAAAAGTGCTAGGAGCACTTGTACAAGCTGTTACAGGTTTGGGCCAAAAAGTACTTTAAAATGCTGCTGCATCTGCCTGGTTGACTACAATGGTATGGTTTGTTTCACAGCAGTTAGACTCTTGCTGTCAAATTAAAAGCTCTTGACAATTACTGCTGTGTCCTTGGGGGGTTTCAAGGGTAGGGAGTGGTCGTTAAGTTTTGTTTGGAAAACTCTTCCTACCAGATGCTGATCAAGATGCTGTAATTAACTGCTCATGTATTAGCATATATGAAAACTGGATGAGAGTTTTGCGTGATAGCAGGAACATCATGAACAAGCATGAGACCTTAACTATATCTAATGTAGCTATAATATACATGGGCTGTATGGGCTGCAGTTGTCAGGGCGTTGCAGTGGTGCAGATCACACAAACTCAGTAAATACAGATCACTTACTGATCCAGTCTTGGTCTAGCTGCTACCACTTCAGTGGCCTGTATGGTGATCAGCTCAATACTGATAAACACTGCCCTATCAACTGGTAAAGGAGAGGGAAGGTGGGCATGTATTGCTGGTACTGCTGAAGCTTTGGACAAACCTATGAACAGGACTTAAATATCAAGATATTCTTCCTTGTGGGAAAAATTGTATCCTCCAGAGACACTTTGCAGTTAAAGCTATTAAAAAAAATCCACAAGATAAACAGTATTCCCCATAAGCTGATGTGTTGGCAAATAACAAATTGTTAGATTTGTTGTGCTTTTGATTCTGCTATCTTCCATAATTGACCTTTTAAAGGTTAGTAGTTCCATTGGTCTTACCTGTCTGGCTTTCTGTAGCCACACCACCTCCATGCAGGTTGTGCTTTCACAGCCACTTTCTAGGATAAAAGAATGTACTCTGAATCTTCAGCTAACTTTAAAGGAGTGGTCTCTGTCTACTTATGCCAGTAAAAGAAAATAGATCCTGAAATAAATGGACTAATACAAACAGAAAAAACCGAATTTATAAAACTAAACAAATAATAGGGTAGTGGTCTCCTTTCAGTCGTTCCACATGCTAGCTTTTAAATGTTCATCTGCTTACAGGTTTTATTGTTGCTATTTATTAAGTATTTGGCATAAATAAAATTCTTCCACAGATAGTGGCACACCAGTCCTACGTGTTGTTTGTATAGAATAGACTCTTTCATCCAAATATGAGTAAGCGCCCAGTGCAGTTTGATATTCTATGAATAGCTGTTCAAAGGAATTTTCTCAGTTCATCAGTCTTTGAAATTTGACATGGCTGTAGAACTTTTTCCAGTACAAGATTTACAGTGTTCAAGCTCCTGTTGTCCTGCTAGTATTGGTCTGTTTAAGAAGACAATGAGTAGTCTTTCCTACTATCTGTCTGCCGGTGCAATTCACCCATTTAGTTTGCAAACAACTTCACCTGGTTTGTGATCTAAGTGAAGTTTAAATCTTGGAGCTTGGTCGCTGCTGTGGGAGTGAGTAGAGCTGTATGTTTTAATCAGATGACTTACAATACAGATGAGGAATAATTTCTGTTTCTGGAATCACTGAAAATATTTTGGTCTTGCCAATTAATGGAGGAGGCAGAAGGAGGGCAGCTTGGTGCCAGAAGGGTAGGTGCAGACTGACACACCTGGCTTAATTGAAGTCTCACAGAGAAAAACTAATAAGGAGCCTCATTCTCAGTAGCTGGTAACCTTCAGTTGTAACTGGAGTTTCTTGGGACTCAAGAAAACGTCATAGCTACAAAGCTCGAAGCTCTCTAATGGTGAGGACAGAGCATGTGAGTAGTTACAGAGAGCTGAGGGGTGTGACCCATAAACCTGCCAGCCTCCTGCTACATCCCAGCCTCACTGGGGCAGAGATGGCTCTGAACCCTTCTCCTGGTGTGGTGGGATGCCTTCAGATGGGTGCCTTTGGCATGAGGCAGCTCGGCAGCCCGTTTGACTGTCTCCAAAGAAAATACTATTGCTTCTGACTGGCTTGTGTTGAGTTCCTTCTGTTGCCAAAGAATTGTCTCTGCTGTCATTTGGATGGGAAGCAAGGACATGCAGTATTTTTCAGTGTCTCCCTGCGTGGTTATAAAATGAAGTTATATACCAAGCCCCATAGTACTGGAAAGGCCTAATATTATAGATGAACGAATAAATCCACTACATTAAAGCCACTAAAGAAAGTCTACTTACAGGTTTTTATCTCATTGTAGCATAGGCACAGCTGACCTTGTCTGACTTTGGTTTCTGTCAGCCTGATGTCTTTATTGTCTGTATGGTGAGATAGAAATGATGAGAGAGATGGGTCACTCCATTTTGAGCAATTTCACACAACTTTGAGTCTACCAATAAATATTCATTATTAGCATTAGTACCAAATTAGCAGTGCTTTGATTAAAGAAAAAAGCAACCAAAACAAAAACCAACACCAGATTTGCTCTTCTTGCTCTTGCTATGAATTAGTTTTCTGTAGCTTAACAGTTGGCCTGTTAAGCAGAGCAGGTGTACCACAGGTGCCCATGTCACAGTGCAGTAGTTGCAGCGTACCGTATCCAGGGTATGCCTATCCCAAGAGTATGTCCTGTGAGACATTCATTTAACCTTCTGGATGGCCTTGAGAGGAAAGTACTGTAAAGCAGCCATCATTCTGTAAGTTGGAACTAAATTAGTTTGTCCATTTCTGTGGTATCATTGGAAATACAAGCTAAAAAACTGAAGCAAAACTGCAATGTCAGTCATCTAATCTACAGGGAAAAAAAAAGATGGCCAAAAATTTGTACTAAAATTTCATTTAAAAAATTATTTTCTGCATAGCCTTCACCAAGTATATGTAACAGCCTCTGATTAAATTCTGACTATTCAGGCATGCTGTACCTTTTTTGACTTTTAAATAACTGGCTTTTCTTACAAAGTCTGACTTCAAGCACTCAACATCACAAAGTTTGACAAGCTTGTACCTTAATTTGACTAAATGTGTTGGAGATAGTGATTTTTTTTTTTTTTCATCACAATAGAACTCTTGCTAAATTATGTGACTGCCTCAGCTGGGAACTATGCTATAGTTAGAATAATCTAGAAAAACCTGGTCTTAACTGTCAGCCCATGGGGAGTATTTGGTGGAGTGACTCCAGAGAGCTACCTTTGCTTTGGAAGATAGAGGAAACACCTATTCGGGCAGCACATAAAGTCAGATAGAGGTGCTACAGAGCTGAATGTCAGATCGTTAGCTGTCTGGAAGATCGTACAAGAATCCAGGTTCACCTTGTGGTTTCTTGCTGGTGATGCCAGTAGAGCATTCAAGTTAATGGGAACTGGGCTAAGGAGGCTTATTTATTGCCTGTGTTTGTAAAATAATTGAGTCTCTGATTTGGCAACTGATGTATCAAATGCTTTTATTGTATTTTGTGGATGGAGACTTTCTTCCATGATATACCCTCTGCCCAGAATCTTTGGACTGTCTTATTTTTGCCATGGTTCTGTATAATGGCTTGTAGAATGCCATCCTTTGGTCATATTCATCTGCTAAATTGACACAGCCTCCTTCTCCCTGTCAAGGCACACAATGCAGCATTCCTTTTATATCTAGAATCGGAATCCAGAACACGTTCTGTAGCTGACTGTGTTATGTAGGATGTGAAGAAAATAAGCAAAAAGTGAAGCTGTCTTGACTTTGAAATAAATTGAAGTATAATTGAATTGTTGGTTCAGCATGCTGTAAAAGTATGTATGTTCAAAACACTGTGTTCTTTGTTTCCCTTTTAGTCTCTGTTGGAAAAGTTCTTGATCCCTAATGCTTCGCAAGCAGAAAGTAAAGTTTTCTATTTGAAAATGAAAGGAGACTACTACCGTTACTTGGCTGAGGTTGCTGCTGGAGATGACAAGAAAGGTATTGTATGTCAGCTCGTGGATGGACATTGTCCAATTAGATTGCCTTCGGTGGGGCAGCGACATAACTCTAATTTTAGAGTATTTCTGATTTGGATGTAAATTTCTTTAGTAATAGGCTTCCTGTTTTCTGAAGGAAAATTATGCATAAATTGTTGGCTTTCAGATGAGTTACAAAAATTTCCATGTACATGCCGATGGAACCGCGAAACAGGTGTTGAGTCACAAAAGGTTGAAATCATCTCCAACTTCTGCATGCATGTACCTGGTTTATCACTGAAGTACAGGTTTATGCATTTCTTGTCTGTCTGAATGTTAGGGGTTTTACTTCCTTGTAGTCTTGTAGCTTTCTGAAGACTTACTCTTGCCATTTTTCCCGCATTTCTACAGAATATAAGAAGTCTGCATAGGTTCAGTGAGCAAACAGACTAGAAACGACCTGGGGGTTGTTTCTCCTGGAGGAGAAAAGGTTTAATAAAATTAATCTTACTGTTAGGAAAATTTCTTCTGTAACCATGGTTGTTCAATGTCCAAATGTCTTCTATCTCCTCAAGTTTCTTACATTTTCATGTAAGCAGCTTGTTACAATTGCAGGTAAGTTGCCTTCACTTAAATTTAGTTAGAAAAGTTAATATGAGGTACTTAACATTTTGGGTTCCTTACCTGCTGTATTTGGAGACACCCTAACAGCATTGCTGCCTCCATGCAGAGTCACCTTCAGTTCAGAGCAATACATTAGCTGAGATCCAGCTTGCAGCAAACAGTGCCAGGCTGTTTCCTGGAGCCACTTCAGGGCTGCTGGCAGCATGCCCTGGGGAGCAGCACACTTCAGCACAGAGCCAGCCTGGTATGTCAGACTCACATGGGCTGCCCTGAGCCTGCAGGAATTTGGGATGCGTGGGAGCGTGCGGACAGTCTGAGCCCACGGAGGTGGCACCCTCGGGGGTGTGGGCGCTGAGCTGTGCAGCGGGCGCTCGGCACCGCTCTGCCCTTGGCAGCACCCGCTCGGCTCCTTGCAGAGCTCCTGGGCACCTGCAGCCCCTGTGGCTCGTGCTGCTCTCAAGCTAATAAACCCCCCAGTATGGCACAGAACGATTTTGGTGGGACTTCAGAGACCAGATTGAGTTTGGTATAGAGGTGAAACAGATGTGGAATAATTTCGAGGGGATAGATGTGTCTGCTTTGTGGCATATGTGTTATATCCACGTTAACACAGTGAAGCCCAGTTTCCCCAGCATGCTGGATAATAGAGAGTTACACAAAGATCCTAAGGCTTAGTACAGAAGGCTCAATTTGATTTCTGATGTTTACTGACCCAGTCTTGGTAACTGCAGAACTGTATGTGTTAGCAGTACTTTAGATCTGTCATAGAGAGTTACCATGTTTTCCTTTGGTAATTTTAGTGATCTCTATTCACATGCATAGGAGGTAAAATATTTTGAATCCCGGAGTTTCTTATTCTGTTGAGGATTAAGTTACAGGCTCTAAAATTAGACTGTGAAAATCTTTGTTTAAAGTGCTTTTAAAGTTTATTTTTATTTTACCCAGTCTCCTGGTGGAGCAGCTTTTGGTGGGTTTCCATTTTTTCAATTTATCCCCCACCTCCAGTGTTTCATGTCACAGGCTTTTCCTGTATGTTGTCTGTGACCTTGAAGAAGAGCAGTCAATAATTATTATTTAGGAAAGAATGGCTGTTGAGTTGGACACTATTCTTCCAGCCTTTTGCAGTAAATACAGCAACAATATAAAGCTCCCAACTCTAGGAATTGGATTTTTGTTTATTTTATCAAATGAGGCTTCCTTATGGCAGTCTAGCAGACAGGAATGTCAAGCAGGTACCTTACTCTTATTTTATCCTTGAACTTTGGAGCTGCACTTTCTAAAGATTTCAAGGTTAAAAACTTTTATACTCTGTGGCTGATTTAAAAATTAACAGAATACATCAAATTATGCATTAAGTGCTCCGAATCATTGCTCAAAAGGTAACTGTTTTCTCAAATAAGGAGAAAAAAATACGCTTTTTGTTTTGAAATTATGTTAAAGAAAAATTACTAAAAAATAAAACTCTCAGCTTCATTCCCTGAAGTTATTTGTTTTTCATTCTTGTTTTGACTTTTATAAACAGCACCATTTTCTAAGGCTTTTCCATTATGAGAAGACTTAAACATTTCTCAAAATTTCTAAATGTAACTTGCAGTAAACTTAGTTCTTCTAAACTGTAATGTACTAACATCTGGTAATTTTCAAGATATTAGGGCAGCTGTCTGATCTGAAGCATTCCATTATTAGTGATGAATGTAGAGAGGACAGTGCTGATGAACTGTGCACTGAGTGTCCTCACTCTTCCATGTGGAAGAGAACAATATGATGCTTTAATTTTTGTGAGTATCTAAGGGTGAACAAACTGATTGCATAAACATCCTGAGTATTGATATTTAGTTGTTTCCACTCTTGGAGTCTGAAAACTCCTTACTTAAATACTGCTGTATTTTCGAGTCCTTAGCCTTAAAATTCCTTTCTTTGTTTTTGAATACATGTGACTGCACTCTTGCAGACATCATGCTGGATGCCTTTCTGGTTTGATCCAGAAGTGGTAGGATTGAAGACCTTTTGCATCTGAATTGAATGACTTTCTGCCCACCTTTTTCTCAGATGCTGGTGGGGAGCTGAGGAGCAAGGGCCCCTTTGTGCTCAGCATCCAGAGCCTCCCTGGCCCCTGCAGCTTGTGGGCTGTGTTGGGCCTGATGTCTGACTTGTGCAGGCAGAACCTGCTCTAAGTTCAGGTGCCTTCAGTGAGGAAAGAAACTGCTGAGCTCTTCAATCTTCATATACACACTGTAGTTTCTGCTTTTTGCCAAGTGTTTATAACTTGTACGACTGAATCAATTAAGGGTGACAAGAGATTCATCTCTAAAAGAAAGGAGCCAAATTATTAATTTTTCTCCCTTGGAAGTTTATAGGCTCTAGAACTTTTAAGTTAGGTAAAAATGCTTTTCATATCTGCATTGGAAATAGAACTATGTTGGAAGCTTTTAAAAATATGTATTTAATTTGAGTTGAAGTATGCCACACTATCTTTGCCAAGCAGTTTGAATGGAGACTCACAGATGACTGTTACTGGAAGGGTTCAGCATGACAGGCAAAGGTCATCGGTGTTTCCTGTGACTAAAATGTGGATCTCTAATGCATTGCAGTGTTTAAAGACATTGAAATTGTGGTAGTGTGTCAAGTAGATGGTGGGTTTTACCTTCAGTGCTACAAAACTGCTGCAAACATTTGTAAATAAAAGTAGCCACAGGAAGAGAAGAGACAGTCAGGAAAGACTCAAACCTGCAATTTGGTCAGTAACAACTTCCCTCTTTTTTAGTAAATTGAAAATGTAATTTAATATAATCTCCATTAAATAGTGACTTGTTAGGTAAAGTGCTCATTCACAGGTGTTCACTCCTGACATGGTTTCTTCATGCAAGCATGAACACAGTCCTGATTGTGTGTCTGGATACAGTGTGTGAATTACTTACTTGTTGTGGGTTTTGTTTGTATTTGTTTTTTTCCCTAAGGGATAGTGGAGCAATCACAACAGGCATATCAAGAAGCTTTTGAAATCAGTAAAAAGGAGATGCAACCAACACATCCCATCAGATTAGGCCTGGCTCTGAACTTCTCTGTGTTTTATTATGAGATTCTCAATTCCCCGGAGAAAGCCTGTTCCCTTGCAAAAACGGTAAGTCAAAGAGGGGGAAATTCCGTTTAAATTATTTGCATAACCTTTTGTCACATGGCTAATGGAGTTGTTTGTTTTTATAACACTAGGCTTTTGATGAAGCAATTGCTGAACTTGATACATTAAGTGAAGAGTCATACAAAGACAGCACGCTAATAATGCAGTTACTGAGAGACAACTTGACAGTGAGTATCATCAAAGTTTGCATATAGGCGACAGGATTGGTCTTCCTGGCACTCTGAGTTGTCCTTTTTGTTCCTGGCCGTGGAGCTGTTCTGTCACTTAGGAGCAGGTCTACAGTACGTCATTCTTCTGAGCTAAATCTTTCTCCTGCCTACTTTTTTTTTTTTTTTTTGTCTGCATGCTAATTAACATTTTCTGACAGATGACAAATGAACCACATTTTTCAGGTTATTTTATTCAAGGAATCTAGCATGTTTAAATGATGCAGTCTGGACTGTGACTAGCAAACCTACTACACAATGTTAAACAGCATTTGAGAATAGTTGCATTTCCCTCTTTAAACCTTATGTCAAATTTCATATAGCTTATTCTGTGTGAATACATCTGCGAGGAAGAGATTCTGCATGAAAACTGGAAACAAAGCTAGCAGCTAGCAAGCCCATTTAAGCACCTGTTGTTTGCAGGTTTTAATTTTGGTAAAACTGAAGTGGAAATCAGTGCTAGCCAGGCTATTTCCATCGCAGTTGTAAAACAACTGTCTTAATTCTTTTTTTTTTTTTTTCCCCTTGATCTCACAGCTGTCTTTGGTGTAAGTTGTCAGAATAATCAAAATCTTCATCTTGCGTGCGGATTTTTTTAACCTACTTTGAACTTTAAAACTGGGAAAGATAAACATCTAAAGCAAATGAAATTAAATGTAAGCAAACATGCAATTGTGTGATTAATGGCTTAGTTCACTCCTTGGTCTGTAGGGAGAAGAGCTGCAAGCAAGAAATGAAAAATAAGAAGCACCTCTTGTCACATGTAGCCCCTTGTTAACACTTTGTGCATCTAATATCAGAGACCTTTGCAAAATAAATGCACTGCTTTAAAAGTAACTGCAAGTAGAATTGTACAGTTGCATAAAATTGGAGTTGCCATACTTCTTGCTTTTGTGTCTAACATTTAATTTCTCTCTTTTGGAGCCTTTTCCACTGGAATGACATTGCTGCAAAAACTACTTGTAATTTTTCCATTTGTTGCTTACAAAACAAATTGAAGTGATTTCTCAACCTCTGTATTGGAGACAGATACAGGGTTGGTATCACTCTCAACGTCTGTGTGTACTGTCCTCTTGAGTGGGATTGCTCAAGAGCTGCCCTCTGAATGAGTGGTTTTGAAACAGAGAATAGAAGCTGACTTCAATTGCTGGCTTCCCAGTAAAAATAATGTAAAGCTTGTCATAGCAGTTGGAAAGCAAATTGTTTCGCACAAGCAAAAGTTGGCCTGAGCTACCATAGTGTGTGAATTAGGGTAGTAGGCCTGATAATTGATGAGAACTTTCCATTATAAGGGAGAAAGCTGTAAACAGATGCAAGATTCCATATTCTTGAATGAATGATGTGTCTTGCCGTGAATGCTTAGCGTGATCTGTACGAGTGCATTGATTCCATGTTTATCCGCAACTTCTTGAGGTAGAAAATAACTTTTGATATGTGTGTGACTGACAAAAGACTACAGTGAATTTCATAAATGTAAAAAAGGTCTGTTTTGCCAGTTATGCAAGTTGTGCAGGCTGGTGCACAGCTGAGGTAGGTGGGCTTTAGACAGTGATTCAGAATGTTGATCAGTTCTGTGCAGGAGCACTTTCCTCAGTTGTTGGTTCTGTTTTGCCTTGAATCTTGTATGGCTGAAGAAGTCTGTGTTCATTCTCAGTGGGGACTGAAGGCAGAGGAGTGTTCAGAGGGCTGTCTAACATACCATCAACATCTGTTTTACTGGAATTGCTAGGTTGTTTCTTTGCTCTGTTATGAAATTGTTTTGTTTCCTTTTATTAAATAAAAGGCATCCCTTCTTCTTAAGCAGTTCCCCCCCTCCCACCAGCAGATTTGTTAAACTGATCTCAGTACCTCAATTGGTAAAATTGGTAATGCCCCTTTCATAGCACTCAGGCCTTTTATCTTAATGAATGTGTATGTTTAGATTGGACATGAGGAAAATTTTCATCACTAAAAGAGTTGTCAAGCATTGTAACAGGCAGCCCAGGGAAGTGATTGAGTCACTGCACCTGGAGGTATTTAATTTGTGTAGATGTGGTATTTGGGGACATGGTGGACTTGGCAGTGTTAATGGTTGGACTTGATGTTGAAGGTCTTTTCCATCTTAAATGACTTTGTGGCTGTATTCTGGGGGTGATGATTTAGGATAGAAACCTCTGATAGAATTCTGATAAAACTGTTCTTACTAACTCTTCCTTACAAGAATAGCACTGAAATTGAGACTAATGTGGTAATATAATAATGTAGTAAAGATCACAGTGCAGGTCTAGAAACAGACTACTGGTGTGCAGTTGTCTCCAGTAAAATAACTTGTTGCTTAATGCCTTCAGCAAGGAAGATTAAGTGCAGATACCGTGCATTATGTTCAGAACAATAACAAGGCTACTGGTCTTGTGCAGGTTTCACTATTGCCTTCTGCTCCTGAAAGGATGAAAAGTTCCTGATGATGGATTTTAAAAATAAAGGCATTCTGTGAGAGTTCAGTGGTATAGCACTCTACGTGGAGAGAATTAGTTAGTTTTATGTTTTACCACCTTATACTACGGAGTGTGAATTATTCATTTAATGCTTCTCTAACTCCATAAAGTGAGAGATGACAAATCATTCTGGACTGGTAATAGTTTGGAAGTAGCCAGCATGGAGATACTTGGTTCACAAAATAATTTCTTGGCCCTGGCTGTTGCTCTGGAACTGATGCTTAGTTTCCTTAGCTGGTACTTAATCTTGATATGTGGCTCCTTAGTATGATTTTATGGAGCTGAAAATAACATTTTGTGCATAGTGCACGCTTAGCCTGATGTTCTTCCCTCCTGGCCCTGCCTGCCAAGTTGGCAGCTCCGTGTTCTGAAAGTTGCTAAAGAGGAGCACAACTAACTGAACAGAGCCAAGGGATAGAGATTTTGGTGAAATATTTTGGGGTTTAAAAAACAGAAAAAACCTTCAGATGCCTGTTCTGAAGAAAAGGTAATGTTTGCTATAGCATTGGGTGTGGAGAGATACCTTTACTGGAGCTCTCCTTCAGAAAGGCATGTGAAACTTGCTTGAGGAGAAACAAATTGCTGTTAGTTCCTGATTCTCAATTATCTGTTCTGTAGATCTGATTCTTGCCTGCTTGTTAGTTGTATATTACTCAGCCTCGTGGGTAAGAGACGGGTATTTGTTGGAACCCTGGGTTGAGAAAATTTAGGTTTATGGGATATAGTAATATAGATGTAACAAGATGGAGGATTTTGGGTGTAGGTTAGTTCCTCTTCTTTCTTCTTCCTTCTTCCTCACAAGTTTGGGTGATCTGGTATTGGTTCAAAAAAACCCCAGTGCAGAACATGAATGATTGGTTATTAGATTATAAGTAAAAATAAATTAGTTGGTATTCTATAATTGGGTAGCTTGGGCTTTAAAAGGCCTTGGAAGGTAGAACTCGAGGGCCATTGCCACCTTGTCAACTTAAAGGCACATTCCATGCAGCTGTACCACAGATAAGAAATAATAAACATCTGAGTCAGAAGAAAAGCTCAACATCTCCTGTGTTTTAATCCGAACTCTGAGTAAAAGAACTCACAAAACAGAGGCAAAGAAGAAAGGAATGGAAACAGACAATTTAATAGGTATTGACTGTTCATAAACTTACTCATTAAATGCAGTGTAGGGTTGGGTCACCTAAAGCTGAATTTCCATTTTGTCATAGCCAAGAAATAGATTCATGTTACTGTGTGCTTTTTCTTCACAGTGCTTAGTAGGACCTCTTAGAAGTTATTATTAAGACATAGGCCTTCTTTCTAAAAATTACTTACTAATTATCAGTAATAAGTGTATAATAATGTACCTGTTACTCTGTTTCCTTTGCTAAACAGTTGTGGACATCGGATACCCAAGGAGATGAAGCCGAAGCAGGAGAAGGAGGGGAGAATTAACCAGCCTTCCAACTTCCGTCTGCCTCATTCTGAAATTTAAACAGTAGACCATTTGTCATCCATGCTGTCCCACAAATAGTTTTTGTTTACGATTTGACAGGTTTATGTTACTTCTATTTGGATTTCTATATTTCCCATGTGGTTTTGTTTAATATTAGGGGAATAGAGCCAGTTAACATTTGGGGAATTTATCTGTTTTCATCTGAGGTGGCCAATATAGGGTTGTGAAATTTTTATACAAGTTTTACATGTTTGGCATAGTACTTTTGGTACATTGTGGCTTCCCACAGGGCCAGTGTTAAAACAGCTTTCTATGTCAGGCAAAGATGACTGCTTGCATATTGGTCTGTCATGATGGAAAAAAGGGATAATCAATGTTGCAGCCACAGGTGTAGTTAGTATGAATATCCAAGCTGGAGCACACATGGCTGCAAATAAACTGATGTCCCATAGATATTGCATGTCACGTGAACATGTGACATCTGTGGAATATTCCAATCAAGTGTACATCTTTGATTGCAGCTGAAGTGTTCCTTAAGACAGTTTGATAACCCAGTCAACTTTCTCTAGAGAAGGACAGAGAAACGGTTCACATTCCATTATTTGTAAAGTTACCTGCTGTTGCTTTCATTATTTTTGCTACACATTTTATTTGTATTTAAATGGTTTAAGCAACCTAAGAACAAATGTACAAGTAAAGATGCAGTAAAAAATGAATTGCTTGATATTCATAATGACACTGTATATCGAGCACAGCAGTAAAACAAAAACCCATGTATTTAACTTTTTTAGGTTTTTTGCTTTTGTGATTTTTTTTTTTTTGATACTTGCCTAACATGCATGTGCTGTAAAAATAGTTAACAGGGAAATAACTTGAGATGATGGCTAGCTTTGTTTAATGTCTTACGAAATTTTCATGAACAATCCAAGCATAACTGTTCAGAACATGTGTATTAAGTTGATGTAAGTGGAATAAAAGTTTTATGAATGGACTTTTCAACTACCTTTGGTGTAGATTTCATGTCATCTCTCTTCCCACACCCTTTAGAGTAATGGCAATACCATACAGAAATTTAATATGAAAGTGTGTTTCTATTAAGGAAAATTTTAATACACATCTAGACATTTAGTTCATGTCAGGGAAGTTGAGATTGAATACATCATACCTGATTTTAAGATTGCTCTAATTAATTACTTTACAACTTTTAGCTGCCTAAGCTTTTTGACTGTTCCTGATTGGAACTCTGGAGATACCTTAAAAATGTAGATGGTCCCCAGACTTACAGCAAGAGGCATAAAAACTTCCTTAAGAGCTGACCTTTTGGAATAGTTCTATTTATCCGGAAACCCCTGGCTTGCTACTGTTGGGTCTGTAAAGGAGAACTGGGCCAGGAGTTGTTGTCCAGAGGATTCAGACACTACAGCTCAGTTTGTGGAAAAGCCCAGAGTAATGAAGCCAGGGTGCTCTTCCATTCCACTTCCCCAGGGAGGTGTGCACCCACGGTATTCAGAGTAACTGTGGCATTTGTGGATACTTGGTGTGAAACTGAAATAGTTACAGAGAAATTGAGACTGATTTTCAAACAGTGTCACATCCCTGTCATGTACTTACCTTGGAAAGTAATTGAATTGTATTAAAATATTAATGTTATACTTATGTAGTCAACATGGGGGAAGCTTGAGCGGCTTTTTCTTGATTGAGCCGCACCTGTAAGTACAGTGTAAGTATTTTCTAGTTTTAGATACTGTTTATTGGGGTGAAAAGTTACCAGGTTAATCTTGATTCCTGGAGGAATGAGTTGAACCACCTCACTGAACATGAACTCAGTGGCCTTACCTGTTTGCACATGGAATTGACTTAAACTAAGTTACAGATCTTACTTTGACAAATGAAATATTCTTGTATTAAAAAAAAGTTTACATCATTGCATTTAGATCAGGACGTTCCATTTCCAAAAGCACCTAAGCCCTTTATCCTGGTATTTAAGGGTCAAGATATTGGTAGTAAAGGTGGTTAGGATAATGTAACACCTTTATAAAAGCAGTTAGGGCCATAGTCACCATTCCTAGAATTGGAAGGTGTTACAGTACATAATAAAAATTGGAACCTGATTAAGAACAGGAAAAAGGGAAGAGTATGGAGGGCAGAGGTTAACAAGGTTTTCTAAGGAGAGCTTGGTACATCTCTCAGTCACCAGTGAAAAAGTAACAATGACTTCTTTAATACATGAAAGCACTTGTCAAAAGGAAAAAGCAGTAATCAAATACATTTACAAAACAAAGGGCTACATTCCAGTCTGGAATCGAAGCAAGTTGACAGGCCATGACTAAAAAAATTCCAGTGGGGGTATTTGATCCACTTTTAAAAAGGAAGTACCACAGCTCTGTGGCAAATGTGAGTTCTGTCTCTTAGGCTTTAATGAAGATGTTGGCTGCTTCCCTTGCTAAAAGGATGTGGCTTTCAGCTTGCATGGTAAATATTTAAACTAGATGAAACAATGTGCCTTGGAAAATGCCTTTTTTCTTTTTTTAACCTTTGTCCAACTGTTTAAGGAAAGCTTTGAGTAATAGGGCTCTGTGAAGCTATTCCATGTACCTGGAGAAATCAAGGTATTCCTGAAAATTAAGAAGCACGTATAATCAAGAGAGTATAATATTTCTTCTGCTGTATTCCACTCTTGTGCCTTTAAACACAAAATACAAAGGTATATTTATGTAGGTCACTGGATGGTGTGGTGGGTTTTGTTTAAGAAAGCCTTCTCTGATCTCAGCAGTTAGGCTGATCTTTTAAATACCACAGGAGGTTCACCTGGAGTCTTCATTTCCCCCATTCTTCCACTCAAGTGATCTACAATTTGTGATGATGAAAAAATGTTGAGTGATCAGCCTTCTCTTACTACAAACATTTTCACGTATTTTGCATCTTTGTTCTGACGCCGAAGCCCCTGAAGTGTGGCACTGCTGCCTCCTGCTTCGCTGAGCAGAAAATGCTTCTGGCGGCCTCACGTGCTCTGAGTGTTGAGTGCAAGACTGACACTGCACACTGCAAACATTCCTCTGGGATCTGCACAGGGCTACAAACGATGGATGGGCAACAGAGCTTGAACAGGCGAAACCAGGAGGGGTTGGGGGTGTCTGCGTGGAACCCCACCATTGCACCTAGGGCAGCCTCGCCTCCCCAGCAGCCCTGTGCCCCTCTGAAGGGGAAGCCTCCCAGGATGACGGCCTGGCCATGCATAAGCTTTAAAGGTGCAGTTCAAGGCACTGCAGAGGCAGCCCTGACAGCCTAGGTAGTGCCTGTTGCACTTCTGGGAAGGCAGCTCACTCAGCTGGCTGCTCTTTCTGCTGAGGCAGCTGTGCAGCAGGCATCGGGTGATGGGGTGTGTTCCTTACTGCCACTAACAGCTCAGCAAGGTCCTGGCAGGCTGGTATCCCAGATTCTGGACAGAGGACAGAAGGAAAAAAGGACAGACAGCCCTTTGGATAAGAAAATCTATTCAAAGTCAAGATGTAGTTGCTTTTCCCAGCTCTCTTGGGATTTTTTTTTTAATGGTAAGTAGCTTTATCTTCTTCCAAGGTACAGTTAAAATCTGTTGGAAGATAGGAAATTCCAGTCTTTCTGAAAATGGTTACTCAAAATACCCTTTAAACAGGGGAATTTGTTTGCTACTGTTGTGGTTTTAAGGTGCCTCAAAACTCACATGAGGAGAACTGTTCTAAGCAATCACTGTTACCTTTGAGCTGTTTTCAGAGACCTTGCATTAATCCTATGGATTTAACTGAGAATAATTTTTGCCTACCCCACCCTTTGAAAAACTGGCATTGCCTGTCAGCTGTAGTAGTAGGAGCTGCTAGTTATGATGAGTGAGACCTAAGCATGCTTTTCAACTCTTGGGGTTACAAATTCTACAGTAAAGGTTGCTTTATATGTTTATTCTTACATAACAAAACCATTTGTCCTAAGGATTGTTCTCCCTTTATTTTCCTATCCTCTTGTAGCTGGATTTGAAATAACAGAAAACATTTTTAAACCTACCAAGTACTAAGTGTCATAACATCTACTTGATCTTTGAAAAATTGAGAAATATTCATGAGACAACTTCAATATTAATCCAGATAATTAACCTCAATTCAATGTTCTTTACATTGTGCTCTGCTGTCTCCAAACTCTGCTTTTGAGAGATGAGTGACAGAAAAGTGCTCTGAAGACTTTGTGTCCTGTGTTAATTCAGTTTCCAGCTGAAAGCAGAAAAGCTGAGGCAGCTCTCGGTTTAAGTCTCAGGGTTGGTGTGATTTTCCTGGAGTCAGCACTTCACATTGTCACCAGCTCTTTGAGTTGAGAGTCAAATTACCTTCTCTCCTCGGCGAGGCTGAGGTGTAGCTTCAATAGATGCAAAGCACTTCCATCTTTAACCGTGTGCTTGAAACAGAAGGAACTATTGTAGAGGTGTAGATTTGCTTTACAGATGAGCAGGGACATGAGGGGCATGAGCCATCCTGTCAGCACCGGCTGGTGCGGGAGGACTCCTGGATCCTGGGGTGAGGCTGTAAACTGGGCATCCCTTATCTCCACCATTTAGATGAGGGATGCCCCTGCTGGTTTTCCAGTGGGCTAACACTTATTAGCAGTGAAATACAGGGTAGAGCCAAGTCAATCATGCCACATGCCAAATTGCCTTTTCAGAACTAGGGAGAAAATGACAGCTTCAGATTCTGGTCCCAGGCAAAATACAGCAACAATTATGGCTTGGAAGTAGGAGTTCCTAAGGGCTTTGGAGGTTCACTCTGCAAGCCATGCAGTTTTGCTTGGCCTCTCAGGAGCCCACATTTCTGGAACATTCAAGGTTCCTGTAGCAAACAGGGCTGTTTGAGATATCTTTGGAGAACTTTCTGGTAGAGCTGTTCTGCAGAAGTTTTTTATTTTTCAGAATTTTTTTTTTTTTTTAAGATTTTTTTTTTTTTTTAAGATTTTTTTTTTTTTTTAAGATTTTTTTTTTTTTTTAAGATTTTTTTTTTTTTTTAAGATTTTTTTTTTTTTTTAAGATTTTTTTTTTTTTTTAAGATTTTTTTTTTTTTTTAAGATTTTTTTTTTTTTTTCAAAAACTTTTTAAGGTCACTGCTCAGATGGTTGTTTTGCCCTCCTGGCAAAGCCTCCAGATATTACCAGACTGTAGTGGCTGAAAGTAGCCTTGAAAGAAGCTGAAAGGCAGGGTCCCCCTAACTCAGCTACTTGATGCAGATCTGGAATGCTGTAATTCATTGCAGACCCATTATTTCATGTGACTCCTGACTGGGAGGAAGAGGGAAAAAAGGTTTCAAGGACAGAACTTCAGATATGTCACGCCCTGGATTACGTGTCTGGAGCTTGTCTTGGATTGGAAAATAGTTGAAGAAAATAAGCTTTTTCAACCATAGGCTCCCTTCCTTTTGTTCTTTCTTAGGCTGAGTGTGTTTTATGGTGGTTTCTTTCTTACTACAGATGTGCTTCTCTGAAGCAACTTAGCAAATTGTTTTTGTTGACTGGACATTTCTTGCCTGGCAGGAAACATTGGTTTCAGTGGGAGAAATTACTCCTTTACTGTTTGTTTGCTTTGTGTTCTTTCCTCTCCTTGCTTTTAATCCTGGTCCCTTGTATAAACTCTACTAGAGTGCTTTAAAGTTGGAGCATTTCATCAGGAATCAACATCTTTTGGTGAGTAAAATGGTATTGTTGGAAGCATCCACTGGCAGTGCCATTAGCTGTAGATGAGGGTGCCAGCCACGTAAAATGTAAATGTCACACACCTGAGCTACCATCCCAGGCAGGCTGGCATGGACCCCAGGTGACCTGTAGGACAGACACAACAGCTTGTCAATGTGTAAAATTGTAAAGCCAAGTCCCTGCTGCTGAATTTTTTAGGTTCCTTAGAGAGGAAAGAGTTGCTTAAGTATAAATCTTTATCAAGGTAGAATATCCTTAGATTAATGTCAAATTTAATTCCATCAGGTTTTTTCTTTACATCTAAATTTTATAATTTTTATTTCTTTACGTTTGAAAACTTGGAAATATTTTCCTATGTATTAATGCTTTCTGCTGCTGTGTAGCCCCACAGGGAGGTGAGAGGAAGACTGATTCCCAACCTTGTGCCACAGAGCCAAGTGCTTGCCCATTGCACTGAGTGTTTTTTAAGAGGCTCATTGCAGTTTAACCTTCTGGGACAGGGTATTTAAGCTGTTTGGCTGCTAATGCTAAGCCATTTAGCATCAGCATGTCTAATTCCACTCCCACTGCCAAAAGAAACTGGAGAACCCTTCTAGGTCAGTGAGGTTGTCTCTGGGTTGCCAGCAAGTGGCATTTCATGAATGGGAATTTTTCTGATCAAAGGGTGTTCCTGGGGTGGCCAAAGGGGATACCAGTAAGCTTTGTAAAGAAAACACTGAACTTCAGCAAAGCATCTTTTTGTGTTTTGAGACCTGGCAGCTTTTGTTTATGTGGCTTCACAGTTCCATTCAAGGTAGAGGAAGGTTAACTCCTCAGTGCTTGCAGCTGAGCTCTCACCCAGGCTAAGTGGTGGAAGGCATTGCAGTGTGAGTTCAGGCCATTCACCTCCACGTGCTCATCATGCCATGTGTTGAGGAGCAGTGACCATGAGGGGTGACAGGCTCTTGCACTACAGCAGAACATTACTGAAGCAAGGTGCCTACCCTGTAATGGGGAAACAGAAGTGTAGGTCTGTTACCTAAGGCAGCAAACACCAGCAATGAGCAATTTCCTCCTCCACGATGAAGCAGATTAATGGTCATTCTGCAATTCCAGCATAGCTTGACGTGCCAAGTCATAAGGTTTCTGGCCAGCAGGTCACGCAGGTTTTACTTCCTGCTGCCCATCAGTAGTATTAAAGAAGTCTAACATTTGCATAGCAAGTTTTGTAGACTATCCATCTTTTCCCAGTCTATTTTTGTCAGGCTTGAAATTCATTGTGTGCTAAAGCCCCAGCAAAACAGCAGGTTGCACAGCTGGGCTATAGAAACAGTTTAAGTGTTAGGGAAGATAAGTCCGTGGCATTAAGTATTCTGGAAGATAAATAGCTGTTTTCCAAAGAATGCAAACAGACACTTCGTTGAGGTGAGCAAAGAAAATGCTGATGGCAAGACTAAAACAAAAGGAAGTAAGAAGATGTGCTGAGAGAGATAGGGAAGTGAGGCAGCAAAAATTCAACCTCAAAGCACATAGGACATTACACAACCCGACTTCCAAGCCAGCCCTCTGAGCTGGGACCATTCGAGTGACACATGCAGTGGGACCTTCCATGTTGTAGGACTGGGAGGTGTTTCACAAGCTGTCCACACGTGGACTTGACACATGAGAATTTTTAGACAGAATGCAACCTAGAGAAATGGTCTGGACTTAATGTGAAATGGGATCAGGTTCATTAAATGTGACCTTCAAAAGCACAGTTATATTTGTATCTTTTTTCCCCACCTTTTTCTAAATTACGAATGTATCTGTTAAGCATGTATCAGGCTTGTGTTACTGACAAAACTGATGAGATGTTGATGAAAATCTGGTTTTGGTTGTACTGCTATCCACAATAGAAATTTAGGTCACAAGTAAGGTCCTAGGGGAACCAGTAAAATGATGTCATCATTGGAGTGAAGATACCAAATGCTGCACAGATTAAGACTTTTAAAGGGAGTGCCTAATTTATTTGGAGTTTTCTTAGCTAAAAAATCTGCCACTGCCTGGTGAGTGCTGGAGCATATCATCACAGGCTCAACAGTTTCTCCTTTTCCATTACTGCAGGAGCTCAAAATTATTATCCTGAGGGGTTGGTCAGCTAGGGGAGTTCAGCTAGGGTCAGCTAGCTTCAGTAACTGTTTCAGTGATACAATATGTACCAGGAACAATTCTTCCCTGCTCTGGAATCGGCCGTATATACAAGGCCCAAGGTTTTGAATAGGCTTGCAAAGTAAAATGAAAATCAGACTTGACATTCCCAGTTGCAGTCTGCTCAAGCCAAGGACAATCTCCACCCATCTGTGGGAGCTACCTGCCTGCTGCCCACCCAGTTGCCTTCCCTGGCTCCTGCTGCCAGGAGCAACTGCCAGGATAGACAAACTGCCTAAGGAAGCCCTGGGGCTTTTCAGAAGTGTTCAGCAGATTGGGAGAGAGGTGTGGGGTTAGGAAAGCAGAAGGCGATGGTTTTTCAAGAGGAGGAAGGAAATAGCTCTAATGGTTGGGGTGCAGTGGACAGTCTTCCTATGGTGGGGTAAACATAATAAAAGCAGGGGAAAAAAATCTCCAAAGAAGTCCCTTGTTAAACATTTTTGCAGTACCTCATGTTCCAAACCCATGGAAATGTAAAGGATGGATCCAGGATGGTTTCTAGTCAAACTGCACTTAATTAGGGAAACCCCTGGAAGTCAGATGAAAGGCTAAAATGGATGCCTAGATGGCCACTTGGTGGTGACAGAAAATGTATGTCTGGAGGGGGAGGGTGGCTTCCAATGATCACAGGGATGAAGTTTGTGATGAGTTTGCAGCCTCCCAAGACTGTGCCTCATACCTTAAAGAGCCACTGATTCATGAGTCACCTTCTCCTTTATCCTACTAATACCTGGGGACTGATAGCAAAGGGAAGAGAAAAAAAGAAGTTGCAGGGCTGGTTTCAGCCAAGTAGGTGACTTAAAAAGAAACTTTACGCTAAAAACTTTAGACTAAAAAAGATCTGGATTTCCTATCTCTGAATTTCAATATTTTTCTTTTTTTCTGTTTTCTTTATAAAATGGATGAAACAAGGTGGCCAATTACTGAATTGCCTGTTCACTGGTAATTCTGTATATACGGTATTTTGTTACAAAAGGATAAGGAATCTTCTTCCCCAGAGAAGCTCAAGAGCTCATTCCCCTGGTTCTTTTCCTTAAGTCATGCTGCTTCCCTGTCTCCATGAGCACCTGGAGTGGGCGATGTGTGTGTTGAGCACCTGCTGCTGACCACAGGAGCGCTCCAAGGGCTGCACCCCCAGCTGTGTCTCTCTTCTCTGAAACCCTGAGCAAATTCCAGCAAAGCCATGAAGTTCCCCTCCCAGCAGGTAGGTACAGTGGATGCCTGAGGCATTTTTGCAGGTTAGTCAGTTAATGCATTATGGTCATTAAAGTTTGGGATGTGAACATCCTGTCCGAGGCTGACGCTGTGAATGACAAAGCCAGGGAATGGAGAGCCAGTCCTGAGCCGTCACTGTCATCACTGATGCAGTATTCCAGACTGGTCCCCCAGGAATTCAGTTCGTTTGAACCTGGAGTGACAATGTGACCGATCTCCTTCCCCTGTTTGTCAGCTCCTCCTCCACCAGGGAAGGCACTGTGAGGGATAAACCCACAAGGAGCTGGATGGATTTCCTGCAGGCCTCCAGTGCAGACTGCAAGTGACACAGCTCACCCATGGAAGGCCAGCCAGAGAGAGGGCCAGCTCTCTGTGCTGCAGTCACACCAATCCTCTCCAGTGCTCTCTATGTTTTGTGGGATGATAATAGGAAATTACATTTTCTTGGAATGATAATGAGAAAGCCTAAGTTCTTCTCTGCCCCTACATGCTATCCTTACATGCTATCCTTAAAGGTCACACCTGAGACATTGGCAGAGAAATTCAAGGTGGCTGTGATGCCATGATGATTTTTTGCCTTTTCTTTTATGCCCCTTTTATACCTTATAACTTCTGTATTCTTAGTGGTTTTTAGCCTACATTCTTAGACTTATTTATCAAGCTAGGAGACTAAACATCTTAGAAGCCTCATAGTTAGGGATCAGAATGCCCCAGACACCAAGGTCCTCTCCAGAACACGTTTTGTAAACTAAGATAGAACCATCCAGGGGAAGATTCCTTGGGGAGGGGGGGCTCATTCAAGCCTCTCGTTGGGGAATCTTTGATGGATATGCTAATTAGTAAAACCTATAATGTTATACTTGATCTATTGTGTGAGTGCATTGCGGTGTGCATTGGACTGCATTCCACCTGGATGTGGTGCACCTAAGGATCTTTAAAATAAATACAAAGGTAAAACCCCTTTTTCCCTTCTAACCCTGTTTGATTCTTGATTTTAAGACCAGGAAAAGGCATCAGCTGACTGCCTTGCTCCTGCTCCTATCCCCTGGCTAAAGAACGGAATTCAGTCTGCAGGGCTGCCAGGTTTGGCTTAAGTTCATATAAGAGATCTTTTAATTGAAATGTTTGATTAAAGCATTTATTATTCAAACAAGGAACTTCAAGATGTACTTAAAACCTTATACAAAATCACAGATATTTTTGAGGGAGTGTAAGCTGAATTTGGAACAGACTCCGTATCACATATGGAGCAAAAGTTACATCACACTCTCCCTAACAAGGTTCCTGGAACAAATTAAAAAATCAATTAAGAATCCTTCATGATGAAATAAAATGTCCATGAGAGATGAGCCAAATGACCTTCTCTTGATTCAAGAAACGTCTGTTACACTCTGATCATACATTTTTCTTTTACTTGCAAGTCCTGCAGAACTGACTCTGATACTATTTCTTGTGACAAGATCCTCTTTATTTATGTCTTTTCTATCATGTGGCATGTGCTAAGGCTTCCAGTTGTGTCATAGACCGAAATGCCTTCCTATAAGACCATATGCATCTGACAATAAAACACAAAACCTGTCGCTGTTGCGCGCAGGGACAGCGAAGAACAACATGCACTCAGGTCAGAGAAGATGATCAAAGCTGACCTTTTAATGCCAAAAACCATCTTTTTATAGCATGGATCGCAAAAGAAAAATTACATGATTGGCCCATCAGTTCAAGGTGATAGGCTAAGAGGTATAACCACCCATTTCAAAATATTATTCCCAGTAAACTGAAAACAATTCCACTTCGTTCTCACAACAGCCCTGCACCTGCAAATGTTTACCAACTAGCAAACCATCAGAGATAGCTTGCGTGAGAACAGAGACTTTCACATGAGACAGTAAAAAGTGGAGAATTTTTCTCTGCTAGCCTCTTCAGCATCTACAAAAACCCACCAAAATAACAAGAACCTATCAGACATTCTAATGCAACTTCAGTGGTATGTTACAGCAAGAAATAAAATCTACCTTTCAAAAAATGAACATGTTGCTCATGTTGTTGATGAAAAACAAGTATTCTTGTAGTTACTTAAGAGCTACTGTTGAAACTATTTGACACCCACCTTCAG
The DNA here is from genome assembly GCF_000691975.1 of Corvus brachyrhynchos. Taxonomy (NCBI): domain Eukaryota; kingdom Metazoa; phylum Chordata; class Aves; order Passeriformes; family Corvidae; genus Corvus; species Corvus brachyrhynchos. The sequence goes on from NW_008237244.1 coordinate 2,201,863, forward strand.
CTGCCTCTCTGAGGAGAGCCTGAGGATGCTATACAGAAGTCTGACTATTCTGTAGCTGAGGAAGGAGTACTGAGAGAAGGGTGTGTTGTTTCTCAGAATTCTCAGAAGATACAGAATTATCTGAGAGAAGAGGAAAACTTCTCAAGAGATGTTTCTCCTGTTGATAATGGTAGCAAATGATGTGCTGGGCTCCACAGGGCATAGCAAACACATGCCCTCGGGGCTTATGCTCTCAGCTGTTGTTCAGTGCACCTGCAGAATTCTTCCAGAGGCTGAACACCATGCTGAAGTTCATTTCTCTGTCCATAACTGCCTGGCAGCTCCATCTGCTAAATGTCCAGAGACCGAAGTACTAAAGCCTTGGTGCTTGCAAATGAGCACTGTTGGCCGTTCAAACTGGAACTTTATTTTCTGCATTAAATAATGAATTCTAGCTCTTGTGGTAGAGCAGCAACATGTTTTCTGTCCAGAATACCCAACATCTTTCTTTTTGCCTTGATTATAGGACAGCATCATTATCTATCTCCTGACAGCAAGTGTCTGGTGTGGTAGGTCACAGACTAGAAAGATGTCAGGCTCCACATTTCAACACCATATCCAGCCCAATGGAGCAGTTTTGAGCCCAAAGACCCCTGGACAGTATTCCTCAGCATCAGACCATAGAAGAGGCCATGGTGCCAAACTGTAAAGCATCTAACTTTCGGACTTGGTACTGTAGATGGGGAAGGCAGAGTGGGAGTGTTCCCTCCACTTGTCTCCAGGAGCAGGCTTCAACGTGGCCCCCTCTAAAGCCAACAGAAAAGAATGGGTCCCTCTACATGGGTGACTAATGCTGTATGTGACAGATACTGGGATCTCCTGGAGATGCCCTTCCCTCCTGTGATGGGCAAGTGAACCCATGTTTCTGACAGCTGAAGTCAGAGGAGCTGCCCCTCTGCATCTTACTCATGCCTGCTCTGTTTTGTGTGTGCAGCCTTGTCCATCATTGCCAGGCTCTGTGTGTTTAAAGGTCCCTGTCCCAGGAGCAGGCAGCTGTGGCACTGTTCTGGAGCTGGTGTGCATGAGGAGCTCCAGAAGGGCACCTTCTGCATGGCTGGAGACGACAATACAAGGAGCAGGGGGATTCTTAACCCTCTTGTTTTTATAACGAATTCCCTCTCTGCCAAGCAGTGGGGAAAGCGACTCCTGCAAAACCCTCCAGGTTTCTCTCAATTCTGTGCTTATGTGGCTGAAGCAGGAGGGCAGCGGAGCCACCCCTTGACCGGGTTGGTGCCTGCACTGACCCCTGTGCCTACAGACACCCCAGGGCCTCGAGAAGCTGTTTCTTGCCAAAATCATAATCTCTGAAGAAACAGAGGAGCTGTGCAGACAATAAACCTTTGATTCAACCTGTCATACATGCAAATCCAAATGCTGCTGAGAGTAAGTGTTCAAGCAGAAAAAGCACTTGGGAAACCTGCAAATGGGACCTGGATATGTTTTTCTTATTAATTCAACGCTGTTTGCAGCATGTTGGTGCTACCTGCATGGAGTGGTGCTCACCAGGACACTGACCTCCTCTCCCCTGCAAAATGAAGGAAAGGAGCCCTGTTTCCCCACACAGCCCCCACACAGCCGGGGGGAGTGGGTACAGGCCAGGTTTGGAGGCTGGTCTTTGTGCTGTGCTGCGAGAAATCCCGGGCAGGGAATCGGCTGTTTCTGAAATCAGCACGGGCCTTGCTGTTACCTTTCAGAGAAACTATATTGGAAGCTCAACAAGGCAGAAAGCACGTGCTGCAAATGGAGAGCAAAAGCATCACGGAAAAAGCTGTAGTTTACACTGCAGGGAAAGATTTACAATCCTGCTGTTTCTTTCCCAGGAGGACTGGGCTATCCAACGCATCTCTTCATCTGGTTTCACAATCAGAAAACTGATGCAGCTGAAAACCAAGCTGCATCTTCTATTGGGTGACGTCCCTGATCTCAAGGGTATGAGGCACAGCGTCAGCACCGGGACTAGGGGATGACCCTTTGTGATCACAGCCCATTAGGAAACACAGCCTGCATGAGGAGCTTGATTCTGCAAACTTGCAACAGCCACGTGCAGTACTCAGCTTCTCCATCCAGTGGAGCAAAGCCATATTTTGTGTGAGCATTTATGATCTAAACCAGACTGATTTGTCCATGAGCCACTCCTGTGTGAAGCAGAGGTCGCTTGCTGCTGGATACTGTCCTGCACACACTCTACTCCTGTGTAAGATATAAATTGAGGCTAAAAATGTTTACAGTTTTTTCTATTCCTGAAAAGAAACTAGGTTAGGCAATAAAAAAGCACTTTGCTTCATTATTTTTTCCCAAAAGGAAAGAGGAAGGTGAACTTTCTGTTTATAGACAATACACATGAAGGCTTTTCTTAAGTGAATTTATCTCATCCTCGTGTTGTTACTTAATGAAAACAACATGCTGGTGAGATCTCCTAACATTTGCTGCAGGATTATGATTTTGGGGGCATGCTGCAGTAACCAGGATGAGCTGGAGACAGAAGCCATGAAAGATTTGTAAGGAACCAACCTGTACATTGTATCAGACCAAGTTTAGATTGTAAATGTTGGGCACAGCATTTCTTGGTGCATTTTCACTTGATAATCTCTCCATGACACATAGGTAGGACCCTGGGTAATAAACTGAATTTTACAGTGTTTGCCATCTCCTATGAGCTCAGTTGGAGGAAAGGGGATGGAAAGGGAGAGTGGGGGGTTAATTTGGTTTCCATTGCCCTGTGACAATTCTTCTTAAAACACTTCACCCACCACGTGCCCAGACTCCAGCACCTCTTCCAGAAACAACACAGGATTGTTTCCACCTGCCCTCATCAAAAACCAAAACTCTGGCATTGCCTGCAAGTGAGGGGGTTGCTGCTTGTCAAGATGAACCATGGTAACTGAAAAGAAGGTAGTCTCTGGGGGTTCTTAATATTCCTAAATTCCTGAAGTACATGTGCAGTAAGATAAAAAAAGCCTAATTCATTTTGCATTTGAATAAGTCCTTTGGCAAAGAACTTTCATCTCACAATCAAGAAGACTGGTAACAGCTGCTGAATCAATGTCAGTATGGCAAAAATTTAGTGGCACCTCTCACCTGAGATCAAGACAGTCTGAGAAACTGCCTTTGAAAACACACTGCTGGAGGCAAAGGTACAATCCAGACATTGTTTTTCATGCTTTATAAGCATGATGATATAGCAGCTTTATAAACATGATCATCGACAGCTGATGTTAGGATTGCAGCTGCTTGGCCAATGCCGTGCTAAACTGCTGTAACCTTGGGCAAGAACCATTCCAAGTAGCGCCATCATGAACGGTACCTGTGGGAGGCACAAGGCGGGGCCACATCCCCTGCCCAGCTGTTGGCATGGCAGAAGTGAATGTCCCAGCTCCTGCAGCCCTTCCTCTCCCCTCACCAGAGCCCCTGTGAGACACCAGTGGGTGCTGAGGCTCTGGCAGAGGCCCTGGGAGGCTGCCAGAGAGCGCTCCTTCACTGGCAAGAGCAGCAGTTGTCTTCCCACACTGAGATTTGCTGAAATGGACATGCTCATGTTGGAATTAAATCCCAGCCTTTTGGGTGTTATCAATAATTTACACTGCTGAAAAGGAGACCATGAGATCATCTGAAGTTGTCTTTTGTATAAGCTTAAAACTACACTGTCTGGGATGTGATGAATACTGCTCACAAAGGCTCAGGCGACCACCCAGGAGTTAATATGATTAAGATCATTTATTCCTTTTGTAATTCTAAGAAAGCTTTCAGGTTCATCAAGTGAGTGGCTTCTGTTCCTTTTATCCTGAGATGGGTACACCTACTAGAGCTCGCTGTGTGTCATTTTGACAAAACACATTTTCTGAGCCTTATTTACATGAAAAAAATCCAGATTATGATAAACATTTCTATTCATATCAAAAGCATTTTTATTTTGCAAGCATTTCTTTGTTATTTCCTTTGCTACTGAATCACAGCTGCTGATGGATGCTGCCAAATGCTGAACCAGTGGGGTTTCCATTCCTGCACAGGAATGTCAGGTCTGCCACCAGTGGCCCAGGGACATGTGCACACTCAGAATAACCCCTGGACTATCCATGCTGAAAGCTTCAGCCCCAGGAGAGTCAGGGAGAGTTGCAGGATCCAATGTCCCAGCATTGTTCTGCCCAGGTTTTCCCATGCATGTGTGGAGTGACCATCCCTCATGCCCCACCATGAGCATTGATGACCAGAGGTGAGAGACAGACACCAAAGTCTCAGCAGGGAGCCAGGAGGAGGAGGAGCAAGAGCTTCCAGCACCTAGCCCCTGCGGAACCGCAGCTCCTGCATCTGCTGGGCACCGATGCAGCTGGGCAGAGGCAGCAGGAGAGGCGTTGCTGGCGGGCGATGCCAGCCTGAGCAGGCCCTGGGAGACACAGCACCTCACTGCTGAGTGCCATGCTGCTGGGACGGGGCCTGGCCTGACGTCTGGAGAAACAGAGGAGACCAGAAGCTCCTTTTCAAGGTGGGAACAGGCTCTGGTCAGCCCTGGGAAGAATGTGGTAACTTGGCTGCTGGGCCTCGCCTGCAGAGCTGAGCTGCAGCGAAACAGGACATGGCCATGGCACACAGGTACAGGTGCCACTGCACGGCAGCAGAGTGGCATCTGGCCTTGCAGTGTGATTCCACAGTTCACTGTGGGCTGTGTTCTGGGCCCCTTTTTCTTATTCTGCCGATAGCATACTTGTTCACAGTTGTCTCTCTGTGAAGACCCTGCAGCAGTCACACGAGATGTTACATAAATCAGTTACTAATTTCTTCACGGACTGAAATACCAGCCAGCCCCCGGAATGGCTCAGCTAAAGAAGCAAACCTGGCGGGGGTGAGAGGAGGGGACAAGAAACCCCCCACAAGCTCAGCAGAGCGTGGGATGCAGGCAGCAATGGCAGCTAAGCTGAGAACAGTGTTTGCACCTGCCCAGCAGAAGGAAAAATTAACCCGTCCAGCATGTTTTCAGCACAGCTGTGAGCCTGCATGCACCAGACAGCCAGGCCGGTGCCAAGCTGCTCCCTGCACCAATGCACTGCTCTCCTCCCTCATGCCCAGTGAAGCCTCTTTGGCTCTCACTGCATTGACCCAAAAAATTCTCAGCCCTTCAGATCCAAGCAAGGTAAGCAGGCTGCAACCTGCCTGGGCAGAGGCGATGCCACCTCCTGCCCCTGAGCAGGAACAACCCCAGGCACCAGCACGAGCTGGGGTCAGATGACTGAGAAGCACAGGACTGCTCACAGCAGCCTTCTGCACCCTTTCATTTTTTCTTTCCTAAGTAATTTGTTTTATAAACGCATACGTTTCTCAGCCCATGCCCTCGACGGTTTGGATATTGCTGTGCACTGCAGTGCTAAGCAATGCCCTCTGGCAGGAGGCTGCTCCCAGTGAGTGCGGGGTGTCAGCGTGGTGGGGCCTTGGAGCTTTCACCTGTGCCTGAGCAGGTGAAAGAAACCAGACTGGGGGCACTGAGGATGCAGGATGGTGAGGCCTCAGCAGCCCAGAGAAGCTGAACTAAAGTCTTTTGGATGGCAAAACCTCACTGCCAGAGGTCATCCCCTCATGCTTGGAGCCTCGTGCTGTCATTGTCCCTGCCAGGTCTGTGCATGGTCTCAGTAGTAGGATGGGGAAGTTTTGCCAGGGGTCCCATCCAACCTACATAGCCCTGTGACAGCCTGCCAAGGGTTCTCCTGGGTGTCTGCAGCATCAGAGACTGGCTAATAACTGAGTAATCATACAAGCTAATTACAGGGTTACTTTTGCCCTCTACAATAAAGTGCTACCTCATAATTAAAAATAAAGAGAATGGCAATCCTAATTATTAGGCTTTCATTAGGCTGACAGGGGCACATATGGCACTGCAAGGACTGTTCTTGTGACCTGCTCTCAGTCTCCACCCACTCCTGCCCATGATACTCCTGGGGAAGCTGAGAGCAATGTCTCCCACTGAAAGCAGAGGGTGAAACATCCATCTCCATGTAGACTTCACCAAATGCCACACAGATTGGAGGATCTTGAGCTTTCCTCAAACTTGGATGCCTGCTGCCATCCGACCTGCAGCCTGCTGCTGACGCTCAATCCTCGGCCACCTTAGCAGCTCATACATTGCAGTTTTAACATAAATTACACCATGTTTCATGTGTTCACATCCACATGGAAAATAATCACAGTGTGATGTGTCTTTGTGCTTAAAATACTGCAGCAAATACACTGTGTTGTTCTTCCCAGCCTTCCCGAGCAGCCTTACCCCTGGCATGCCGGGGAAGGACGACCTGTGTGGGGCTGCGCCAGGCTGCCTCTGCCAAAGTGCCAGGTACAGGCAACTTCTCTGGAAGTAGGAGGGTTTACAAGCTTAGCAGCTGTAAGTCTTGTTTCCACTGATAATGAAGTGACAAAATATTGTGTTAAGAAAAAGTAAGCACTTTGGCATTGTTTGTAAGGTGGTACAGAAGAGATACCAGGTTATTCCTATTCAGCAAATGCTGAACTTACATTAAGATGCCCCCATTACAGGAAAGACACTTTCACAAGGTCTGTCTCTGCCTTTCCCTTGCAAGATACGACTTTAGCCAAAGACTTGAAGGCCTCAGATGTAAGCTCTGTGCTGAGGGAGTGTTGCTACAGTCAGAGCTCGGGGTGTGAAGGACAAAAATTTGGCTCTTGAAGGTGTCTCAGTCTGGGCAGACAGTGGATTTTCTCATATTCCTTAACGACCCTTTTCAGGTGTGCATACAAGTCCCATTCACCCAAGCAGGCAGAACTTCCCACCAGCAATGCCTTCAATTTCAACTGGACAAAACACACAAGAGCTCCCTGCTGAAGAGAAGTGTATCCCAGCCCTTAGTCTACAACAAAGTGGATTGGATACATCTCAACAGACATGTGGATCCGATACATCTCAACTCAGACCTGCAGAGGCAACTCTGCTTTCTGGGAGCTGGACTGAGCACCTGACGTTAGAGGAGCCCCATGGTTTTGCACTGCAACCAAGAAGCTCTGGGGTCTGTTTGACACATGGCACTGAAGACAACCAAGCAAACCTGGGGCTGCTGCAGCACTGCCTTTGCCACTGTGCAGGTTGGAATACAGAAAAAGAGGAATCAAAGTGATGAAGTGTAAATGTCTGGGAACCAGGGAGAACTGAGATAAGGTATATTCCCAAGGCAGCCCTGCAAGCCCTGTAAGCCAGCCCTTTGCACCTGGTCCCTATCCCTTCCTGCCCCAGGCCAACCCTGCCCAACCCTGGTGCTTTTGTGCTTACTGTCTACTTGGAAGCAGCCAGGAACAGCTTACTCCTTGTGTCTGAGGCTGTGACTGAGGAGCACCCTGACCTGAACACTCTGTGCTCTGGTACTCAGAGTGCACGGATATGTTACCTGAGCCAGCTTTCCTTTTCTTCCTGGTTAATCAGTGCTAATTGATTGATTTGGCCTCACCCCCCCACATTTGGAAGAAGAGAGGCAGCATCACTCTTGATGAAGCACATGTATTTGCTTTCAGAAAGCCACCAGCATCCTTTTGAACATAGCCAGGTACATTCCCCAGCATAAAAAGAAATCATCATGTAAGAGAGATGGAGAGTTGCCATGTGCCTGCCCATCACTCCAGCACCTCTGCCTGTCAACAGCAAAATGCCCAAGTGCCACTCAGGAGTGATGCCCCACTGCTGTCAGGAGCCCTGAAACCCTCCTCCGCTCGTGCCACACCGAGATCTCTCAGTGCATTTAGCATGTACCATCTGGACCAGCTTTTTCCATTGTCCTTCACCTGGGGATGCAAGGGATCAGGAGCACAAAAACAGTGTGGGGATTTGGTATTTCTACCAGGGGCTGGAGGTAGCACTGGGGAGATCAGCAGGTACCTGGCTACCCCAGGGAACAGGACAGGGAGGGGCCGGAATGGGTTGTGGAAGGAAGCAGTGGTTTTCATCAGCAGCAGGAGGGGAAATCCAGCAAGACAGCTGCTTCATCAGTGCTGGAGCCTCCCAGGGCCACATCATCTTGCTGAAAAAGGAGCTCATGTGCTGGAATAGCAAAAAATTGACTCCAAGGTTATTTAGTCACTGGCCACAAGCTGGTGGTGGAGTTACGAGCGTGAACACGGTGATCTCCCAGCATCCACAGCACAGTGCCTGGAGGACAGGCTGTCTTTGCTCCCACACACCTAATTCCCTCTCATCCCTGGCAGTGTGGTGGTACAGGGGACATGCAGTTGGTGGCCTCTGAAAGGCAGCTCCAGCCAGCCAGGAACCCTGCACTGGGCTTCCCTCACCACAGAAGGGGTAATGCTGGCCTCTCCTCTGCTTGCATCCAGCCCAACTCCAGCCCAGGGGCATGGATGCCCTGCAAGCACTGGTAGCCTGCAGAGAAAGGGGCTGTGCTCTGGGGACGTGCCTTGGGGACGTGCCTGGGGAACATGTCTGAGGGGATGGACCATGGGCTAGCAGGAGCAGGCTGAGGCTTTTTGATTCAGTTATTCCTATCCAACTGGGAACAATCTTGGACATTCCTTCAGGGCCCCACATGGTTTAGAGGAGAAGCTGTCCTCAAGGTTAATCATTTTGCACATTTTAACACAGAAAGAAGAGCAGACTCCCATCCTGTGCCACAAGAAAGTGGAAGGCAGGAGACCCAAGAGACCTAAGCTTCCCCTGAGTGGAGAGGCAGCGCTGCCAGGAAAAGTGAGTTTAAAAGCCTGGTGACATCCTTCCTTTCTCCATGAAGGTTGCAGGACATGGCCATTTGGAGATCAGCAAAAGGAGATCAGCATTTCAGGACAACCTTCCCTGTTCTGCTGTTACCTTCTTTCTAAAACCTCTGAAGGGTGTGAAGCAACAGGAAGGAAGCCAGAGGAGCAGTAGAGGCAGTGAGAGCTGTGTGCCTCACCGTGAGGTTGAGATTCGTTACTCACAGAACAGGGATGGCAATCAACTGTTAAAAAAGTGGAGGCTGAAGGAGAACTCAAGAAAGGAGAAATCAGCTTTTTCACAAGAAAATAAGCTCCTCTGGATTGCTATGGTCACCTGCATGTGAGACATCACAGAGCAACAAGTTAGGAGAGATGGCTTTCTTAAATTCACTTTTCTGTTACACATCCCAAATATGGCTTTCCACCCCATGTTGTTTTGGGGTGACAAGCTGCCCAGGTCTGCAGGGAGGATTCCGCAGCCGCTGGAAGAAAGGTCCTCTCAGGATACAGGCTTGTAACCATCAGCTTGAATTCAGACTGTCAAATAAACACAGGTTAGATTCAAGCTGGAGTAATAGTTGTACAGGTGAAATAAGAGAGGTGTCCAGACCCGCACAGCTTGAACTTCAGGGGAAGCAGAGCCCATCCTCACGCATTCGGTCCTGAGATACTAGTGGAAGCTAGCAGCAAATTTTGGACATGAATCAGATATTTACAGAAACATATGCAATTTCTGAGATCCCAGCTTCTGGATCAAGCCCCTCTGTAAATTATAGTTCTACTTTTCAAAAGACAAGGTAGGGAGTGTTAATTAGCCAAAAAGTTCTTGCACCAGCCTTTTGTAAATGGTGTTACAGGACTATAATTTTCCATTCAGCTCTCCAGGCAAGCTTTTGCAGATAGGATCTCATTCCCTTCTGGATTGTCACTGTATTTCAGAGAAATGTTTCAATCCTTGTTGCTGTCAGAGAAACTAGTGACTAGACAGCTCTACCTGGCAGACTCTGTCCTATAGCACACTGGGCACTCCAACCTTGGTCCAGCAAAGGGACAAAAAAGCACATGAAGATTCCCACAGAAGTCAGTGTAAGGAGCCAGTAACCTCTGGATCAGGCCACCAAAAATGCATGGAGGAGCCACCAAGTGGCTAATACTGTCATCTCTGGATATGGTTCTTCAGAGCGATGAAGTGGTGAGTCATGGTCAGTTCCTAGTCTGTACACCTCTGCTATGTGACACTGGATTTCACTGCAAACATTTTAAGTTTCTCCAACATGTGCCCCATCTTCCTTGTTGACAGAAATTAGTGAGTCATTTAATTAAAAAAAAAAAAAAAGCTTCCTATTAAAGTAAGGAAACCATGACAAAGCAAGATACATCAGTGGTAAAAACAAATACAGCTTGCCTAGCAGAACAGCTATCCTGTTATCTCATCCACATGGCACAGGCAGGGGAAATTATAAATAGCAGCAGCAGTAGTGCCTGGGAGTTGCATCTTGGAACCAGTGCCTCTGGCCACCTCCTTCAGGCTCCCAGCAGTTGGCAGTGAGGTAGAGGGCAGGGCACAGCTAGAAAATTCCCGTCAGCCCTCTGCCCCCTGCTTAGGCAGGGCAGGCCCCAAGCCAAGCACTCGTGGGGGGTGCAGCAGGCAGGCTACCACCAACCTGATCCCAGTCAAAACAGCAGTGGAGAACAAGGCTCTTCTGTTAGGAAACACAGATTTTCCTGGTGCAATAGCTGAAAGGCCATGGGGAAGAGATGGAGAAGGTAACTGTTCTTAATTGGTTGACCTGACACTTGCGATAATGGTAGATGATGTAGCCTTGGCTGTGATAGCCCCGTTTGCAGCAGGGAGAAAGCCTTTGTGCCACTACTATGATAGTGGACTAAAGAATGGCAGGAGGAGAGCCAATAGAGCTGGGAGAGCCTCTGTGGGCTGGCTCTCATACCAAAGCTGGGAACAGAGGGTACCAACTACTCACTTGTTTTGGGATGGCTTTGTTAAGGGTGTAACTATGTTCATGGAGAATAGTGAAGGAAACAGCCTGAGCACCATTCTATTGCTTGCATATTGTTTCAACGATATTGGGAGACATGGATGTACATGAGCACTGAATTGCAAGACCCTCATGATAAGAGACACACAGATCCAGACCCAGCCCAGTACTCCTGAGTGGTTCCCACTTTCTTTTGGGTTTCAGACCAGCACACTTTACTGGCAGCATGAAGAGACATTAGTCACAATTGATAGTTCATCTGATGGACAGTAATTTGGGAGGTCTGGTAATCTGAAATATCTTACCTTGTGTAGGGTCAAGCCAAGCTCAGCAGATGGGATGGAACTCAAGATAGAATGAAGAAGTTTTTTATGATGAGGGTGGCAAAACACTGGAACAGTTGTGCAGAGAAGTAATGGATGCCCCATCCCTGGAAACATTCAAGGTCAGCTTGGAGTTCTGAGAAACCTCATATACTTGAAGATGTCCCTGTCCATGGCAGGAGGGTTGGACAAGATGACTGTAAGAGGTTCCTTCTAATACAACCTATTCTAGGATTCTATTCTACAATTCTAACCTGCTAACTTGACTGCTTCAAATCCTGTGTCCCTAGCCTAAGATCTGTATTTAGTCAAGATACTCACTCCTGGCTCCACAACCAAGGCAAACTTCATCTCCATGACCTATGTGAAGGTCAGAAGGAGGTAGGTGTGATACCTACTGGTTTTCAGTATGGAAATCATCCCCAGGTACAGATTCAAGGCACAATCCAGCTCATGAGCAGCACATGGAGGCAGCATGTGCTCCAGGGCCTTGATGGGCCATGGGACATTCTGCACCAAATAAGACCAAGCTGGGACCCCTCTGCTCCCAGTTTGTCTTTCAGGCTGATTTCCTCAGTGACTGAGAAAAAAATCTTGCAGAATCTCCATAATAACAACAGGAAATGCTTAAAAAACAGGCTATGGCTCAAAACAACCTGCCTGGTAGCTGCTTGCAGGAGAAGGGCTGGGACACAGGAAACTGTGCCAGGCTCTTCAGAGCTGGTGATTCATGTTCTGCAACCACAACCTGGCCACAAACTTCTGTGCCAGCAAAGAATGGGGCAGCAACTAAGGGGCTTCAAATGGTCCAAGGTAACAGCTAGGGATCTGTCAGGAGGCTGAGCGAGAAACAACACAATGATTTAAAAAAAAAAAAAAAGTAACTCAGAGAACAGGAAACTCTTGGACGGAACTCTTGTTCTGACCATCTTGCAAAGGGGGAAAAGGGGGATGAAGAGAAGCAATTTGAAGATGCGTGTGGTGTGAGCAGGGCAACGGGGGAAAGGGGAGCTGCAGAGTGCCTCACCACCACCAGCAGCCCTGGCAGTGAGGCGAGTGAGGGGGTTCACCCACACAGGCAGCTGGGTTCAGCTGGGTTCACTTCTCCCCATAGCCCTCAAGTACTTCCTGCAGGTTGCTCAGAGGCACTTGGAGATGGCCCAAATCTGTATCCTGCCTTTACAATGTGCTGGCAGCCTGTCGTCTTAGCCAGGTCTCAGCATTGCCAGGACATCTCCTTCCCCATGTTTTCTTCCCCCATGGCAAAGCCAGGAGATAGCAGTGTGGAAGGAGCACAGGGTGCTGCTGGCTGCCGGGACTTGTTCTGTGTAGGTAATGGCAAACTTTTTCCTTCAGGGAAAGGAGTTGCACAATGGGTTGTGTATTCCTGCCTGCTGCAGTTTCTCACCATACAACCCTTCCTTCTGATAAGCCAAGCAATACATGTCAGGGCTCCTGTTTGCTCCCTGGCAGTGGGAATTAGTGGTACATCCTGGGTATAAAAAATGCTGGCTTTCAGGCGGACCCAACAAAAAGAACAAAGACAGAAAGGGGATAGGCAGGAAAATTGAAGAGCAGAGATGAGTGCCAGGTACAGGTAACTGGACATCGGGTAAAGCATGGAGGCAAATCCCTTTCCAAGGGAACAAAATGCAGAAAAGAAAGCCTTTCATTTTGGTGCTCCAGTCCCAAACAGCCACCATTTGGCTACAGTGGCAGAAGGCTTCATCTATGACAAAGAAGTGAAGGTGGGGCAAAAGCAAAATTATACAAAAAATCAGGAAAGCCAAAGCTAATTAGCAGCAGAATTTCCTGTGGAGTGGTCTGTTTTGGGACACTCGTGCCTTCCTGGGACTGATCCTTCTGGAGCAGAATACAGGATTGTTTCCACTCTCAAAATGACAGAATTACTCAGAAAGTGAGAATGAAGAGCCATGGGAAGCCAGCCCTGTTTTTCAGTTCCACATTCCTGTAGCCCAAGGGTAGTTGTGGATTCTTCACAAAATCACAGAATGGGTAAGGTTGGAAGGGACCACTGGAGATCATCTAGTTCCACCTCCCTGCATGAGCTGCGTCTCCAGAGCACATTACTCAGGATTGTGTCCAGGTAGCTTTTGAGTCATTCCAGAAGGAGACTCCACAGCCTCTCTGGGCAGCCTGTTCCAGTGCTTTGTCACCCTCACAGTAAAGAAGTTACTCCTCATGCTCAGACAGAACTTGCTGTGCACCAGTTTCTGCCTGTTGTCTCTTGTCCCATTGCTTGGCACCACTGGGAAGAGCATGGCTACATCCTCTTGACACCCTCCCTTCAGACACTTACAGACATTGATGAGGTTCCCTCTCAGTCTTTCCTTCCTCAGGCTAAACAGGCCCAGCTCCTTCAGCCCTTCCTCCTAACTGAGGTGCTCCAAACCCCTAATCAATTGGACTAGATGATCTCCAGAGGCCACTTCCAGCCCTAACCAACCCTGTGATTCTGTGAATCACCTCCATTACCCTCTGTTGGACCCTCTCCAGTATTTTCCTGTCTTTCTTGAACTGGAAATCTCAGACCTGGACACCGAACTCCAGGTGAGGCCTCGCCAGGACTGAGCAGAGTGACAGGATCACCTCCCTTGATCTCCTGGCACCCTATCCTAATGCACTCCAGGATAACTTTGGTCTTCTTGGCCACAAGGGCACTGCTGGCTCATGGACAGCTTGTTGTCCACCAGGACTCCCAGTGCAGAGACTTCCTCCTGAATTTGGGAATTTTTTGGATAATAATCTGGCAACATCTTGGCTGTGCCCCGGGGAAGAAATTGAAGCTGTTAAGTCTGAGCTGCCCAGCCAGCTCTTATGAAGATGGAGGGGGAATTGCTTTTATGCAAAATAGCTGAACAGTGACAATTTGTTTTTGAAGACCAGTAACCTGGCTGCAGTGGCACTGTTGCAGGAAGCAGAGGCTGCTGTTAACCTCCTTTTGACTCCAGTGAAGCTGTGCTGCTGCCATGTGAAGCTGGCTGCAACACTAGGGAGCACAGGGACTGCTGAACAACACCCAGCATGAGCCCCACGGGACAGTGATGTCAGAAAAGACATGGAGGAGTTAGAACTCCCCCATCCCTCCCTGCTCAGCTGTGCTAGCTGGCATCAGTGCCCTTGGGCTTTGTTCTTTGCCAACATGATACGGAAGATGATTTTGGATCACTGTGCTCACTGCTGCAGATCCCTTGGGAGTCTGCCAGTGTGCTGTAGTGATACCTGCTTATTCATGCCCGTGCAGCATGTACCACAGGCAGAGAGCACAAAAACATCAGCAGCAGAGCTGAAAGGTGTAGCTGGATGAAACAGACTTGTTCTTACAAAGAAAAATACCTGGAAAAAAACCCTAGCCAACTAGAAGAAACCAGTCTACATTCACGTGTAAGTCAGATCCTTGTGACTATCAAAGACAAGTTGTTTGACTTTGCATTTCTGCCTCTCCAAATCCAAGTGCACATTCACAAAGACTTCCACACTCAAGACCACTGTGGTACGTGAGCATCCCTGCTCTCAGCGCTGGGGCATCTGACCTGCTGAAGGCCCTCACACCTCACACACAACAGGCACAACCCAGGCTGAGAGCTGCAGAAGATGGCAGCAGCAGATTCCCACCAGGTGAAGATCTGCACTGGGATGCCCATCCCTATGCTGGCTGGACATCCCCTCTGGTGCTGCATGCCTAGCTCAGTGTCATGTTTGGTGAAAGTACTGGGTGCCTCTGTGCCACAAGGCACATCACTCATCTCAATCTCTGGCACCCTGCAACAGCCAGAGGCATTTGCTACTTTTCTGAGCTCTGGATTTATTTTCAGTCTGCATTTCATAAAGGCAAGAGACTTGTATAATCCCAAGGCCTGACAGCCTGTTTCTTTTCCTCAGTATCCCTAGGTAACCTTGGTCAACTTTGGCCAGGATGCCTCAGATACACTAGAGTTCTGATAAATTTACTGGAAATTGGTAGCTGGGCATAGAAGAAAGAGATAGCAGCAGCCCTGTCCAGGGAAGGGAGGCTGAGCTCACCTGGTAGGAGCTTGGTCTGGTGGCAGATGACATGCCACTCAGCACATGCCCCAGCCACCCCTCAGCACCTGGGCACAGCTGGGGTGGCCATGCCCCCAGCTGCCTCTGGCCCAGCAGCAGCATCACTGGCAGTGAGATTTCATGGGCCAGGCAGCTCATCAGAGCTGCGTTTTGGGAGCCTGGTTTTATCCATTCCACTGCTCAACAGCTTGTTTCCTGATGCTTTCAAAAACTGGCAGCTTGCAGTGTATGAAAAGACCAGTCTTTTTTCTACATTTATATATTTCCTTGGGTTGCTTTTGCAATGACATTTTTAGTAGCTGTTTCTATTTCATTTTCCTTTCATTTTGGGTTTCACTATGCTCCTTCTACTGTAGTTAAGAATCACCAGCCACTTAATGGTTCATCTTCCATTTTAAGCAGGCATGTTTCAAGTATTGCTTGTCCATAGGGCTTTGCCACATCCTCAGTGGATGACAGCTGACATCCTGTGCTTATTCAGAGGATCCTGTCACTTGTACTGACAGAGCAAGTGCAGAGCCGGGGGGAAGGCTGCACGTGAGTGTAGTAGGAACCAGGATGGAAGGGTTTGCCTCAGGATGCTCCCCAGACTATGCAGGCCAAGCAAAGAGAGTATCAGAGATGTTTCTGAAGCTCTTGTTTTGAGTGAAGTCTGTAGTGCTGGGCTAGATGTAATTCCCTCTATGCTCCCTTTCTTCCAGTCCCCTTTTCGATGGGTTATACACAGCCCTAGTGCTATGCTTTGCCCTCCCCTTCTCCTCCCAGCCAGCAGCTCTGTGTGGAGCAGAGCTCATGCTCCACCATACAACACCCGTGGCACCCAGTCCTGGCCAAGGTGGAGCAAGGCTGATGTTGCAATGAACTGCTGGTAACTCGCTCCTCTGGGCCCAGTCACCAGTGTCTGGCTCTCTTACTACATCCACCAGACGCATCAGCCTGGGGGAGGAAGCCCTCACCAGGCATTCATCATGAGGCTTTCCAGTGAGCTTGCATGGGAAGAACACTCTATCACAACTAAGGGTTTGGGATTTCTCACTAGAACACCGTAAGTTCGGGACAGCAGGTGCATGCAACGTATGGATGGACACTGAGGTATGGATGCTTAGAGCAGGATGAACATTTCTAGAAGCAGAAAGGCACCAAAGCGTTCAGATGCCTCTAAGACACCCAGAAGCAGGCAGCATGTGCCACAGGCTCCAGCAGCCAGTGCTTTTGCTCTGCTCCTCTGCAGAAATGGCTGAGACTCAACATCCCAACACATGCTTCAAAATAAGTCCAATTGCTTCAGCTCCCCAGTCAAAGGCAGCGAGTAGTCATCTTTCCTAGGAAGGGTGGGGAATTTGTATATTGTTACATCTTTTGCTAATTTTTGCTTTACGTGTCTCTTGCAGGTAACTGGACAGGTTTGACTCCCTTGCACCAGGGGAAGCAGAGTCACTCTCAGCTGGGAGGAGAACAGCCCCAGCTGTTGAGGGGCCAAGGACCAAAGATGGGTCTTTTAGCTTTGCGGTTATCTTAGTTGGCTGGAGAGCTCCTGCTCCACTTCCAGCCCAGTGCTCCTCTTCCTCTGCTCACTGACTTTCTTTCTTTGCAGACTCATACAAAGCCCAAGGGGAAAGGTGCAAACCTGGCAAGAGGGACAGAGGCAGTTCTAGGAGTCTAAATTGATGACCTTACATGACAAAAAAACCTAAGCGTGTTTTATCTGACACTGATAATGTGGCAGCAATGGGAGAGGAATCTGGGTCTTCAGAGAGACCACGGTGCTTAGCCAGAGACACACCATCTATTTTCCACACCAGCTGGGCCCTGCCCTTCTGTGAGGACAAAGGGGACACGAGCCAAACATGTTAGACATTTAATCCTGCCCTAGACACCTCTTACAGTTCTTAGTGAAATCCCCCTTGCCCTGGACAGTCACTGAAATCCTCTTCCCATCCCCAGCCCCAGGACTTGAAGCCCCTCTTGATATATCATCTCTCTCTTCAGTCCTTTCACCAATATTCAAGCCTTAAATCTCTCTCCTTCCCTTCTGCTCTCCCCCTTTTTTAGGCAAAACAGCATGATCAAAAAATAGTGTTAATTATTCCTCCAGAATTATGCTGCAAATGACATAATTTCACAGGAGGCCATGAGGCCATTTAGCATTTTATCAGCACTGGAACAGTTTCCCTTTGTCTCTGGGCCACACACCCTGCTGCTATCTTCTGTCAGCACTGGCTCTGGGACCAGATCTAAATCACTAAAACATCCCAAATTAACTCAGTGCAAAAAATAAAACCCAATCCTACAATCAACCAGCCCTTAAGAGGGAAGTGGTCAGGACAGCATGGACTGGAGAATGGGAGAAAGCCCTGAGGACAAGGGAAGAAGGGAGCAGGAAAGGGGAATAGTCATTCTCAGTGGTAACAAGCCCCTGGGTACATTCAGCAGATGATGGAACCACAAACAATCAGTCAGTGCCCTCTAAAGGATGGCCAGGCAGGGCTATGTTCCCAGTCTGTGAAAACACCAGGTTTGGCCACAATGGGTCCCAGCTGTAACCCAAAGTGCTTTGGAAGCCAGACACCACAAAACATAGGTCAACAGAACAGTTATCATGGTATGTAACAATGGCAGCACCCTGCTCCCCACCTCACACAGGTAAGAGCCATATTGCAGGGCAGTGGCTGCCAGCCAGTCTGATCCCTTTGAGCCGTGAGAACTTTGCTGTGGTGTAGTAGTGGAGAGGGGAACAGGGTCAGCTTTGGCCACAAAGCACATGTCATGCTATGGGCAAGTGGTCTGCCTCCTGTCACAAGCAAGGCCCACAGTTTGGCAACGCAATAAATCAAGCTGCAATGTCCTAAAATTTGGTTAAAGGCAGAAGCATTTACTGAAATAAACTCCTCACAGTGCAACACATTTGTCCAAACAATTGTGTTTGTTTAATTTATATGAGATGGGGCTTTATGCAGGTTCTGTCATCTGTGCCTGGGTCAGAGTTTCATGGCACTTCCTATAAAGAGCCTTAGAATATCTTGAGTTGGAAAGGACCCACAAGAATCAATGAGTACAACCCCTGGCCCTGCACAGAACCTTGGAGGTTTTATCGTCTGTTCCTTTTTGTTCTCCATCTGCCCCTTTATCCTCCACGTCACCAGCTCCCTTCAGTCACAGATCCTTTCAATCCTGTTTGCACCTTCTCTCTGCTATGCGCCAGTCTCTTCCTGCCTCAGATCTCAGGTCTTGTGTCCGACTCAAAAACATGTTTCTCCAGCCCCTCCTGCCACGGATGCAAAGTCACACTGGAAATGGGAGCACAGCATAGAGATTGTGCTGGCAGTGGGAGAAGGGAGCCTGGCAAACCGATCCACAAATCCTTAGGTGGGTGCAGCATTGTGGAGCTGACACATATTGACCAACATGAGGAGTGAGAGTTCAATCAAGCCAACAGAGAGTCAACAAAATCTCATTCAATTACGCGTCTCCATGCCCTGTGCGCTCCTTCCTCAGTAAGCATCCTTCCCATACCATGCTGCCCCTGTGGACCCACCCCAGTGCTCAGCATCAGGCTGCAGGAGACACACAGTCTGCCACCCACTCTGCCTCTCTGCCCTCCCTCAGTCTCGCACAGGCCTGTGAATCACATTCTACTTGAGTTTCATTTTGACTTTTCCTCTTTGTACTTGGTTTTCAGACAGTCCCTGCAGTTTTCTTTTGCTCACCATATGAACTGATATAATTAATCACAGGCTGGCAGGGCCTGCAGGGCTGCGCTAGACGAGCTGCAGGCTGGTGTCTCAGACCAGCAGGATTTCAGCACTGGGTTAGGAGATTACAGGCTACTGATTCAAAGGTGGCAGGACCATAATAAAACAGTCAAAGCACCTGGACTGAGACTGTGAGAAAATTTCAGGGAAAAGCATTATCCATGGAACACAGAAATTTGTCCTGTATGTGGGTAATCTCAAGTCATAGTGAACAGCTAAAGGACTTTATCTATTGAAACGGACCAAGGCATCCTTTGCTATTTGGTCCTTCTGGTTCTCCTGGCAGTTGAATGAATTGCAGATGGTCCAGTGAAAGTCCATGTTTTCTCTCAAGCAACACACTCTTATGGTACTACCATCAGCCTTTTGTAAATGGAATATCCACACAAAATCCCCACAACACAAAAGGTCTGGCACTTCATCATGCACAAGTTGTGGACATAGCACAGCAATAGCAGCTTCCTCTGGAACAGGGAATCACAGATTGGCACATGCTGGCACAAGAATCACTATCCTGTACACATGCTAATTCAGCAATGCCCATCTGAAACAGATTATCTGTTCATGCCAGAGCTCACTCTAGTCTGACCCACTCCCTGAGCCAGCACCACAAACCAGAACACTTTCCATGCCCTGGAAGAGCAGCATGAGAAAAGAGAAAAGAAAAGGAAAGAGAAAGAGAAAAAGAAAGAGAAAAGGAAAGAGAAAAGGAAAGAGAAAAGGAAAGAGAAAAGGAAAGAGAAAAGGAAAGAGAAAAGGAAAGAGAAAAGGAAAGAGAAAAGGAAAGAGAAAAGGAAAGAGAAAAGGAAAGAGAAAAGGAAAGAGAAAAGGAAAGAGAAAAGGAAAGAGAAAAGGAAAGAGAAAAGGAAAGAGAAAAGGAAAGAGAAAAGGAAAGAGAAAAGGAAAGAGAAAAGGAAAGAGAAAAGGAAAGAGAAAAGGAAAGAGAAAAGGAAAGAGAAAAGGAAAGAGAAAAGGAAAGAGAAAAGGAAAGAGAAAAGGAAAGAGAAAAGGAAAGAGAAAAGGAAAGAGAAAAGGAAAGAGAAAAGGAAAGAGAAAAGGAAAGAGAAAAGGAAAGAGAAAAGGAAAGAGAAAAGGAAAGAGAAAAGGAAAGAGAAAAGGAAAGAGAAAAGGAAAGAGAAAAGGAAAGAGAAAAGGAAAGAGAAAAGGAAAGAGAAAAGGAAAGAGAAAAGGAAAGAGAAAAGGAAAGAGAAAAGGAAAGAGAAAAGGAAAGAGAAAAGGAAAGAGAAAAGGAAAGAGAAAAGGAAAGAGAAAAGGAAAGAGAAAAGGAAAGAGAAAAGGAAAGAGAAAAGGAAAGAGAAAAGGAAAGAGAAAAGGAAAGAGAAAAGGAAAGAGAAAAGGAAAGAGAAAAGGAAAGAGAAAAGGAAAAAGGAAAGGAAAGGGAAATTCTGCACTTCCACTGGGGATAGAATGAGAAGGAACTGCAAAAATGGAAACCTGGGTCAGACATTAGGAAAATAATTTCCAAGTTAAGGACAGTAAGGCCCCAGACCAGAATAGACTGCCTTAGAGAAGACTGAACTGCCATTCTTGGAGGATTTATATGAAAAAACTTGAGAAATCTCTGTTGGGATGATACAGTGTTCATATTTATCATGTTTTCT
>NW_008237244.1:2222378-2227149 GCF_000691975.1 Corvus brachyrhynchos
CCCCCCCGTCCCTCCCCAAAATTCTGCGTCTTTAACAGTCTATAATCTAGGTGCTTGCATAGAAATATGGCAATAACTTTGTTTCCCCAAGTACACAACATTTTACAGTCACTGTGTGGCACTTCAAGGACACTCGGGAACAGCAGCACAATACTCAAACGTTTTTGATTAGAGTACTTCTATTACTGAGTTCCCTGCCGGCTCCGTGGCTCACACGCACGAACACACAGACGCAGGGATGGCTTCAGTAATATTAAGCTGACGGCAAGGAGTTGAGAAGGGTCCTTGTGTAGAGTTCCACAGAAAGCAGTTTATTGCTACAACTTGTGAAGGTTTCCAGAGGCAAATGACCCCGAGCACGTGGCAGCTCAGGGTAAGTACAGGGGTGAGGCTGACACCAGGAGCCAACCGGGGAACCTGAACCGGGGTACAGCACCATAACCGAACATGGCATTCTGGGAGACTGCCTTACCAAGAGCTCCCTCTGTCCCTTGTGCCACTGGCCAATCGGCCACCACATACTTAACTCTTTAGGAAGAAATACTGGAGCTACCAGTGGAGGGAGCAAGCCTCAGAGTTAACCAACTCCAACTGTAGCTAATAAAGGGCAGAGGGAAACACCAGTCTGTTTTTCACAGTACCTTGATTTGGTGATTTCTTAGTGAGAGGGGTGGATTGTATCTGGCAGAGTGAAATGGAGCAGAGGATGTTGCTGAGAGGCTGTATTAAGGACAGGGATGGAGCAGCACGAAGCTCACTCTTGGGAAGGAAGAGAGAACTGTCGGAAGACCCAGAGCAGCTGAGCCTGTCCTCAGTGCAGTCAGTGACAGCCGGGCATGGACCTGCCCTGCTCCTGCGTCTCGCTGTCCCTCTACTCCAGACACAGCCTTCCCAGATCAGCTCCTTGCCCAGCCCCAGCTCCAGTACCTCTTCCTCTGCCCATCTATCTTTCCAAACCTGATAGTATCTCCTAAGGCTTAATAATTAACCAATTCTTAGAGTGAGGAGGGGGAGACAAAGTATACTCGAGGCAATATTTCTGACCAAACTTGGTTCACTACATTCCTATTTCCTCAGCTGCACTGGGCATTAGGGAAAACAATCCCACTGCATAAGCCTGTTGCTTTGTTTGCTTCAGGCACATTACAAAGTAATTAACTATTACCTTTCCAATGTCATGATTGCCTGAGAATGACACTTCTTTCCCTGTTCTGTTGCCAAAATGATTTCTCCTTCACAAGTTCAGTGAACAGATATACAGCTCTTTGTATGAATGCAGAATAGTCCCAAAAACAAGAGAGCAAAATTGCTTTTGCCCACATTCAAGAAGACTCAAAATACAGAGCTCTGAGGTCTTGACATACCTTCCCCACCCCCCCCCGCCCCCCATTTTTTATGAAATAAATTACTCAGAATTTGTGTTTGGCTGGGCTCAAAAGATTATCTCGCACTGAAAAGACTATCTGGACTAAGTAGGCTACCAAAAGCAAACAGTGTTATCAGTCAGGCACTTAGTTTAAAGAAACTGGCACTCCCCTTCAAAAGGTACATGTTCTTCCTTATCTCTTTAACACAGACCATCAAGGTTTTAGCTTTCACACTGCCAATTTAGCACATGGCAGTGCTCTGTAGCTGAACAGAAAAGGAAAACGCTGAGATGTGAAAATGATCAAGCAGTTCCTGAACTCAGAAACAATGTGTGTATTCTAAACAATAAAACCTTAACTATCAGCTGTGTTAATAAAAAAATCTTCAATATTGGCACTTTACAGATACTATTTAAAAATGCTTCCTGTGGTTAACTATAAAGCTGGGTAAACAATAAAACCTTTCTAACTATTCAGCTGTGTTAATTAAAAGAAAATCTTCAATATTGGCACTTTACAGATACTATTTAAAAATGCTTCCTGTGGCTAACTATAAAGCTGGGTTTGCATAATTTCCAACAGTTTAATGCTATCCATCGTGTATCAAAAAGTCATAATTCCTAGGCAAGAGAGAAAATTTATTGAAGTCTGAATGAATTTCAATAACTTCCCTACTTCCATGATAACCTAGAATAAAACCAATTGCATTCACAAATCATAATACCATTGGCACAAAAGAAAAATCTTGTATCTGCTTAGAGCTTTAAGTTACAAAGGATCTTTATCTAACTTTGGTAGAGCTTATGCTTAGAAATAATGTATCTGGAACGCTGAAATATTTATCAATTATTGTCAGTGAAAAATATTGTGTACACTTTACTTTTTTTCCTATTTGTTAGTTCTATGAACAGTGAGCTGAAAGGAGGCAACATGTCCAGGTAACTTATCTGGATTGCAAAAATACTTCAAAGATTTATAATTAAAGCATTATTGCCCCCCATTCAATCCCTGTTTGACTGCAATTCCCTGAAGCTGAGTTATATATTCTAGCTAAATCTCAAACCAGGGGTTTCAAAGAGGTAGTTTCTGCTAAGAATGCCAACTTCCAGGCCCAGCCACCCACGTGTAACACCTGCAAGGACAGGACACACACCCGGTCTGGGCAATAAACCCAGCTGATGACACAGGTTCTCTACAGTGACTTTTATGAGACACCATGAAGAACTTGAGAGCAGCAGCAGAGCTAAAATGAATCTTGGAGAGATCCAGATGAGAATATCAGGTAATACTCAACAAGGGCTCTCCAGCCAGGATTCCTCCCAGACCCCAAATCTCACTCAGGGCTCTGGACTGCAGTTCTGGTGAGCAGTCAGCAGAACCAAGCACACAAACGTCTACGTCCTTTGCAAGGTTTAATCCTAAATCAACTAGGAGAATTTTGCAGTATTAGAATCTAAAGTTTAATGCAAATTCTGTGCCTCAAGCATGAAAACATTCTTTCCTGTTGCCTTAAAACACTTATGCCACATCTTGAAAAGTCAATTTGTTACAGAGGAGGACAAGATACTGTTCTGGGCACCATGAGAGGGGCTATACCTACCTCCTACTGTGACAGGGCTTTTCTCTATAGTCCCCTTTGCTGCTTTGAGGGGGGGCAGTGGGGAGGCAACAGACAAAACTTTTACTACGTTACACGCTTGTTTCGGGTCAAAGCCAAAGGAGAGCAATTTTTGAGGACAAGACTCAAGAATATGCTATTTTGCTGAAAGAACAAATACTAGACAAGTTTACTTAGAAAGCTACAGTGCTTTTAAGCAATAATTTGAACTCTTTTGGATATCCATATAAGGTTGAGAGTGCATTTTTACTGCCTTAATCGCATTTAGTGTTAGAAAACTCTGAAGTCATACCTCGTTAAGAGACAAGATCTCCAAGAAGTCCCTCTCTATGCTGAAAAAAACTTGCAAATTTGATTCCTTAAATTGGGTAAAGGAGAAATGCCTTACCATGCTTTGGGCTCTGTCTTGCCATTGTCCAGGAGTGCCAAGGGTAGAAACAGAGCAACTTAAATCACAAGAAAGAGCAGGAATACACCAAGGGAAGAAAAAACATGTAATAATATGACCAAGTGCCAATGACAGAAAAGTGTGAAAGAAGCAGCAGTATGAAAAAAGACAGTTTAGGGAAAGGAGACATGCTGAAGAACAGAACCATGTAAGGAGAGGAAAGACCAGAAACAGTACATAGTACATCCTAGGGAGGGCATTATAAACCAGTATATACAGCAGGATGTGTTCATGTGTCAGCTGCTTCAGATTCAAGTTGGTACCTCAGTTTAAAGCCAGGGCAGGGTGCGGGCTGAGCAAAGATGTCACACTTTGCCATGGCACACACAGGGAGATGCCCGCTCTGCCATGGTTTTGATCACCTACAACAAGAGACAGTGAAACTGCAGCAGCTACAGTGCAGGTGGAATCTTCACACTTGACAGCAAAATTCCACAAGTACTCCCCCCTACGACTCTACTTAAACGCATAATGGCAAATGCTGGTCAAAGAAAAATAAAACATCATACAAAATATAAAACAAGACAACAAAACAAGATACAAAACTGCAGACCATTCTTTTTCTTTATGTTGAAATAGAAGAGCAGTTATCTTCAAGATTTCTGCAAATCCATGATCTGGCTTCCTGCCTTAAACTTGCACTAATGTTCAGCGTTTAGTACAAGTGTAAGTACATGTACATGTACATTTGTTTAGCAGAAACAAAGCACATTTTATTTGACTCTACTATTTTACAAGAATCTGAAACACATTTAATTAGCTGGTAATAAAAAGCCCCATAGAATTCTAATTGATAGGAAAATATTTTCCTTTCTCACAAAAGGATTAATTTTTTTCAGGACTAGAGAAGCCAGCTAAAAATAAAGCAAGGTTTTTCAAACTGCACAGGATTGCTTTGGTGTTTAAGGAAGGACTAAAGGCGGCACTTTGTACGATAGTGTAGTTGACATGGTGGTGTTCAGTCAAAGGTTGGACTCGATGATCTCACAGGCATTTTCCAACCTAATTGGTTCTGTGATTCTGTGTGTGATTTTCCCTGAAAAATTCTGTATATGGCACAACTCACGAAACTCAGCTGACAAGTTTCCACAGGTATATTCGCAATGTGGCCTTACACCACCTCCCCAGACCACCCGGGATAACAGCGGTCACCTCACCCACCCACAGAGCTGCAAAAAGATGCCCAGTCAACTCCCAACGCCTTTCAACCTACAGCCCGAGCTTCTTTAGCACAAAACACAGCGATAAAACACGCTTAACTTAAGGAACGACCAGAGCAGAGCCTAAACGCTAAACTCGGTTTATTCCCGGCCTAGTGACACTATTCCTCCCGAAGCC
>NW_008237244.1:2228587-2258821 GCF_000691975.1 Corvus brachyrhynchos
CTCTTCACGTCCGTCCGAGATGAAGGGTAGCTTGAGGAAAACATCGCAGTCATTAGCACCTTTTAATAACCGCGCAGGAGCTGTGTGTGTATGAGTGCGTGATTAAGAGGCCGGGAGAAGGAAGTAGGGCGCACCGGCGTGGCTGGGTAGTTTCACAGGCGTCCAGGCCGAAGCGTTTGTTAAAACACCATGGCAGGTCTGTCACGTGCAGGGAGGGCATCAAACTGCTCGGGCCTCCATGTGCTTCTTCCTCATGTAGCTGGAGCCCGAGCTGTGCTCTCATCCGTGTGACTTCGCACGAAACTCTGACATTGTTTCCCAACTCGTGTTTTTATGAAACTTGGTTTTTTACGAAGTGTTGTTGCTTCTCTGAAGTTATATCGGTAAAGAAACTTTCTCTGTAACACTGGGACAAGTGTGATCCATTTGGAGGGTGTTTGACTAAAAGAGCCGAATGTGACGGTTTTAAGTTTTATGGAGTCCAATTTAAAAAAAGTAGTAACTGACCAACTAGAAAATACGTGATTTCAAGTACATTTAAGTAAACAGCTTTCTATTATAATGGTTTTATTTTCAAACGTTTGAAAGTGAGATACTGAAATTACAAACTTTTCAAGCAATTAAATTTAACTGGCTTTCAAAATTAGCTTTAGCATACAACCATTATCAGATCAGACTTTGGTGTACCGATGGTATCTGTATGTAAGTAGTAAAAGTTACTGCCTCATATTCTTAATAGGCAGATACTTCACCTATTAACAGCTCTCACAATTCAGAGAGCTTTTGATTTATTCAGCCATTCTTTAGGATGAGACGAGTTGAATGCTTGTTTTGACATACTTTGCTTTCATTCAATAAAAGTGTATATGGTACAGTTTCTCAGAAAGAAAAACAAGGGGGGTTAGCACAGGTCAGTACTGTGATACAATAATGTCAGGGTATAAGCTGAAGGTGATTAAAATGCTTCTTCTCCTTAGTATTGAGAGAGTTCCATAAGGGCTGACTTTATCTTGAGCAAGCAGTATATTTTATGACTTGGTTTGTAATTTTTCAAATGTGGAAACAAATACAGCTTTTTCACCTGAGCAGTGCTTAATTCAGAGTTTTTGAATATGTCTCTTAGAAAGGTGCTGTTACTCCAAATGTTACATGTATTTTTCAGACTTTGGGAGACACACATATTTTAGGCTACAACTAGTCTAGTTCAGCTAAAAGAATTTTTCATCTGTATCAAACTGCATCTGGCACATATCTGGAAGCAGTTGTTTAAAATACAGTTCAATGGTATTGCACGATTATACTTTTTCAAGATTTTCAGAATTTTATATTCTTGGCAAATACCTAGAAAGCATTTGCTGGGGGCTCTTTGTAGATCATTATGTTAATTTATTGCAACCTTGAAATATAAGTTTTGAGGATGAATGGTTATTCTTACAATAATACTGGTTTTATTTTGCTTCCAAACTAGATTCCTTTTATTGGTTTAGCCAAATTTTTAGCTACATCTCAGGCGATGCCTATTAAATAGCTAGTAACAACTACCTTGGGTTTTGAAAAACAGCTTTGAAGGTGTGCTTGACATTACCAGCTGTCTGTAAACGAGGGATCTCAAAGCTCTTCCAAAAACTAATTAGGCCTGATGACACATTTGTGAGGTATGCACACATTTCAGAGTTGTGACTTTTCTGAATTTGAGTCATAGTCTGGAGTAAAACTCGGGCAATCTTACTTAATCACTAAACTAGAAATATTCTTGAGTAATCTGAAACTGCACCAGAATCCTTTGGATTTTTAGAATGGTTATATTCCCAGAGCTATTTTATTTCATAGCTATTGCTGTTTACCTTTAGCACAGGTTAGCATTAAGTGTGTATTCTGTGTGATTTTGAAATTGTTAAAGTGGACTGTCCAGTTGACTAAAATGGGAGCTGGTGAGTCATTGAACGAGAGCTCTAAGCAGAATCAGCAGAAGTACAGCCTGGGTAGGTGTGTCCATTGGTAACAAGTTCGCTGCTGAATGGAGCTGCCTCCTGCAACCGGCACAGCCTTTTATGACTGAAATGTAATGAAAGTGAGCCAGTTTCACTCGTTGGTAATTTTAATGACAGTAGCTTGTACCTGGTTGTAGATGGAGTCTACTCATGTTTTAAAAATCTACCGTGGAATGACAATGTGGTGTTGATTAAGCAGAAGTATTTAAGTTTCTTGTACTGCTGCTCCATAGGAGAGATGAGGAGAGCTGTTGGAGTTTCCATGCTGTCCTTGTGGAGAAATTGCTCTGGTCTAAGACATGGGCTCACTATTTGTTAAGAGTGGTAATGCTTGCGAAGGACCCATGGACCCAACTTTGAGTCAGATGATTGGGAAATGTGTCTAGGAACACACATTTTTGAGGAGTGTCAGGATTATTCTAGAAGCAATTAGCATGAATTAGAAAAGCCTCTTTTCTAGTAAAGGAAGCCCTGTTACAACTTCTAGAAATAATGAACTGTTTGTTGCTGGCACATCTATTGGTGCTGGTAGTAATAATTCTAATGACATCCAGGGCAGTAGTGAAGTCTTACAAGTTTCTACTGTGGTCAGTCTGATATCCACAGGGGTTTTTTTGTTTTTAATTTTTTTTTCTTTTTCATTTCCCCACACCCCCCCACATTTGTAGTATAAAGCCTTCCAATTACTTTTATTTCTCATTAACAGTATTAGGTTGCCTTTTCTCTCCTGCTTAATTTATATTAAAGTTTTTGAAAGCTTTATTAACTTACTTAGAAGACTGGCATGTAGTTTTTGTGGCTTCAGTTTAAATCAGTTGCTGAGTTGCTACTGTCATGTGAATATGGTAATAGTATCAATAATATTTTTCCCCATGAAAATGTTAGATATCCATCTCTTTAATGCCCATAGATGTCTTTCAGAGAATATAATCTTCAAATTTATTTCTAATCTGACAATGTCACAAGAAAGGATAATTAAACATGGTGTATCAGCTGAATTCCAGGCTCATTGCAAATTGTCTTTGGCTGTGACATGCAACAACATAGCTCAAGATAAAAGCAGGACTTAAAGAACAAAAACCTTAAATAAGGGTTTTCATAATGTGATTGGCCTTTGGTCCTCCCCAAAAAAAATTAACTGACATGGTTGCTGTTTTTAACTAACACTAAGCTGATTTCAGTTGTGTTAACATGGTGTTGTTCTGATATTTGCAAATTACAGTGAAGTGAGTTAATGCCAATGGCTGTGACTTCAGGTATTTACTGGGACTTTTTTCAGTGTTCTTCCAGACTTACAGGAGCAGGGATGAAAAGGAACTGCTGTACTTGAGAACTATTGCTCTTTTGTGCTTAAATACGTTGTTGACTTAGAACATCACAGACATGTCTTGTGGCTTTGAAGAGACATGTGAAAACTGAACAGGTCTTGATACTTCCCCATCTAAATACACAAATAAAATCCCCTGATTTTACATGCAGGATTTAAAAAGTTAGTTACGGAGTTCTACTGGAAAAACTACTCAATTGGAGTAACAAAACCTGGTTTACATTACCCTGGTTTGCTGTTTTAATTCTTGCTCCTTCATTGAGCTCTTACGTATTTCATTGTGAGCTTTTAAAATATATGTATCATTTCAGATTCTCAAAACTTAATAAGTGCTAGTGTTGAATCTCTTTGAACTGTCTTGCCCAGAATTTCATCACAGATCTTTTTGGTCACTGACGAAGTTGTGTGGAACAGCTGCCTGAGCGAGGTTTGAACATCCACCTAGAAAGGAAATTTTGTTGGTTTAGAGGTATTGGTACTGTAGGTGTTCTTGGGTTGACGTTTGCAAAAGGCCTCATATAGGCACAAGCAGTACCCCTACAAGCATTTTTATTGGCACAGTATACACCTATGTGATCTGGGATAAGCCAGCTGGTTTTCACAAATGTAAAAACTTTGTAATGGCCACCACTTGCTGCCTTTTTTCCTGTCACCATACCATCTTTTCATAGACCTAGTTCTATAAGCTCATGAGATTTCTACAGCCTGCTCAGCTGACTTGTGCTACTTCCTAAGTGCATCTTTTGCTGATGAGTTTTTGCCAGTTCTTCC
The DNA here is from genome assembly GCF_000691975.1 of Corvus brachyrhynchos. Lineage (NCBI taxonomy): Eukaryota > Metazoa > Chordata > Aves > Passeriformes > Corvidae > Corvus > Corvus brachyrhynchos. Next base: position 2,232,677 of record NW_008237244.1, read on the forward strand.
TTGCATACAACAGACTACATTGGAGGCTTAGGTTTGCATCTTGGTGATGGTGCTGGACTTGAAATAGTAAAAATATTATTAAGCATTGTAATTCAGCTGGTATTTGTGTGCTTATTAAGATAACTAGCATTTTCTACTAATTCCATAATGTTTTTCCAGCTGAACGAGCTTTGGACACGATGAACTTTGATGTCATTAAAGGCAAACCAGTGCGCATCATGTGGTCTCAGCGCGATCCATCTCTACGCAAAAGCGGTGTAGGAAACATCTTCATCAAAAACTTGGACAAATCAATTGATAACAAAGCTTTGTATGACACATTTTCTGCTTTTGGGAACATCCTGTCTTGTAAGGTTAGTGGAAAATAAAACATATTGACACAAAGACTTCTCAATTTATGCTGGAAACATTCCATGGGTATTACAGCAAGGTTTTTCATTAATAGGTGGTGTGTGATGAAAATGGATCCAAGGGTTATGGATTTGTACATTTTGAGACACAAGAAGCTGCAGAAAGAGCAATTGAAAAAATGAATGGTATGCTGCTTAATGACCGCAAAGTGTAAGTACATAAATACGTGTTTGGCTATCAGCAAACTGAAATTCATTTTACAGCAAAGGTTTAAAAGCTTACTTAGGAAAGGAATGTTCTAAAAATTTCTTATTTTGAGATGATGTAGAGTTTTAGTGCTAGGGATTTTAAGAATTGTGTTATCTGCCTATTCTAAAGGCAGACTAAGTTCAAAAAGGCAAATAATGGACTCTGGAGGAAAAAATCATTGTGTTAATTGTCTTCCAAGCCAATACTGTAATGAGGATTTGGCATCTTCCCTGGTTTTCTGATCTTACTGGTCTGAGATAAAATACAATCCATTGAGTATTCTGAATAATATTTCCTTTGTAAGAGTTGTGAGATAGGTGTGTTATCCACATTTTGGAGTCAGCTGATACTTAGAGTTACAGTTACTTGGCACTTAAGAGTGGTCAGATCAGACTAGTATTTTTGTATGAATGTCTGTTAATAGGCATATAGGGAGTAGAAAATAAAACTTAGAGAAGCGTAATGTTTTAAACATTATCACTGTTCACCATTGTAGGAAAAAAGTTATTTGGCAACTTGTTTAATAATATTTAGGCTGGGGGAGTGAGTGTGCCTCACAGCTATGCCTAGGGGATCATTATGGTGTTTGGTATAATTGCAAAAGAACAGCTTTCTAAATACTTAGGAGGGTTTGGAAAAAAGATAACAGAAGTCAGCATCAGGTTACCATCATGGATTATTTTTATATTTAGAAATGGATAGATCAAGTCGCATATAGGGAGGACATACATGAAATGCCAGTCTTCCTGCTTGTTCTGTTCTTGACTGCCATACTGTGGATGCTTTTATTCAGCATCCATGTTTATATAACCTTAAATTAATAAAAATGGTCAGCATGCAGTCATAAAAGCATGTGGGTAAAATAATATCATGAGAGTTAATTTTGCTTTGAATTTCTATTCAAGCTAGTCTTTTAGAAGTCAATTAAAACACTTCACTCACTATCAAAATCTGCTGAACACACTGCACTTCCATTCTTACTATACTTGATTGCTATAAACTGGGTGAAATGTTCAAAGTTTAAAAATTACTTAGTTACTGGATGCTACTGTATTGCATTTGCCAGATTTGGAACTATAAGGTTAGTACAATAAAATTTTAAAGGGGGAGTCTGCTACAGTCAGAAATCACTGTCAGCCACGTACACTCTGTGCTAGGGCAGGTCCTTGGGCTGCAGAATGTTATGTTCAGGTTCTGTACTTTCTGACAGTATAAGCTGTCATTGACATTGGTGCTCCCAGCCAATTTGCAATGGTATTTGACTCAAGAGCAAATTAACTATTTATTTCACTATGTCTTTAAAAAAAAAAAGTCTTTGATATAGGCTGGAAAGGTGTGTTAGGGAGTGGGTGCAGTTAGTTAAATATTGCTTGCTTAAAAACTGGATCAGAGAGCAGTGACTGCTTTAAGGCTGCCAAGTTTTTAGTATGGCAGAGGGATTATGCTGTTATCTAGAATTTCTGTTTAGCCTCTTTACTTAGTACTCTTTCCATTGTCGAGCTCTTGTCAAAGGCTGTTTTGTAAGAGTGAACAGTCTCACCAATGGCTTGAAAGCATTTTCATGCCTCTTAACTGGGATAAACATGCTGATGTAGCAAAGGATAGTGGAATTTTTTCTGATGGAGTTTTATCATGAACATTTTATCTAAAGAATTTCATACCTATAGTGAACGAGACTGATTAAGAATAAAATACAGTGCTAGAGGACTAAAGTAAATGTTTAAACCTTGAGAGACTTGCTTTAATCTGTATTACTCTGTTCTTCCTACAACTAGATTTGTTGGAAGGTTTAAATCCCGCAAGGAACGTGAGGCAGAGCTTGGAGCCAGAGCAAAAGAATTCACCAATGTTTACATCAAAAATTTTGGAGAAGACATGGATGATGAGAGACTTAAGGAACTCTTTGGCAAGTTTGGTAATGTCTTAATGTTTATATAAACACAAGTGAACTTCAACTTCCTACTTGTATCTTATCTGTACAGTGCCCTGAAATACAAGGAATCAGGGCTGTCTGATGTTGATTTAAAAATGTAATAAAGGTTACTAAAAAGTTGGTACTTAATTTCAGTTTCAAAAGTGCAGTAATATCTGAATTTTAAATAGGCAGAATAGCATATATAATCCTGTCATCAGAACTGTTTCCAATAATCTGAAAATAGTGTGTCTATGGGTTCGGCCATTTTTTGAAAGTTGCAAATAGAAGTGTTCTTTGGTTTAGTACAGATTGATGTTATGAATGCACCTACAGGATGTGTGACAAATGAGTTTACTGTTGCTTTCACTGACCTGCAGACTTACCTCTGTTATTCAGTTGTATTGTGGTGGTTGACCTAATACAAAATTATAAGGAACTATTCCAGTGCCAAGCTATGACATTCTGCCTTGATCCTCAGTTACACACAGGGCAAAATTATGGCAGACATATGACCATGATCTAGTAATGTATATGATGTGTCACCATCAAAATAGGAAATGGCAAATCCCTTAATGCAGTTACAGGTTCTTCACCTTTTATTTTCAGCCTCAGCTTTTTTTAAAAATTTTCTTCCCTGTATGCTTTTGATGTTCTCCAGTGGATATTATGTAAAGCAAGGGAAGCCCTTGTACAAGAAATACCCTGTAGCAGCCTTAAGCATCATTCCTTAAGCACAGGAAATTCCTTTCTGCTCTTCAAGTATCTGTGGTTGAAACAGTAGCAAATTTAGCTGCTACAGCTAAATTAGCTACTTCAATTGAGTCTGTGAACTCCAATTTTCTAAAGATCTGGAATTGCTGAACTAGGATGCCCTTTCACCAGGAAAAATAGTAAAATGTATACCTAATTGCAAGGCTTCCCTCTGGCTTTTTCAGTACCTGTTTCAAAGGATGGAAGTGCTAATACTTTTTTAAATGTCATAATTTTTAATGATAAAATAAATTTCATTCACTTTGAGGTAAAATTTTGTTTGAAAATACAGTAAAAAGAAAATCAGCATGGCAGACTTCAGCCATAATGGATGAAGTTCATTGGAGCAAATTAGTAATTTCTTATTAATGGGTGATACTATTATTGGTGCAGGAGTCCTTTGTAATACAAGTGAAATAAACTAAATATCTTCTAAAGAGGATGTTCAAAAGGTGAGAAGAATACACTGTATATGAAGCATAAGTATTTCATTCTCCTTTTAGGTCCTGCTCTAAGTGTGAAAGTTATGACTGATGAGAGTGGAAAATCTAAAGGCTTTGGCTTCGTTAGTTTTGAAAGACACGAAGATGCCCAAAAAGTAAGCTTTTGGACTTAATTTTAGGAATTATGTAACTGAGACCCAAGTAATACGTTTCATTGAGTGATTAAGTTTTTTTAATTGGTCAAGGACACTACAAAAAGAAGTGCTCACTCCTTAAATTACTTAACACAGTTTCTGTAATTTAGAATGCTTTCTTATGAGTAAATGTCAATTGGTCTAAGGAGCCTGTTAAGTCAAGATACTGTGATACAGCTGGAACTAGTGCAGATATGGGGAATCTTGAATAATTTAAAAACCTGTTGTAGTTGGGCTTAAAGGTCTCAATGATATTTGGACTCTCTCATGCTGAGGAATATACAGCATAGTAAATTACTACATCTCTGAATCATTGGATCCAATTTGGTTGCACAAAATGTTTGTGCAAGGCAGAAGGAATTGTGTTTTCAAACTGCTGCTCTGCAAATTGGCACAGCTGTAAGAAAATAGTCATAGAGCCATGTGATGTTGCTTTTACTCTGAGGGGTAACTTTGGAAGAAGGGTCCTTTTTATTTGTGTATATGTCTATAACATGCCAGTATGCTGTATAACTTAATTCTTTGTCAATCGGTTGTTTTGATATGTCAGTTGATTGTGACAGTAGGGACATAGCATCAGGAAAAAAACGCAGTACAGAACAAATCATGGCAACAAACAAAAGTTTGCTTTTCAAAAGGCATTTTGGTGATTTGTCACTACTGCGAGTGTACAAGTGAGAGATTAGAACAAATTCTGTCTGTCTTAACATGTACATTTTTCAGTCTAGCATACATTAATTGATGAGTAGTTTCTCTTACTGTAGTCAGAATCATGTTGGGTATTTTAAATGATACAAAATTCCATTATCTCTGTAAATATGTCTAAATTGATCATAAATATATACAATAAACTGGTGACTTCTGGTTTTAAATTAATTGAGCACATATGTGCCAGAGTTTTCACATCTGAAGAGTTGTAACAGAAGTAGTTCATATTTTCATACTTCTAAGTATTTCCTTAATGAAAGACTAAAAGTGAAAAATAAAAAAATAAGCTATACATGCTATCCATAGCTTAACATGTAGTATAGAAAGATCTGATAGGTACTATGGTTTCAGATGTTACTTTTAAAGATAGCACTAGGTGAATTAAAGCTTTTCAACTTTATTTCCTTACTTTTCTCTGCCGTTAGCAAGATAAGGCTGGAGAAATAGTTCTTGCAACTTGGGATTTTTCATCCAGCTTCATATAAAAAAAAGTGGTTTGCATCCCTTGTGACTTGTCTTCAACAAGACAGAAGCATACTTGGAAAGCAATTTTCATGTTAGCATAAGTGGGGAAGTTTGGGGGTATTTTGTTTCAATTAGTGGTATTTTAAGATGGATTAGCTCTTTTTCTATAATCCTTATGTAGCTTTTTATATTTAAATTGCATTTTTTTTGTATGTCTGAAAAATGCTTGAGTACGAAGCACTGCTAACTTGTTTTTTAATGAAGGCTGTAGATGAGATGAATGGGAAGGAGCTCAATGGAAAACAAATCTACGTTGGCCGGGCTCAGAAAAAGGTGGAAAGACAGACGGAGCTGAAGCGCAAGTTTGAACAAATGAAGCAGGACAGGATCACCAGATACCAGGTTCAGTTTTAAAGCAAGAGGACTAACTCTATTACATGGTATTTTGAGATTTACACAGAACACTTGCTTTTAAAAATAACTTGCCTGTTTTCTTAGGGTGTAAACCTTTATGTGAAAAATCTTGATGATGGGATTGATGATGAGCGTCTCCGAAAAGAGTTCTCCCCATTTGGTACAATCACTAGTGCAAAGGTAAAAGTTCATCAATTGTGCTTATCTGTTCTCTGAAAATTAGTAGTGATCTGTCACCAAAGAAAAGTTTATTTCATTCAGTAACAGATGTGATCCACTATAAATATGGGCATAAGCTTTCTTGATTATTGTACGCGTCAGGTTAAATACCATATGATCATCCTTTCTTGAAATAAACTAAGTCGTGAGACTAGTGTGAGAAAAATTACATCTTTCCAGTGCAATATTGTGCTCATTATTATTTCAATGAGATTTTCATCTCTATTCAGGTAACAGTTAGCTATTAATTACACAATAATACTCGTTTTTATAAAAAATTCAGTAAAACAAACTGTGGTCTCACTTCTAATAAGCTGAAACAAGAAACCCATGCAAGTTCAGTAGGCATGGCACAGGACATTTAGTTATAAAATTAAATTTTGTACTGACAGGTGATGATGGAAGGTGGCCGCAGCAAAGGATTTGGATTTGTATGCTTTTCATCACCAGAAGAAGCCACCAAAGCAGTCACGGAAATGAATGGTAGAATTGTGGCTACTAAACCATTATATGTAGCTCTAGCCCAGCGTAAGGAGGAGCGCCAAGCTCATCTCACCAACCAGTACATGCAGAGGATGGCAAGTGTAAGAGCAGTACCTAATCCTGTAATCAATCCCTACCAGCCAGCACCTCCTTCAGGATACTTCATGGCAGCTATTCCTCAGGTATGTGTAGAGATGAGTAACTGTATATTTTGTACTGTGTTTAAAATCTGCTTAGATTTAACAGTAAATATAACTTAGCACGTGTCCATGATTCCAGCATTTCAATTTCATAGTAGGATGGTGATGGGCTGTTCAGCATGCCCTTCACAGACAACAAAGTTACGTGATGTTGTTGTGTTTGGCAGACTCAGAACCGTGCTGCGTACTATCCTACTAATCAGCTTGCTCAACTTGCTAGACCTAGTCCTCGCTGGACTGCTCAGGGTGCCAGACCTCATCGTAAGTCACTTCTTTACCTCTTTCCAGTGATTGCTGTAAACTGTAGCATTTACCTTTGCACTTTCAAATACATTTTCATGGCATTGCAGTATCAGTCTTCTCTTTGTTGTGTTGTCACCACTCACTGTTTCAGCATGTAACAGTATATTTTTTCCAAACCACAGCATTCCAAAACATGCCTGGTGCTATCCGCCCAGCAGCACCCAGACCACCGTTCAGTACCATGAGACCAGCTTCTTCCCAGGTTCCAAGAGTCATGTCAACGCAGCGTGTTGGTGAGTTTGATTTATGCAAACTAGGTATTAGACTTCTGTTCCAATTTTGCTGGTTCAGCATGATCTTGCAAAAGCATTTGGAAGTTTATTATCACACATGGTAACACATCCTCCTTTTATGGCTCTTCCAAATGAATAAGCTAGTATCACCTTCTAGTAATTGCTTTAAATACTGTCCCAGCAAAGACTCCAGCTGTGATCCCATCTCTTTAGGATGAAGTACTTATTCTTGTGTGTGCTTCAGTAATACAGTATGATGGCTTCTGTAATTTCTAAACATAGTTGCAGTAATTGTAATAGTAGGTTGCATGTAGAAATAGAGATGATACAATTTTAGCTCGTACTAATTTTTTTATATTCCATATATACATATTTTATTATTGGGAGCCAGTATCATGAATGCAAAATCTGCACATCACTGAATGAAACCAGAATTGGCTGTAATCATAGAATGGTCTGGGTTGGAAGGAACCTTAAAGGTCATGCAGTTCAACCCCCAGAGGCAGGGAACTCTCTACTAGGCCAGGGTACTCAGAGCCCCATCAAGCCTGGTCTTGAACATCTCCAGGGATGGGGATTCCACAACCTCTCTGGAGGCATAATTCTCCCAGAATGTATTAGACAGCCATCTACTTCCTAAAAGTATCTTTTTTAGAATGACTGACATAATGTGCTCAGGAAATCAAATGTCCTTTAGCTTACAATGAAATTACATTAATACTCAAACAAAGTGGATTTTTTATCTCAGATCTTTTTTCAGTAGCATGTAAAAAGGGTAATTCATGAGTGAAGTGACTGGATAGTAGCATCCAGTAAATTTCAGGGTTTGAACCTTTGGATGTGACCAGTAATGTGACAGTTGACAGCACTACTAAGACGAATCTATAACACAATACCTAATTTAGGTATTTGATTCAAGTTGGTTTGTTGGGCAAAAAATAATTATAATAATAATTATTTGGATATGGAATTATGTTACTATTTTTTCAGCTAATACATCAACACAAACAATGGGTCCACGTCCTGCAGCAGCAGCCACTGCAGCCACTCCTGCCGTGCGCACAGTACCACAGTACAAATACGCTGCGGGTGTTCGCAATCCTCAGCAGCATCTCAATACGCAGCCGCAGGTTGCTATGCAGCAGGTATGTGATCTGGGGAGCTGCTCTGTGCTTTTACTGATGCTCTTTGCACAGGAAGGTGGTGAGGGTGATGGGAGAGCAATTCAGGCTCTGCATCATGGCAGTAGAGTAAAAGCACTAGGGAATTGAGTATATTTCAAGTTCACCTGGGATAGGATGTGATCCTGTGTTGCTTCATACTTTTCAGTTCCTTCATACCTTAGCCTAAATTCTTGTGTTTGCTCCTCAGTGAGGCAGTTTCTAATAACCTTCAGCATCATCACTCAGCTCTAACCAGTAGTAGTTGATTAAATAGACATAGCCGTTAGTTTCTTTGATGTTTCTGACACTCTAGGCATTGTGTATGCTGAGTTGTGAATTACTGGCTATTTGAAGCTGTACCTAATTATGAAGTAGAATTTCATTTTCAAATGTTGTTAAATTAATTTGCAGCCTGCTGTCCATGTGCAAGGTCAGGAACCTTTGACTGCTTCCATGTTGGCTTCTGCCCCTCCACAAGAACAAAAGCAGATGTTAGGTATGTACATGATACCTTTCTCTACACATTGTAGCAGAAGGACAGTCAAAGTACACTTTTATCAATCTTAAAATGCAGAGTAAATTGTTTTAGCAGTAGAACAAGGTGTTGTGTTTCCCTTATCCCTTAAATTTAGGCTGGATTTGTCCCTGATTAGCTTCTTTCTCTCTAGGTGAACGTCTATTCCCCCTTATTCAAAACATGCACCCTACTCTGGCGGGTAAGATCACTGGTATGTTGTTGGAGATTGACAACTCTGAACTCCTCCACATGCTCGAGTCTCCTGAGTCTCTTCGTTCGAAGGTAGGGGGACTTTGGCCTTGCACTGGTTCCATAGGTGGTTAAGTCTTACAAGGATCTAACAGGTGTTTGTGCTGGCACAGTGGAGTAACAGCAATGCAGCGGTGGCTCAGGGCAAGAGTATCCTCTCAAAGGGTGACAGTGACTTACATTGCATAAACTGGAATTGTAATGTTCTCCTTTTTCTTTTTAACAATGCAGGCGTTGTTTATATATATGATTTCCACTGTATTATTAAATATAAACGAATTGCTGTGCTTCCCTTAATTAATTTTTCTTTTTTACTGAACAGGTTGATGAAGCTGTAGCCGTACTACAAGCCCACCAAGCTAAAGAGGCTGCTCAAAAGGCAGTTAATAATCCCACTGGGGTTCCAAGTGTTTAATAAGTAAGTCGGACCACTGTAGTTCCATAGGTTGACTGGGGCAAGTCTTTGGTCCATGGCCTTGTAAGCAGCATGTGTCCAGGCTCTGTGTCATTTGCAGCCACAGGAAGTAACAGCTATGGTAAAAACCTTCTGTGCTCACTTGGTTAGCAAAAGTTACTGATGTGTCGTTGTTTTTAACAGCACATTTAGCTGGAATTTGTTCTAGGCATGTGTACAAAAACGGGCAGTTCTGTCAAATGCTACTATTCATACTGTTGTTTGAGAGCAACTTATGGAATTGAAATAAGCTTAAAAAGGCATTCCAACCCCCTTTTACCTTAAGTCATTAAAGACCTTATTTACACTGTAATCTGAATATACTTAGCAACTTCTAAAATTGTACAGTAAGTGAAAATTAAACTATATATTGTCTTAACTTCACATTTGGGTGAATTTAATGTCAATTAAAATAATGATTTTTCTTCATTGCCTTCTGTGGGGTTGGTGTCTTAATTGTGCATGACAGAGGCAAATGGTGGTACCTTAACAATTTTGATAGGGAAGAAATGTGAAGTTGAACATAAAAAGGAATCTGTTATCTCTTCTGTCTAGTTAGGTTTTGCCTGTGAACTTGCTTACCACATTTGTAGCTATCATTTGAAGGTGCCTGCTTTCACATCTGATCACACAGAATTTTCTTTTTTTTCTTGATATTTTAATTTCTGCAATTTTCCTTTTGGGGTCAAAATTTGAGTCATGATTTTTACACTTTTTTTTTTTTTGCTAGTGACACTTTCACAATGGAGGTAAGTGCTGAATAGGTTGTCTCTCCTAAACTAAGATGCCCAGACTTTGAGACCATTACTCCGTCTGCTGCATGATGTTTTAATAATTGAAAATTGAAAATACTGCTAGAGTAGTTATTTGATGAGCCTCAGTGTGCTGGCCTCAAGAGTAGATGTGACCTGAGGTCAATCACCGTAACATTGTGCTTAAAGTGGTGCTGTCTGAGGTACTGCCCAGTTCTAGAGTCAGTTTTGTCTTGCCAAGGATCACAGACTTTTGAATACTTTTGTGTCCCTAAAAAGTGGGGGGACCTCTGATACTCTGCTTCTAAAGAATTTTGGTGTCATTGATACAGTGAAAGCCCAGAGTGCTGTGTGGCATACAGCAGCAGAAAGCATATCAGAAAATGTGTAAGGTGCTGCTTTCATTTTAAAACGTAACAGCATTGTTTTTCTTTGCAGAACTATCCGGGACTACAATCTAGAACTTCGCTTCACCGAAGAAAAAAAAATCTAAACATGGAAAAACTATTAAATATTGAGAAAAACATTGCAAAATATAAAATAAATAAAAAAAGGAAAGGAAACTTTGAAGCTTACGTACAGAGCAACGCCGGGGCTAGCAAAACAAATGCTGGTCCTAGATTACTTATTGATTTAAAATTTAAAAAAAAATAGTAAAATAAAAAATACAAATTAATGTTTTATAAACCCAGGGGAAAAGAATTTTCAGCACAGTACAAAAATTTAAAGCATTCCTTTCTTTAATTTTGTAATTCTTTACTGTGGAAAAGCTCAGAATATCACCACTGTTTTAGTTGACAGTGAGAATTGATAGCTGAGCAAAGAAACATAATTTGGATTATAAAATTCTTGGTTTAATAAAAATTCCTTAAACACTGACTTAGTTGTGATGGTTTCTTTTGTACAGTGTAATTTTCATAAACTTGTCATCCAGAATGCCAAGTTAGAATCCCACTCTATAGTATGCTTTAGTGGATTGTAGAGAAGATTAGCCTACACCTGTAGACTGGCTTCTAAACAGTAGAAGTGAAGGGAGGGGGAGAAATGTTTGGGGTTTTCTTAATAAATTGCTGCTTTATCTGAATCTGGTCTAGTGTACAATAGCATAGAAGTAATTCTGTCTTCACCCAGGGATGATGGGATCTTCAGGTCAGTTTGTGTCACTAGAAGGAGTTTGCAGTGAAATGGCTAATGGCACTAAAGTGGGAAGAGGCAGCACTGCCACATGAGCTGTTTCGTTTGCTACAGAACCATACTGAAGTTGGGAGTTTTGTGGGATTAACACTTAAATGTGTAATCAAGCTAATTTTTAAATGCATAACTGAGAGAGTAAAAAAGGGCTTTTGTTGTAAAACAAACTTTCCTGTGTGACTGAAGTTTGTCCATCCACAGATGGATTATCCTACAGTTGCTGCCCTGTAGCTGCTTCCCCCCCCCCCCCCACCCCCTTTTAGAGAGGGAGTACTTTCTGCAGACCTGTGGAATGGGAAGGGATATTTTCTGCCCAGTTTAGCCCATAATTGGCTTTAAAAGTTGCTTTGTCAAAATTGATAATGCAAAGGGAGAAATGAAGCAGTGAAAAATGGCGTGTCCTGCTTTTACAGAGAAGAGGGTAAAACTTGGCATGCTGGGATGGGGTTGGGAAAAAGGCACTAAGATCTGTTAGTCAGGGAGGAAGGCATGACCTTTAGCCACTGGAATCTGTTGGGTTTCAGTTGCTGTATGTAAAGAGTAAAGGCTTTATGGAATTCGCAAGAAGGGAGTAGTTCGTTCTGGAAGTCTCTGAAATCCATGTTGTGTGGTGGGAATAGCAGTGTTCTCTGATCTGTTGTTGCAGTCAAAACCCTTTAGTATGCTTTCTGAAGTCCCCTAAAAGACAGTTCAAGAGCCCCCTTATTTTTCCTGTCTTGCAAAGATCTTCATGTTTTCTGTTATGGAATTTGAGAAATAAGCATAATGAGGTGAAATTGGTCTGGTGTAAATGGATTCTAATTAAAATCCTTTGCTGTAAAAGCATTAGGTTAAACTTGTGTAATTCTTACACTCAGTCCTGTCCTGTCCTGATGGTGACAGACTGGGATAGCCTTTCAGTTGCAGTCTTGCTGAGATGTATGTCTAGAATTAAGAATTTTTGAAATTGGATGGTAAATCCTACAAAAGAGAGAGTTCAAGGAAGATATGTACATGTTAAGAGGCTGAATTTATAACTTTGATTTTATGTAATGTCTACTATAAAAACATTTAAACTTCAGAGACAGTTTTAATGACCTAAAAATATTTAGCACCATAATGGGAATGCTGAAGAATCTGATGATATTAAAGGTTTAATGGAAGGTCTAAAGGATAATACAAAAATCTTCAGGATTCTCAGGGCACTAGCAGGAAAGTAAGAGGCCACCTCACTTGTGCTTGTTTTCCTAGATAAGTTGGGTGTTCTGTGAGTCTGCTGGAGTTAACCAAACTAATTTTTGTTTTGTAAGAATCAGCAAATTATTTAACATCTTGCCTATGGGGAAACTGAAAAAGGAGAACAGAAAGTCTTTTGGTTTGTACAAGATTGCTGTAGGTGTGTCATGCACTAGCATCTGTACCAGCATGAAATACTGGTAGTAACTTCTGTGATGGAAGGAAACAGTGAGGCAATTCTGCCAAGGTGATCATAACGGCTTAAGAAAACAAAGCTGTGGGTTGATTGGGTTTATTTCTTCATCACAGTCTTGATTACGAGGTAATTCCCTGCTGCAGATGCCTATTTAATAAATGTCTTCTATTTTATTTCTAAATATTAAAGATAGCAAACAAGTCATTTTTTAGTGTCTTTACCAATGTGTCTTTGCAATACTACTGTAAAACAATGCAGCATGCAGAAAAATCAATTTTTTCAATGGCAGTAGAGAACTGTTCCCTTGGATTAAGAGGCAGCCTGACTAGTAAGCACTTCCTACTGCCACACGTTCCCTCTAGTATGTGTCAGAGGCTTATGCTGATCCTCTGCACCCTGCAGCCAGCCAGTGCTAAGCTGATTTTGCTGGATATTCTAGCATTTCATTCCTTCAGTCCTTTCGTGTCTTCCATCCTAACCACAGCAAACACTTGAGAGTTTAGCAGCAGCCAAAAGCCTGCTCCTGAAATGAGTAGCGGTTTGAATGAATGTGCAGTATTATATTTGCCATCTGCTTTTCCAAGCAAAATGTGGCTATATGAGCAACTAAATCAAAGGTTTGGTGCAGAGGTAATCTGGATTGTGCACATTCTCTTTGCTGCTCTGCTGAAGTCTAGGGAATTCAGAGTTCACTGGGTCCACGGGACGAGGGGGCAAGGTGGTGGAAATTACGATGTTCTAGAGTCTGGCAATGTCTTACTGCCCTTTTGCACTAATTAGGTGTCTATCCTTGAATAAATGGTGTCTTCAGTCCTTGCATCTTGAGTTTCCTTCTTTGTAACATTCTTAATGATTGCTATGGACAGATAACTGGATGTTCAAAGGTAACCACTTAACATTTTGAGTTAGGAGTCTTGGAAAAAAGATTTCCTGAAATCTACATCTAGTAGACATATTTCTGCTTGGGATAACTGAAAAAGAAAAAAATCCAAGACCTCCCCCAAACAACAAGGATTTGTAATCATTTTCAATAGGTCTAGGAGTTGTGGTCCAAACTAATGCGCTAGGGAGAGCCACACTCCTTGGGGCTGCAATTCTCACTAGACTTTTGTTGTTATGTGTGAGTCCATGTGGTGTGACTACCTCGCTGAAGGAAAACTTTTAGTCTCGCTTTTCTTCTACAGGACGTGGTCAATGAGAAGGAGTGGCTGTGTGGAAATGAAAATACAGCTGGCAAGGTTACAAATCCTTAGGATGTTGCATTTGAAGTGAATACAAATTTGAAACAAATGTTTTAAGCTACACTAAGACCACAAGGTGCGCACGTAGATGCAACTTGGGTAAAAAGAAAAAAAAAAAAAGAGTATTTTCAAAAAAATAATTTGAAACTTAGATTTCTCACTTGTATTGGGATGAACGTAATCATTAAGAAAGAAAGAATTGACAAGCTAGGCCAACATAATGGCCCTTTTGTACATGAAGTACTAAGAGCAGAATATCTGCCAAATTGACTCCTATCTCCCATGTCACCTGCTAAGGAAACATCCCTCATTATGTAGTGTTCCAACTGGCTATAGCTGGCAAGACATCTGTACTTTTTTATAGCTCTAAGCATGTTTTAAAGTATACCACATGGTATCTGAGCATTCAAAAACTAAAAATGATGCCCTGGGCAGGCTGTGTCACATTTCGGTTACTGGGACCTTGGGTTACATGAGTTCTAGGTTAAACCTGAAGTCACTAGATGACATAAAACAGAGGTTACACTTCAAAAAGTGGGCCCCAGGCATATTATGTTGTCATATCTATAAGCAGAAGCTTACTTAATCCTGTCTCTTACCACTGCTAGAGATTTGCCACCTGTGGCAAATCCTTAACACCAAAGATTTAACTAAGTAAGCCACCTACTTCCCCCCTGCCCCTTCAAGTAAGAGTGGGACAAAGGCAGAGACTATGGGTTGGGATAACAATTTACTGAAAGCAACAAGCAATGGAGTAAGAAATGCACAGTAACAGCAGCAGTATTAGTTACAAGAGTATGCAAAAAGAGAAGGTGCTTTACCCACAAAAAGGTGTTCACCACCTCGACTTAGTTCCACGTGGTCCCGGAACAAAGCCAAGATGGTGGCTGTTACCACGCTGGCAGCTCCCTCCTGTCCCTGGGCCTGCGACAACAGAAAACAACAATGGACAAACTCCCAAAAGCAAGATTGTCCGTGTTGTGCTGGGGCTTGGGGAGCGCTGCAGATTTGACTCCACACCGCTGCTTTGGATGCTGGACTCAATTCTGCACGGTTGCTACCAGCACCACCAATTTTGATTGCTCTGCCCGACTCCACCCAACTCTGCTCAGCTCCTTTCAGCTCAGCTTGGCTGGGCTTGGCTCAGCTTCCCCTGGCTTGGCTGGATTGGGGCTTGCCCCCACTTCCTCCGTTCCCCGGCGCCATCCTTCAGCACCACATGGATTCTGTGTTTCGATGCTTTTTCTTCAGCACCACGTCCTGTAGCTGTGTCTCGGAGAAAACAGGAGGGGATGGATGGCAATGGCACAGGACAGGGTCCGCAGGGCTGATGCTGACAGCCTTCCCACTGGGGAGAGGGAGGTGAAAATAGTGCAGTTTGGGGTGCACTTGTTGGAAATGATACAGCTTTTAAATTTTTTGAGGTAACTTTAGTCAGGAGGCTGCTCACCTTTGCCCCAGGGGGAGCGGAATTAAGTTTCTCTTCAAAAGATTCTGTTCACCAATGCTGGGTGAGGCCTGATGAGCTTAACATCTACAGATTTGGAGTAGCCACAAGATACACAGGAGATAACCAAATATTAACAAACATCACCCCCTGGTGCAGTCAGAGACACCTGGTCTGGGAAAAGATTGATAAGAGAACCATAGAATGAGGACCAAATTAGCATCAAAGGCAAAGGGATCAATAACCAATAGGAGATTGAATGCTACGAATTGTGTAATTTAGGACCAACGAATGAGAATGTCTTTGGGGTTTTTATGCATAAATATGTGAAAAGTTTGGTATAGTACTATGTGTGATGGAATGATTTTCACTGCACAACCCAGGTATGTGTGGATGAAATTATTTCTATTGCATATCCAGGCCAAAATAACATCATGGCCAGAATAATGTAATGCTAATTCTCTAACACTGAAAAGATGATGTTGGAGAGTTTCTGTTTTTCCTGCAGTTTCAGTGACACACTCACCTTTGCTTCCCCCCAAAACCATGTCCCCAACAGTGACATGTGGGTGGTATAGAACAGCAACAGAGCCACGCCACACCACGACCTGCAACCGGGACACCACCAAAATAAGCTCAGTTTCCCCTCCTGTAGGAGGGTTCCTCCAGGAACCAGATTTAGGCAGATCAGAGGAGACCAACAACCTAGAAAAACAACAGTAGAAAATTCCTGTGACCTGGAGCGTAGCTCTCTCCTCTGTCTTCTATACCTCACATTTTTCCATTAAACTCATTCTGCAGGTGCTTAACCTCCCAGCTTACAGAAGTGGAGATACGAATTTGCAAAGTGGCTTGGGATACAAACAAGGATGCACATAGCAGCCTTGTTCAGGAGTAGAAGAAAAGCTCTTCCAGAGCTCCTTAGGGTGTGGGGAGCTTCATCTCCCAGGTACACCAGAGCAACTGTGACACCAAGGCTGTAAAGTTGGCTAAGAGTTGGTTGTGGGGGTGCTCCTGAAGTCACCAGACTAGTTACATTTGGCTGCACAGACGAAAAATAAAAACAAATCAAGTTATTGAACACATTATACAATTTTATTTTACTTAGTCTTCTCCATTTCATCCACAATACTCACAGTTAATCCTGTTTCTTGAAAAATATGTATAAGCCTTGTTTTACTGGGAAGGGGTTTTCCCCAGGTCATCCAGTCAATCACAGCCTTCACAAAGCAATTTTCTTCCTTCTGCAAAAGGGCCTGTTGGTGAGGCTAGCATAGCATACTTGCATCAGGCCCTCTGCTGCAGTGGCATCATTTCCATGTTAATGAACTCATTCCACACCTCCAGCAGTGCTGCTTGTGTAAGTCTACAAGGACTTTCACATGAGAAGACCCAGCCCTGCAGTGCCTTTCCCTCAAGGGTACCAGAAACATGGGAAAGGAAGCTGTGAAAAACAGCAAGAATAAATCACCCTTATTGTCTGGGAATTAGCGATAAACACAAGTCCCAAGCCAGAGATGGATGTGCCATTTTAACTACACTTGACCTCCAGTGAGGCACTTTGTGAAGAAAGGATTTAGTTTTCTTACAAACCTGCTGCGTACCCCTTTCACCAGATGGTCACTAGTTCATCTTCCTTGAGAAACAGTGAATTACCATCACTTCATAATGAATTACCACTTCGTAGGCTCCTTCCCCAAGCTATTCTGAACTTCTTCTCTGCCCAGCCCCTGTGCTTCAGTGCCTGGGTCCCCCCTAAGGCACGGCGGGGCCAGGTGTGGTGTAAGGGCACGGCGTGGGGGCGCGGTGTGAGGGCGCGGCAGGGCCAGGCACAGTGTGAGGGCATGGTGTGAGGGCATGGTGTGAGGGCATGGTGTGAAGGCGCGGTGTGAGGGCGCGGCAGGGCCGGGCCAGGCACAGGGTGAGGGCATGGTGTGAGGGCGCAGTGTGAGGGCGCGGTGTGAAGGCGCGGTGTGAGGGCGCGGTGTGAGGGCGCGGCGGGGCCAAGTGTGGTGTAAAGGGCACGGCGTGAGGGCGCAGTGTGAGGGCACGGTGCTGCTGCTGGGTCCTGCCAGGCCCGGTGTGTGTGGAGGGGCTCCTGCTCCGCAGGGTGCGACACAGCCACAGCTCTGAGCCGGTGAGGGTGCACCTGGTGCCACCCTGAGCCCTGCCCTCCCACCTGGCCCTCACACCCTCCTGGTTCTCCTGATGCTGCCGTGTCGGAGGGCAGAGCGCTGCTTGCGGAGCACACACATTTGCAGGGTGAAATCCAGCAGCGCCTGAGAGGCAAATCCAAAAGAAAGCCAAGAGTTGTGGCAGAAGGGTACGGTAAGCCTGTTTAATGGGAAACTCTGGCCAAACAGCAGCAGCTGTTGGCTCCAAGCGCCTCTTTTCCTTGGCCTCTGGCAGAGAGGTGCAGCTGCTTAATTTGGGTCATTAATCCCATGAACAACTCTAGAAAGTGTATGGTGGTCAGTCCAGGCAAATTGCACACTTGATTGCAGGATTTTTTTTTTTGACAAGCTGGGGGTTAACCAAGTGTTGGATCTTGAATTGCCTAAATCAATACCTCCGGAGTGACCCTTTCCACAGAGACAGTTACAAAACAGCTGGAACACAGGTTTGAAGTATTCCAAGAAATAGTGAGCTTCAGAGAATAATGTACGGCCCCAGGCAACAGAAGTGGATGATTTCAAGGTAAATCTGCCAGTTTATTTCTACTTTTGCTTTGTTCCTTGTTGAGTTGCCTCTGTCATGTCCCCCTCTATCCTTCCTCTGGATTTCTTAGGAAAGTAAAGGGCAGCATGTGATGCTGAGCTTTTCTGTGAAAGCAGAGTGGCTGTCAGCCTTCTCTTTGCTAGCCTTCTCTTTGCTCTCTGGCCTTTTCCAGTCCTTGGCTCCAAGCAAAATCTCTTCAAGCTTTTCCACAAGTCAGGGTACACACTGTTATCCTTTCTGAGCAGCATAGTTTTGCCTCAACAGCCCTATTTCAGGGCTCTTTTTGATGAACACTTATGCTGGTGGGTTAGGTAGGTGCTTCTCTTGGCAACTTCCTTGCTGTGCTCTCAGTTGCAGTGATGGGACCACTCTGAAGCAGTTTTAAAGCCGGTAAATCTGGATGGGTATCAATCTATTTCTCCCAACTCTGTATGACTGCACCAACAGTAGGAGTAGCACAGCTAAAAGGCAGTTGAGTCACAGCAGGGCTGCCATGAGAAGCAATGTTTGCTGAGGTACACCCTTGGAGTAGCAGCTCTGCAATTCTGTTCCCTGTTGGACATCTCACAGTAGTGTTTTGCTTTGGTAAATGGAACATTTTGGATAACCTATCTGAACTAATAAATCAGCTTATGCATTTGCTTCCATTTTCAAAAGTCCTACTGCTTGTTGCTCAACAGGTTTTAACATCATTAGTCCTCTCAGCAAAATCATTCCCTTCTCTGCATCCCTGGTAACTGAGAGTTTGCCTCATGCTGGGCTTTAGAACTTGTTAGCTGATTTTTATTCTCAGTTCTTTCATTAAAATTCCTGCTGTTGGTAGCTCCCACACTTAGTCTTGAAGTTTACAACTACACTGTTGTCTCTTAACTGCCTTCCCTATTCTTCTGAGAGGTTGCTTGTCTATAATTATTATACCCTGTTCTGCTTCTTCTACTTGAAATACTCTGTTAATGTAGAAAAAATGCACATGTATGAGAAGCCTTAAACTCCAGGATAAAGTAATTTTCACGACAAGTGACCAGATCACATGTCATGACCACAGTGTCCCACAGATGAAACAATTCTGTGATGTAAAGGATGTAGATTTCAAATAAACTTTGTCATGGATAGATTTCGGCATTGCTATACTTGAGGGTATTTCTTGAATACTACTCTGGAGGGTCTGTCTCTGGCATCTGTTGGATAAGCTGCTGAACTAATTGTGCCCCTTTCAGGGTAGCAATTTTAAAAGCTCTCCTATTCCACCTCTACAAGCTCCTCTCCTAACTTGTGATGCAAAGGACACATAATTCTTGTTTGTGAGGCTGTGCCTTATCTGCCCCTTTTCTTTTTCTGTGCATCTTCCTGCTTCCCATCACTTTTTAGTCTGAGAGTGCTTCTGTTGTTGGACGCTCCCAAAGTCTGTTTCTTCACTGTCTCCCAGAGCAGTTGTTCTCTCAAAAAGGACAGTATGAAGGGAACAGCTGTTCAGAGGCACTGTGTGGTGATGGAGCATATGATGTTTTGGACGCATTGTTGAATGGGGAGGTGCAGATATACTGACTGTGAGCAACTTACCCCTTGGTGCCTCATCTCCTGAAGGGTTTCTCGGCCTTAAGCTGAGGACCCATGGGAAATCATAAAGTGGGAAATGTGATCAACCAATAATGATATATTAAAAGAGATCTTGCTTAAAATGAGTTGCTTAGGTAGAGCTGTCAGAAATGCTGAGGAGACTGGTGCAACTTTAGCCCTTGTCCTCTTGCATAGGCACTTGGCTGCGAATTGACAGAAGGTGCCTGTCTTGGTATGAGGATCTACAGGCTCAACCTTCCTCTGGGAGATGGGGCTTTGTATTGGCTCTAAGAGAGTCCAGAGGTGGCTCTATGTTCTCCCCTTTTGCTTCTTCTTTTAGGAGCTAGAGCATTTGATTGCTCTAGCAATCCAGTTTTCATTTCCTCTTTTGTCTTGGTATTTTATTTAGTATTAGCAGTAGGAAGGAGAGCTGAAGGACGAGTCTCCCTTTGCTTGGGATGAATTCCATGTGTATTGGGCTGTTTTCACTTGCTGAACTGAGATTTGTGCAGCCATTCTCTGCAAATGACTGGGAACACCTTCAGCTGGAGTGTCAATGGACATGGCAGATGGACGTGCATTTGAAGGATCTAAGCTTTGGCTTAGATTTACCTGAGGACAGCCAGGCAGTGCTCTGTGATGTACTCATGCTCTCTCCTGAGAGGTCTCTGGGGATTGCACACTGACCAGAGCACCCCTAATAGAGCTCTGGGGATTTATTCTACTTATGGAGAGGTAAGGCTCTCTTGCAAGACTAAGTTACAAAAGCTTCTAGAGTGGGATCGAGATCATCTGGACAATGGTTTGTGCTTTAAAAATGTCGCTGGATTTCCAGGCCCTTCCTGGTTTCTGCCTTCGTGATTTTTTTGTGACGGTTGCATTTGGCTTTTCAGTTTGGCAGCTGCTTAACAGGTCCCTCTCTAAAGAAATACCACAATCATTAACCGACTAAAGAATTATAATAATTAAGCTACTTCTATTGCAGGACTGAAAAGAACAAATCATTTCTTCCAGTTGTTGGAGTATTCACTGGGTTACTTCAAGGCAGGGAGTAAATAGGAAGTGTCTTCTGTAGGGTTAAGAGCGAAATGCAACATTGGTGGATTCTGGTCATGATGCCACCCTTGACTGAGTCACTCAGCATCTGTGATACCTATAAATGACTGTTGGGGAAATAGTTCGAAAAAAATCTGTTAGTCATGGTACAGCAATTGGTAAAAAGTAATTAAATATAGAAAATATCTTTTTAAGTTTCATTTAGTCAGTCATGTACCAGAATGGCTTCATACCTTTGATTGTTTGACAGTTTCTGCACACATAAATTTTTATTTTCCCATGAAACATGTTCAGGCATTTTTATCTTAGAATGGTGTCTCCTCTTTTTTTTAATATTTAATCAAATGACTGAGAAGGAGAGGGCTATAGGTCTGTTCCTTCTGTATATAATCCATACATAATAGCTGTATAGTTTTAATGCTGCTCTATTTTTTCTGTTTAGCATTTTTGTCTCTGTTATTCTGTCTGACTTCGAGATCTGCACATTTCCAGCATGGCCCTGGGTGAAACAGCTGATCTAGACAGCAGAGGCAGGACTAACACCAAAGGGACCAGCCCGGTAGCTCACAGCATCAGCTTCCCCAGACCCAAATGGTAAAGGTCTTGCTGCACTGGGCAGGGCTCTTGATCCACTAGCTGGTCTGTGTGTGAAGGCAGAGGCAAGAAGGAAGAGGAGGCTCAGGTAGAGTATCTGAAGCAGTACATTACCCTCAAGTGAACCAGGGACTGAAAAGCCCAGAACAGCCCGTTACACAGGATTTTAAAGGGAGGTGGGGTGAGGGGCAGGAACAACTTCAGGGCCAATAGAAGAAGTGAAGGGGAGGGGTCACAGGCAGGGCTGTACACAGCTACCCAATGAGAGTGAGCTTGGGGAGGGGAGAAATTCAAAGGGACCAATGGGACATTGAGGGGAGAAGAACTTTCTAGAACAGGGGAGGGGAAAGGGGTGGTATACATGGAGGATTGCCAAACAGAGCAAGGCATATACAATGCTAAAAGAGGAGGGGAAGCAACAAACTGATTGACAACATTTTAATTTGGGACAAACCATGTACGGGAAAAAGGGGACACCGGAACACTAGACTAAGTAGGAGATAATTAATTTTGGTCAACTACACTTTGAAACTGGTGATGTCGCCTGCTGAGGAGAGGAATATTCATTGCAGAAAGGTGAAAAAAAGCCAGCAGCAACTATGGCCTGTGTCTTTACTCCTCTTTTTGAAGATAATAGCTCTTAGAGCTTAAAATTTTCATAGTTAGGGAAGCTACTCTATCTATTTTAGGTGGAAGTCTTGGATGAAGACTAAGTACCTCTTCCACCAGGTTGGAACACCCTATCTGAGTTTTCAGCACTGTACACAAATACACACTTAAAGTTTATGGGCATTTTCCTTTAATTCTTTGGGACGTGAAAAAATGTAATCAGTTGCAAGAAGTTTCTCTTCTCTGTAGCCCAGATCCTGAGGACTCACGATTGCATCCTCAGCAGCAGGCACCGACATGAATTAATTATTTTTTTAAGTAGGCCAGAGTCTCAGTTTGTGTGAAGTGATGATAACAGACGGCACCACTTTGTGTAGGTGAGGCATGGTCTGAACACAGAGGGAAGGGAGAGGACCACCTGGTTGTCAGACTCCTGGAAAATTTTCTTGCTCTATTTCCTCAGTTTGCCTGCCTGTAGAGCAGAGATAAGTTTTCCCTGGAGGAAAATCATGTATGTGAAGAGCTTTGAAAATAAAAACCACTCTATGCTCACTATTGCAGTTAGCTTTACATTAAACCAAAGCATGTATTGTATCTCTGAGTGATTCAAACATCATATCTAAAAATCAAGACCTGGGAAATGCTGGTGTTTTGTCAGTGGAATTGTGAGAATATGCTTCACTCCTGGTTTTAGCCAAGAAAAAGAAAAGGCATTGCTAATTCTTGCAGTAATAAACTTTTTTCCTTCATACTTCAGTTGCTGGAGTCATGTGAAAGACTTAGGCAGCAAGGGCCAGAGGGGAAAATGTCATCTTTCACATGATTTAATGACACTAATTGCTGAGTAGAATACTGGTGCATAAATTTAATTAGTAGTAATGTCTCAGCATTCTGTAGGGAGTCTCATTTTACTGATCAGATGACACATTGTTTTGATTTAGGTTAAAGAATGTTTCCAGGCAAACTTGCTGTTTTTTTCTGTGTTTAGTAATGTGCATTTTGAGAAAGTAAACATAGCTTATCCTTCTCTTGAGAGTGTTTGCCTACAGTAGACAATTTTTATACTTTCAAGTGACCAAATACTGTCAAATGTCCAAACCTATTGGAGCCATCTTATATCAATTGTAAAGTAGTGTAATTGTGGTTTTCTAGTACTTCCAGGTCTGTTTATAGATGATGTAGGGTTGGTACAGAGATGTTATGCCCATCTTAGCCAGCTGTAATAACTGGAGGAAGAATCAAACTTTCTGATAATTTTGTTCATTGAAGATTTTTGGGGGTTTTTTTGGTTTAGGGTTTTTTTGATTTAGGATTTTTTTGGGTTTGTTGTTTGGTTTTTTTTGTTGTTGTTGTTGTTGGTTGGTTGGTTTTTGTGTCTTTTTTTCCCTTGTCAATATTAGATGATCGGATAACTTTTATCACCTCTCACAGACAAAAGAGTAAAAGCCTCTGAAGTAGCACAAGGACAAAAGTTACCAGCTCATAAAAAATAGTTATGTGGGTACAGAACAAAGAAATCCCGTATGGACATACTGGAAAGAGAAGACATCTGTAACCAGACCTTACTTGGGTGTAAGACCTAGCTGCTAAAGTTAGTATAATACTAACTTTTGTGGCTTGGAGCAGGAGCTCAGAAGTGGTAAGATTCTAAAAATCGGGACCTCACACAAAAAGAGGTTGCTCACTTGGGCTGTCTTCTGGTGGCTGCCCTGATAAAGGCAGTGGCCTTGCTGTGGGCCCTGAGGTCCATCAGGGAGGTTCTGGGTGGGTGCCCTGTGCCTTTTGCAGGACATCATGTCTTGCTGTCAAAACAAGAGAGCACTGAAAGCTCCTTGGAAACTATGGATACTTCCTCATTTTTGTTTAGCTTTCCTTTGTCTGTTTTGCAGCTGAGGCAGCTTTTTGGGAGCACTGTGCCTGCTTTCCCATCCAAAGTTTTACCGGACAATGGCCAAACCAATGGCAGATGAGAGAGAGGCAGTCGCAGCTGGAGCAGTATCTTCAGAATGGTAAGCTTGGCTATAACAACCTGATCAGCTTTCATATGTTGGCTTAAACCTTCAAGGATGTGTCTACAACTGTGACTGCAGGGCGCTCTACCTTCTATACTGAGCTGAGTTAGGGTGTTATCTAAAAGGCTGGGGCTAAATGTTGCCGCCCTGTCCTGGCTGTTGGTTCACTGGGTTTAGAACATCAGGGTATCATATTTCTCTTATTTCTGAAGCAGCTGCCTTTCAGCAGGTTTCCCAAAATGTAAGAGTGTTTCACACTGAACAGTCTCTAGTCTGTCCATTCGCTGTCCCTCTGGATCAGTGAGTGGAGCCACCCACCTCCGCTGCTCCATAACTGCCAGAGCTGATGTGGGACCCAGTGTGTAAAAGGCAGAGGCAAAAAAGACAGGCACTTGGACAAGCAGAAGTGTAACACAGACCTCCTCCCTTCAATGGTTTGCAAGAAGACTTTATGAGAATTATAGGAAGAGTTTGTAGAAAAATTAAATCTCAGTGCAATGTGCTGTGTCATAGGGATCTGCAGGATCCCTAGAATGGGTCTTGTGAATTTCATGTAAGCCAAGAAAAAAGAAAAATCCATTTCAACTACCCAAAGTTGCAGGGGAACGAGCTTCAAGAGGTTTTGTAGCCTCTGGCCTCAGATATTTTGTGCCAAGACTTACATAAGAGAAACTCAGGGTTAGTCTTTAAAGTTTTACTTAGTGATTATTCTCTTTTTCCACTTGAGTATTCATTTCTTTTAAAGTTACTGTCCATGAGTGACCACAGAGTTACATGGCCAAGAACATTACTGAGGTCTTGCTTTGGGAAAGCAGCAGCATTCCATGTATTTTTTCCCTGCTCATAGCTTCAGTGATTTAACAGACTGATAAAGGCAGTTGGGCAGAAACCAAAGGATGAGTAAAGTAACACTGACTGTTTAGTCAACAGTCATGTTTTGAGACAGTGGCCATGTTTTCATCTGTTGGCTACATTTGGTTTCCTCCCTCCCCATTTTCCTTTTGTGTTTCAGTTACTTTGGATTCAAATATTACAAATAGTGATGTCTTCATAGATTCTTTTTGAAAGCTACAACAGGTAAGTTTTGAATTTTTCAGCCAAATAGTTTGCTATATGAAAGAGTTGAAATATTATCCTACCTCCCAAGTTCAAGAATTCCTTTGCTATCTTCCTTTCCTTGTGTTCTTAGCGTATCACTCTGCCTTGTAAAACAGTGAGTTCCAATGACAGTGCTCTCTGTGAAGCCTGGGTGGCAATAATAATAGTATTGCTATTGTTTTTTTCTCCATGTACAAACTTGTTTCTCACATGGAAAGAACTGCTTCCTTTGTTTTTATATTCTGTGGCATATCTGATGAATCTTTTGCCTCTAAACAGTTCACAGGAAAGTCTTTGTGAGAGCTCAATAGAAGGATTACACACATTCTTGGATTTTGCAATTGTAAATGCTTTTTGATAGTGTCAGTGGTTTGCACTGATGAGTGTATTGATGACTGCTGGGAAAATGTCGTGTTCTCTTATCTTGCAGTTGTATTGATGGGCAGAATCTGGCATATATTTAGGTTGTTGTAGCCTAGATGACTTTTCAAATCCATTTTAATGTGGCCCATGGCATGTCTGATCTTTCTTTGGCAGGCTTGGAGCTTTCATAACTTTTGCTTGTGTCTGACTATTGGAAGTTGCCATATGTCCCTTTTCCATTCCTCCTTTCCTGTTGCTGTGGTTCTAATGACAATAGTAGTGTTTTGGAGCAGGGGGGTGCAGTATGATTCCACAGCATTTTTAGGGAGGGGATGCTGTTTTCATTTTCTGGGAAGTGCTTGGTGTGCTGTGATAACCTTGCTTGAAGTAAACTGTTCTGGGAAGTGGGCAAGTGTTGAAGGACCAAATAAGAGGTTTGTGTCTCCATAATGCTTCACTTTGCTATGTGTGACTAAGGTATGTAAGGGGAGTTCAGGAGGGCTATAGAAAATGGTGCGAATAAGTGTTTCTAACAAATTCTAGAAAGGTTTTTCCTACCTACTTTGTAAATAAAAAGATACTGTTTATTTACAGTCTCTTAAATTCAGACCTACTGGAGTGCTAAAGACGGTGAATGATTTCTGATTTCTGTTGTGAGAAGCAGTCTCTTTAGTTCTGATCCAATGCCTGCTATAGCCCTACAGATGACTCCCAGTAATTACTGATGAGTCTTAATTAGTCTTGATGAGACTGATAACAGGGCTGCTAAAGAAAGTTAAATCCATC
>NW_008237244.1:2258833-2265082 GCF_000691975.1 Corvus brachyrhynchos
GCCTGCAATATGTCGTCAAACACTGCCAACTGACTTTTCTTCTACAAAGTTCTGGCAGGAAATAATTCTTCAAAATATCAGTCTCCAGGGTTTAAAGATGTCTTTTGACATGACAACATTGTGGATTTCTCCTAAGGCACCAGCAGAAATAATGTATATTATTTTTTTCTGTACACCAGGCCCTTTTGGTGAGGAGGGGTGATTTGGTAAGTACATGTGCAGTACTAATTTTACAGGTTATGTACACGTGTGTATGCTTATAAAGGCAGGTGATGACTGTGCTACCAAAAGCAGACAGTTATTTTGTAGAGGTCAAGATAAGCACAGAATTATTCCTTAAATGGTACAAAGTCAGTACATTCTCAAGACATAAAATGAACCCAAATTTCTGTTCCACAATACAGTGGATTTTAATAAGCTATGTTTAGGCTCCCTGGTTGGCAAAGACTGTAGTTCTACAGCTTTATTTGCTTACAATTAAAACTTAAAATGGCTGTGCTTTCATAAATGCTGCTTCATAATACAAATAGCAGTAGTGCTTTTTGTGTTCTTTTATTATGACAAAGAACAATCTCCAAATAGAGATCAAATAACTCTGTGAAAGACAAGAGTGCATTCATTGTCATCACCTGCGCACAGTGCTTTTTATTGGTGTGACTGAGAGTTGAATAAGTATTCATTTTGGCTATTAAAGAATCTCACCCAACAAACTGGCCTTGTGCTGCATGTTCTAGTATTTATTAGCATACTGTGACTCGAGAGATGTTTTATGTCAGAGTGACAAAATTTCTCTAACAGCATTGAAAGATACAGAGTGAAGTTCATTCTTAAAGCACCTCTGTGCTGTTCTTTTCTTCCCCATTGTTGAAGATGTGTAGGCAGCACTTAGTGTCCTACGTGTTTCTCAGGAGGGAAAACATAGTGAATGTTTTTGTGTTATTGAAACTTAGTGTTAAAACCAGTCATTACCCCAAACTTGCTCATGTCATATTGCAAGAGGGATGATTAATGAATAAAAATATCATTAAAAATATGAAAAAGTATGTTCCTTTACTGGCAATGGCATGGACTGCCCTTGAGTAGTCCGTCTTGGCAGCCTGAAACAAGTTAGCACACATCTGTGCAAGCAACCTGGCAGCTGATGTGGGAGAAGTGGCAGAGGGATTGCACTGCAGGTGGTGATGAATG
Organism: Corvus brachyrhynchos; assembly: GCF_000691975.1. Classification (NCBI taxonomy): domain Eukaryota; kingdom Metazoa; phylum Chordata; class Aves; order Passeriformes; family Corvidae; genus Corvus; species Corvus brachyrhynchos. The sequence goes on from NW_008237244.1 coordinate 2,260,022, forward strand.
GGAAGCAGTCACTTTTCTGCCACCATAGCAATTTATTGAGCACAGATATGTCTGCAGGTCAAACCAGTATAGCTTTTACAATAGAAATCTTCATTTTTAATAGAATGAAAAGATGGGAAACTAAAGGTGAATGAGCTTGCTAGGGTATTTTTCCCTAAAAGTTCTATTGCTGACCTTTTTTCACCTTCACTTCTATCTTTTACTATGAGAGAGAATAGGGCTATTCGCTCAAAAAATCCGTTAGTACTTACTTCATTTTCTTGATTTGCCTTAAACAGCAGTATTTAAGCTTCTACCTGAAGGGATTTGTATGTGTCACTGACTAAAATATAATATGCAAAGGGAAAAATCAAACTGAATTTAAGACTTTTTTGGTCCTTGTTCTGTCTTTCTTCTGAATGGGGTTGTGAAGTGTGTGCTGGAGTGGGAGTGCTGTGCAAGGACCATGGCTTTACTGCAGCTACTTGACAGTATTGAACATAACTCATCTGTGTCTGCACTCAGCATCACACCAACCAGCTGTTTCCCCCAACCTTATCTAACAGGGCCAAATTTCCAAGTTTGGAACAAGCCCATGCAGGCTAACCCTGCTTTCCAGGCGCCTGGTTTTGCCTGGCACCACCTTTTCCTGCTGCAGAGGTCACAGCAGGCATACTCTGGCTCTTGGCCCAGTAACTTATCTCATGGGAGGAGTTGTCAAGGGACAGCAGAACACCCAACACGACGGGAGACAGCTTGACAGAATGGATGTTTTGCTCAAAACAAGCATTGCTGAAATATTTACCAACACTATCATGTAGTAGAGTTGAACACAGAGTTGAATGACCTAACACCCCTGCCCTTCCACTCTTTCAAACTCTGCAAACTTGACCAATCTGGAAAGACTGATTCCATATATCCCTTACTACCTCCAGCTCCTAAAGACAAATGCTGTGGTTCTTGCAAGAAGCCACTAACAAGAGGAGACCTTGTGACTATGTTGTGTCTTCTCCTTTTTCATCAGGAGAAAGACAGTATGAGCAGGTACATATAATCCCTATCATTTCCATGCAACTCATCGATATCCTGGAATGTAACCTGAGATTATGGTCTGTGTTGGGCACCCATGGAATAATGTGGTGTATTCAGGATGCAGCTGTGAGGACAGCCAGTAATTATGCACTTATGAATAGAATTAAGACATGTTTCCTTGAAGTAGCAGAAGTTTGGAGTTGGCAATCTAGGAGGCTGACCTTTTCCAGTCTGTGTTGAACACCAGCCTCTAACATGAGAAAAAGGATTCAGGTGCTGATGAAAGGACAGATGAAAAATTTGAGTACTTGAGCAAATATAACAGAGCAGAGCCCGATAACAGGCAAAAAGTAGCGTTCTTATGTGGTTCTTCAGCAAAGGACTCTGATATAAGGTGGTTCCCTCTTTCCGAAAAGCAAGCATGAGGCCAAGGATTGAATACCGTAAGAGAGTTGTGGTGTGTATGGTATTGGAAATGTAGGTAAAATGTGACCCAGAAATCTGAAGGTGTTACCACGAATCAAAGCTGGTCTGATCACAGGCTGTGTTTTCTTGGCTAGAGCCCCTGTCTCTGACCATGCAATCTCTGCTTCCCTGACCTTGTAACACACCATTTGTGCAAGCAGTGGAGGAATGCATGTTTGGAACATTCCTCTCTTCTCACTCAGTAACTCACAAATGCGTTGGATGTGTATGTACACAAACAGAAGACTGAGTACCTAAGATTTCAGCACTGCCCTAAAAATGTTACTTGTTCATATCAAACTAGGTTGTGTTTCTTATTTATTTAACTTCTATTTCAAAAGTGCAGCTGGACACAGAACTGAATTTCATCTGAATTTCATATGGGAAGTTCCTATACTTTCAGACTTGTATTGTGTGCTGGCCAAGGGGGAAGGTTTCTGGCATAGAAAGCTTTGAAGAATTTTAATTCAAAGATGTCTGTTTTATTTTTGTTTCAATGTTAAGATACAGTTCAGTCTCCTGACCTGCTGTTCTTTTCAAATCTGTTGTAATAAGGACCTCATTCTCATCCTTTCTCCTTTTATGGTCCATGCTTCTTAGCTGAGCGACAGACCCACTGAGAGCTTGCTGAGGATTCAGGTTTGACTCCTGTTAAAACAAAATCACTTAACTTTAAGTTCTCTAAAGGAAAAATGGGAGGAATAAAAAGATATCTATATATCTTTCTTGCTATATTAAATACATATTTTTTGAGGTCTTTCTGTTTGTTTCCATTTTTGTTGGCTTATTGTTTGTTTCTGTTTTTCTTTCTTTATGAAAACTTTTCTTTTTTTCATCAAAACCAAAACCCAAAGAAAATGCCTTATCAACTCTGTACTATTCTGTACTCCTATGTTAATGATTGAGCTGTGCTTTAAGCTACTGGGATAGACTAGTGGGTAGTAGACAGCAGTTCTAGATGTTTCAGGAGATTTTACTACAGGTAATAGTAACACTGTTAAGGGGATATTCAAACAATATTAAGGGATACAAAAAAGTGTCCAATTCAAGTTACATGGCATGTTTCCTGAATTTCAGGAGAAAAAGTGTAGGAAACATGAATAATTCTACTGAACATCTACTGTTGCCAAAACACAAGGTTTCTTTATGTTGGTGCCTGTTTTGAGTAGATAAGACTCTAGTGCTCTTTCCAAAACTGAAATAGTTGCTTGGGACAAAATCTGAGCTTTTGCTGCAAATTTATTTAAAAAGAAATTTCCATCAATTTTGGAAGTGATTAGGATTGCCACATGCACTTACTGAATGGATCATTGCTCACAGTGGTAATTGTTTTTTCTGTTGTATTTGTATTAAAGTTATGCTTGATTCTATCATGTTATTTTTGGGACATGTCTGTATTTGTATTCCTTCACTTAACACTGTCTTCTCCTGCCTTACAGACTGCACTGTTTCCTCCTTTTATGTAAGTAATTTTCTTTGGTCTCAACAATACTTCACTGATAAGAGGCTAAACACAAATATTTGTAACACTGAACAATGTGTGGAGTTTCTGGCATGGACAGTTCTGCCTGCTGGGTTGAAAGCAGGTGATAAAAGGAAGGGGGAAGGGAAATCCCCAAACGCAACAGTTTAGGATGATTCTTATTTTTGGTTTGCTGTATCATAACCTTACTAAGGGAATCACAGAATTATGGATTGGTTTGGGTTGGAAGGACCCTTAAAGATCATCTAGTTGCAATCCCCCTGCCATGGGCGGGGACACCTTCCACTAGACCAGATTGCTGAGAGCCCTGCCCACCCTGTTCTTAAACACTTCCAGGAATGGGGCATCCACAGCTTCTCTGGGCAATCTGTTCCAGTGTCTCAACACCCTCACAGTAAAGATTTTCGGCCTAATATCTAATCTAAACCCACCCTCAGTTTAAATCCATTCTCCCTTGTTCTATTACCACATGTCCCTTTAAAAAGAACAGTAATCAAAAGTTGGAGATAAGTAGTGAATTTGTCCCCAATGCCATTATGTTGTTCAGTAGAATCAAATAAAATAATGCCATTTAAAAAAGACAGATGTGGAAACTGCTGGTTTAAGTAGTAAACAGTGATACTTAATGTGACTGTTCTACATGAGACAGATTTTGTTTCCTCTAACACATCCTTTCTTGAAGATCCTCAAATTAATCTGCCTATTAGTATGTTGCACAGTGTTCTTGGAGAACTGAAACTGCTTGGAAGTAGCTTGAACCTTTGAATCATGCTTGTCTTTTTTCCCCTCATGATTGCAGAGTAGAGAGGTGGCAAATAGGCTAGTGTGCTGTGAGATGGGACTCCCTTGGAGTGGCAGAAGGGTAACGTGATCCCTGTGTTCCCAGCCCTGGGCAGCCGCAGTGGATGAAGTGCCCTGTGTCCAGGTTGTAAAAGCTGTAGGGGTGGCAGTGAGGATCTGGGAGAAGTAGATGTATGAAATCCTCCATGTCCTTTCCCTGTGGAGGCTTCATCATAAACAGCACACACCCAGGAGCACTTACTGTGGTACTTGAGCCTTTGAGCACACTTTAGCCCCCAGCACTGCTGAGCCCCGGCAAGTAGACTGGCTCTGTAATAACCTGCTTGCTCCTCATTGAGAGTCAATGATGAGGGGTGGGTCTTTATCTCATTCTGATATTTGCATGTGTTTGTTCCACACTTCACATACATTTTTATCACATGCGAAGTATTTAATACCAAAATATGTGCGCCAAAGGTATTTGTGAGGAAGTGTCTGCTCCTTCCCGTGTCAGGAATACAGTAGTCAAGAAAGCATGGCAGATGATCCTCTGTGTAAGAGACAGAGGGGCTTTTGTAACTTCACAGAAGCATAGTGCTTATTTTAGTAAGAGGAACAACTAGAGCTATCTCCCAGATAAGAAAGAAATAGATTTGGGGATAAAGATTAAATCCCTAGAAGGACTCAATGCCTTGAGAAGAGGTTCTTTTATTCCTTAATACATGTAAACAGGTGTGTGGGTATGCAGATAGGTGAAATACTGGGTGTCAGGAAAATCCGTGAGAAGTCTGTTTAAATAAGAAAGATTGTTTTGGTTTGGCTTTCCTCAGCTTTTCCCCACATATTCTACAAACTTTTATAACAGGTTCTTAATTTTCAGTTCTTGTTGGGAAAACCCCCAAACCAACACTTGTTGTTTGTACTTGATCTTACCTTGAAACAATTCTTAATTGAGTCAGATTTACGGTAAATATAGTCTTTCTGACTGAAAAAAAAAGTTACCAATGTGAACTGAGTCAGTTAATTGGAGTCATGCATCCTAGGATGTTCTCTAAGGTACCCAAAGAGGGGTAATAGAGCACACAGCATAAATGTCAACTCTGCCACCCTGCTCTTGCTAACCTTGCAGGAGTTGGGAGATTCTCCTATATACAGACACCATGAAGACTCTGCAGAAAGGTGCCAAGAGTACTGTATTGGGTTGACCCTGAGTTGACGGACAGTCTTTGAGACCAATGACGCTTCTCACAATTTACATATTTAAACCGCACGGAAAGACGGGACTTCCCCCTTTTGTCTGAGCTCGCCTGCTGGAAGGTGGG
>NW_008237244.1:2265596-2280072 GCF_000691975.1 Corvus brachyrhynchos
GTGGCAAAGAAAAGCCTTGGTGTGCAGGCCAAAATAACTTATCCTTAAAAAGATTAATAACCCCATGTGATGGCCCATGTTTTGCAGTGTGAAGGAACTGTGAGATTTTTCATGGGAGAGATGTTTTACACACAGCAGATTGTTTGTTTCCGAGCGGGTCTGCTGTTGGTGGCAGTTTGGGAACCACGTGCAACTGAAGGAAAACCCTTTTTTCCTTAAGCGTAAGAGAGAGACTTTTCAAGAACTGGAACACTGACTAACATCCCATGTTCTGTTATCCTTGTGCGAGCTGGGTAAAAGGAGAGAAGTGCTGGAAAGGGGGGGGGGATTTGCTTTAATTTTTTTTTGTTATTTTTCTTTACTTTTAATTCTATTAGTAATAAAACTCTTTCATTGTACTGCAACTGTTTAAGGTATGTGCCTGCTTTGCTTTTCTCCTAATTCTTATCTCACAGAAGGAAAATAAGTAAGTAATGAATATTTTGAACCAAAACCACTACACTTAATTGGTGTTTCCGCCCGGTTTCGAACTCAACCCTCTACAAGTACTTGAAACTTAAGGGTTCCCAGGAGCCCTTCCATATTTTCTGCCAAGCTAGCAAAGGTGGATACAAGGAACTAAAATTTAATGTTTCATGCAGTTATGTACAATTCCAGCATTTTCCTCTGCTATGATTGTCAAGGGAAGTATCTCTTCTCAATTAACAAAAATGCTAGAAGGACCACTGCTGTCTTCTGATACAGGGCAGTCAACAGGAGGAGGAGATGCAGTGATGAGTTTCTGCCACCTAATCCAGATGGAATCCTGAAGGTGTTCTCAAACTAGTCCCCATCTTCCTGAAATGAGTAACAGACTTCTCATGCAGAGCAAGGCATGGCACTTTCTAAATATGAGCTCAGGAAAGTCTTTTAGGGACATATAAAGTCTTGATATAAAACCAGTAGAGAATAACCCATTTCTGTGCACTACCTCACTGTTAGAAATGTCAGCTTTGCCTCTAGTCTGACTCTGTGTATCATCAGCTGACAGCCAATGGATCTAGCTTCTGTGCTTTAGTTTTCCAGATTGCAAATCACCCCTTTATTATGTCTACACAAAGGACAGTTCTCTGAGGTCACTTATTTGAGACCTGTTTTCTTATGACCTAAATGCTTTCCAGTTTCTTCTTTATACCCCTCTCACTGTGCAGGGGTTTGGACCTTGGGCACTGGCACTGCACAGTATTCCTGTAGCAGTGGCTCGCTCTATTCAGATACTATAGGCTCGTTATTCTCACCAGACGCTTTCCTAGGTGTAGTTGCAGGGATGCACTTTTTCCTTTTGGCAAGACTGTGGCTTTAAATATTCACCTGCATTTGTGTATCCACCTCCTCTTTTTGGAGTCTCTACTTCCTAGGAAGCCACTGCATCATGCCTACAGACACTGAGACACCAGGTAGCCTGTGTCTCTTAACACCAAAAAGACCCTCTAATTCTTCGGTATCTTCCCATTTGCTGTTCTGCATATTTATTTTTTGTCATCTGCAAGCTTTAATAGTAATTTTAATAACTTTATGTGTACTAAGTGGTAATATCAATTGTTTATTTTACTTGGGTAAATAGGGAATGGAACATCAGCATCTTCAGAAGTATTTCAGCAATATGGAAAGCTATAAAACAATGTTGCATTTCCACCCAACAGGATACATTTAAGATCCAAACCCAGAGAGCCTTTTTGGACGTTCACCTCCCTGATGGCAGCAATATTAGACTTTATATCCAGACATCAGGGACTGCAGAAAGAATATTATAGGTAATGGCTTTCTAGAATTGTGTTGAAAGTTCCCATTTGTGAGAAGTGGACAAAAATTAATATAATTTCAATTAGGAAAGGATAAACATCTCTATTTGAAGATATACAAGAGTATTTTCTGTGGGCTTTGAGGAGTTTATTGTTCCAGAGGGCTGGGGAGCATTGCTGGTTTTGCAGATGAGATTTTTGGGTTCTTAGAATAATCCAGAATTAACTTCTCAATGTTACATGTCTTCTGCTTCTATGGCATTTAGCTTTCAAGTTCAGGTTTCCTTCACATATGATACAATCAAAAAAATATATAGAGACACATTCATTATTAAGTTGCCTTTGGTTTGGCATAGTGTGGGTGAAAGTTCTTGAATACTGAAGTCAGAAATTATCTGGTCTTCACTTATGTCTTGGCTGGCAGCTGCTGTTAAAACTGAGTGCACAACTGATGCATCTTTTTTTCTGCGTGCTTCTCTTTACTTGTTTTGTGTCCCTTGGTGCTTTCTGCGGAACTGTGTGTTTGCAGTGTTGGTGCAGTTCTAGCACTGGCTCTGGGATGTCTGTAACAGCTGTTGGAATACACACAGTAAACAATTGCTAGTTACAATTTGAAACCAGTAGCAACCAAATATTGTTTACACAATTGGTTGGTTTGTGTTTGAAACTTTAGCTGGAGTTCCCTCCTTATGCCAGAAGAGGAGGAGCAGCAATGGATCTGCCTATTTTGTGTATTTGCACGTGTGTGCATGAGCAAGGCTTCTTTGGTTGCCCTCATTTCCTAATCCTAACAGCAATAACAAAGCACACATCTGTCAGATAGGTGCTGCTCTTTGTCATGGGATTCTGACATTTCCTCTCACCGTACAGAAAAGTGTGCACCGTGTTTCTGCTGTGCCTTTGCAATCTGAGTTTGTGAAGGCAGTTCTCAACTGGCCACAGGTATAAAGGAGCTGAACACGTATTTGCTGTGCTCTGTCTAGCTGATGGGCGTTAGTCCAGCCTCAGAACTTACACTATCTGTGCACAGGAACCATAAACTGGGTAACAAAAGGTGACCCCTTGCTGGCTTTGTTCTGCCCTGGGGTTTGCACCACCTGAGGCAATGCTGGGACGGGTTCTTCCGGGGAAACGTAAGTGTCAGAGTCGGCCTTAGACCCTGCAACAGGAGACTCATGAGGTGGGAGATGCCAAAGGCAAAAAGCCTTGAGGGTGGTAGCGAGATAGGAATTCTGATTTGGGGAGAGAGAAGTAGGTGCTAAGAGGATGGAAGAAGTAAGGAGACATTTTTAGACAAGAAATGTGTATAGGAGCCTTGAGTAAGGAAAGGATTTTTTAATATACTTAAAACATTAATAATTTTTGCTTGATAAACTTGTCAGTTTGCAGTGGGTCACGGTAATTTCCAAGCCAGTCAGTGGTGTTGTATATTGCTTTGTATGTTGCTTTTATACATGTTTAACGTTTATGTGCTACTGTAAAGAAACAACAACATTTAAAATACTGCAGATACCATTTCTTCTCTTGTGGTCTTAAAGATGAAATAGGACTTCTGGGAATTATTTAACTTTTGTCACTGTAAATTGCTACTACATTCACTGTTATTTTGTGGTGGAGGTCGGTTTAACAACCATCACTCCCTACTATTCTGGTATTCAGGCAGCATAAACCAGTTTGTGCTTTGAACCAAGAAATAAAACCAGCCAAAATCATATTAAATCTGAGATCTGTGTTTGCCATTCCTTGGAAATGCCATCTGGTATGCTTAGTATTATACTACTAAAGGATAACACATTAGTCTGTGGCTAGTTTCTTGAATTAATTTGTGACAACAGCACAGTGGCAGAAGAATAAAAGGTGATAGTCACTTTTTTGTCTTTTGTGTTTGGACTTCTGAAACTTTCTTCCCATCATATCTGGTGTCTGAATTGACTGTGAGACAAGTGATTTTAATGGTCTGCTGCCCTCTCTGGTAACAGCCCTGATATTAAGAGGGATAAGGGAAACCTCACTAATGTGTTTTTTAATTTTAACTGCGAACAGTTCTTACCTTTAGCTTGGTATCTACTTTTTTCTATGCACAAAACCGTCTGCTTTTTAAAACAGCTGATACAGCTGGAGAAAACCCTTCTGAACTGTGAAGATGAATTTACAATGCCGTCACTGTGGCACAGAGTTTGAAGTGTATTGGAAGAAGAGAAACCTGTCACTTCCACTTTATGCTCAAAGTCCATCCTCTCTGACCAAAGCATTAGGTTGCATGATCTGCCACAATAGCTATGACAGTAGTATTCTCAGGACTGAAGAGATTTCTTATAATTGCCACACCACTTTTCCTGAGCAAACTCAGGGGGTTATGGTCACTGTGGAATTTAGGAATGCTTCAATGGTACTGAATTCTTTTAGGTTATGGCTGTTTAAACTTAGGCTTTGATTTTTCAGAACCTAAACCATAATAAGACAACTGTCCCAATCAGATTCAGTGGTTAGTGGGCTCACCTCTGCCTGATTTTTCTGTCCCCACTATCCCATTGTGCAGCTGGTTCTCAAATATTGTCTGCATTTTCTGTTGGTGCTACTTCTGCCCTTTTTTCAGAGAAGATGTAGAGAGGCCACAGCAAATTAAAAGCAACCCAAATGTCAAGCCAGATAGTGTTTCTCCTCCTTATGCACTATTGATAATGAAAGCTCAACAGAGCTCAATTCTGCTCTTGCCAGAAGCCTTGACAGAGAATGCTACGAGACTGGTGTTTTCACTAAAGGGGCAGGACATGTAGATATTTCCTAGAAAAACAAGAGAACTTTATCAGCCTGGAAAAGACACAAATCCTGTAAAAATACGTATTTGTGATGCTCATAAGTAATGTTGTTAACTCAGAGCACATAGTGCTCACTGTAAAACAGGATTTGAGGATTTAGTAGTGAAGATCTGGAAACACATGGTAGATGCCTTGCATTAGAGAATAAATTCATGACAGTACTAAACACAGTCTATTTTATTACATTTTTACATTGCTTTGAAAGTTATGAAACTCATCACAAATTCACATGCTGGAATATGGGAGTGGTTATATTTTCTTTTAAATGAGCAGTTAAATGGGACATAAGGGAAAATTTAAAAACAGTTACATTAATAGGTATTGAACACTTCTTTATTCATGCTAGTGTATAGTGAAGCTTCTGACCTTCTTTGTTTTTGAAGGTTACATTGTGTGAGGTGGGTCTGTCGAGAGAATTTATAAAATATTTTAGCCTATTTTTTTTTTCAAGATTGTGAGGATAAAGCTCTCTGTTAAGTTTTACAAGGTGCTTAACTTAGCCCTCCCTTGGATTTTTTTTTTGCTGTTGTTGTTGTTGGCTGCAGTGACCGAACCTGAAATCTGAACAAGGCTTGCATGATCCTGCTCAGGTTAAAAGACCCATCTGGTGTGATAAATTCCCTCAAGCTCTCTCTCCCTACATCTTGGAAAGTCTGGTAGTGGGGAACAAAGTATGGCAAGAGAGAGTGTGGTGTAGGGGTAAGACTTTCACATAAGAATGTCATCCCTTTGAGTTTGTAAGTCACGTAGCAACTTCATCACATGGGAACTATTGGGTGTGTATTCTAGGTAGGCATTTAATCAGATGGCCATACCTACATAAAACAGTTCTTAATTTACAGATCACATGCTGAGTTTAACAATAGGACAGGAAGCTCTCTTGTTATATTTATAAACAATGTCTCTAGCTTACTTTCCTTTATATCATTACATGTTTCTTTTCTTAACTGCCAATAACTGAAGTTTGACCACAGTGTTATTAAGCAAGCTGTAAATCAGGGTTGTGAGTGTGTGAAGAGGCTTTTGTGTCTTCATTGGTCTCCTGATGTCCTGTTTCCCATGCGGGTGGGTATGTGGATAAGGCAGGATCCAGGCCTGTGTGACTGGGATAGGTTCAGGCCACATGAGGATGGTGAACACTCTTAGCTGTTGACTGGAGTTAAGTTAGGCATTGCAGTCTGTTATAAACATATATTGTAATATTGGCTTCTCGCAAGTATTAAGGTAGGTATTATATAATGTTAGAAATGCTTTTGCTGTGTGGATGTAGTTTTCTTTCTTTTTAGCAAGAATATTAGCAAGTGTGAGCAAGTAAGATAACCTCCAAGCGACCAGAGGATGAGGCCCGAGAAGCTGCTGATCAACACTTTGTCCAGGGAACAAAGAGGCCCAAAGGCTGCTCCGCCCGGAGAATGGGGGGGCCAGGGGGCCCCAGAGCCGCTATCACCGCTCCGCCCGGGGGGCAAAGAGGCCAAAGGTGCAATCAGCCCTGACTGTCTGGGGAATTAAGAGGCCCACTCAACGCCGGGAGAGTGGGGGGGCCGGGGGCCCCCGGAGCCGCTATCACCGCTCCGCCCGGGGGGCAAAGAGGCCAAAGGTGCAATCAGCCCTGACTGTCTGGGGAATTAAGAGGCCCACTCAACTATCAACTCTCACCTAGCGAGCCCAAGCCCAAGAATCAAAAGAAATAAAACCGCAAGGCAGAAGAATACGCATGCTCTAAAAAGGCGGAACCAAGGAGGGGCCATGCAGAACAGCTCCTGGAAAAGTTTGAATACGCATAAAGAACAGACAGTAAAAATGGCATAAAAAGGACTATCCTCGAGCATCAGGTGTGTTCTTGGCAGAGCGCCAAGGCACCCGGCCATTATCCCTTTGCTTTATTTTATGTGTCTCTTATTGTCTTTATATTTAACCCTTTAAATTCTCACAGGAGAGTGAACCCCGTTTTTCACAAGTCATTTAGCTTTTTTCAGTCTTTTCGTTGGCATAGAGATGTTAGTGTTCTTCTGAATGATTTTTAAAATGAAGATCCAGTTACTACTAGACTTACTAAGGAACTCAGGCTTACTTAGTGAGGTAAGAACTTTACAGTCTGTGTCTATATTATTTATTATTCACTTGCCCATTTCATTCAGCTGTGAAAGATATCTCTGAGTACACAGTTGGCAGTTACTATGTCTCAAATGTATCTTCCGCTGCAGTTCCAGATGAAATTATTTTTGCCTTGTATTGTGATATGATCAGATACACAAGAGAATAGAAAAGTTTTTCAGTTGATTACATTTCTATGCATCTTTGATAATCCTCACAAATACATCAAATCCAAATGTAATCCACATTCCACTGCCAAAAAATGTTTAGATGCTCACAGGCTCAAAAAGGTATGTTTAAGTGTTCTGCTGAATCATGCTATCGGCTTAAAATTAAATGGTTACAGGTTTGGGCCTATTAGACTCACATTTTTTGAAAAAATAAGCAGAAAAGTAGTGATCTCTGAAGAGTGACATGCTTTTCTTGCTGTACATTGACATTTTATACATCTCATCTGGTGATCTGTTCCAGAAAAGCACCAGTCCTGGAAGTTTGCACCCACGTGTCCTGTAATTAGCTTGTCTCCTTACTTTACTCCAGAATTTGTATTGTTTTTCTTCTCTAAAAGCACATTGCTAGCCAGCAATAATTGATACATGAAAGTAGTTGAGCTATTTCACTAGATTTCACCAAATGTCTCTGTGATTTTTCTTCTTTTCCCAGTGGCGAAAAAGTGGCAGAACTTGAACTTCCTTATGTGAGTCTTCAGAGCATGAAGGAGTTGCACTGTAAGCTTGGGATCAGAAAGTGGTGAGCAAGAAGCTTAAGTGAAACTACTAAGATGCATGACAACTACTACAAGCAGAGAAGGAAATCCCTTGAATAACTTAGTTATGAAGCCTTCAAGTTTCAACAGCTTGACTGTTGGGTTTTTTTTTTTCGAGGCCAATTTTTAATTGGAATCAACTGGTTTCTGTGGTGCTGCGTGTTTTAAATTTTAGCACTGTAGTACTCCTGAAGGGTCCTTTACTGTAGCTAGCTATTTATTCCCTCTTTCTTTCAGAATAATAGAGAGGTGTTTTGTGGCTCCTTGCCTCTTAATATTTATACTTGCACAATGCAGTGGCCACAAATAAAAATATACCCGTAAACAATATAGAAGAGAACTTCAAGTTCCGAGTTGTAAGCTGCCCCTCTGGGCAGAGATGGATTACTTTTTTTCATCTGAAGTGCTCATTTCTATACACTAATATACATAATACCTGAGACCATAGCTTGAGCATTTCTTTTGATAAGTGGCCTGGCTTAAACAGCAGAGCACTCCTCCCCTTTCATTTGCTTGTTCCTTGGGCTACCCCTCAGTTATGCTGGTGGAATTGTGTGGGCAGACAGTGGTGAACTGGACTGGTGAGCTAACCTGGTCTAAAATACTGGCTCTTTATTTTTTATTTGGTTTTGATGGCCTATTTTTGGCCTGAGTCAGTCCCCTGGTTCTGTTTGCTTGCAGCAAATGGTAATGCTGACTTGTGGGTGAGGATAAACCCTGGGGACAGGGAGCCTGGTGCCAAGGTCCCATTTGTCAGAGTGCCCCGAGGGGGCAGTTAGGCAGTATAGCAGGGCCAGTCTAATGGCTCCTTGCTGCAGTTGTGCTCTGGTCTACTTCTCCCTACAATGAAAAAGAAAAAAAAAGAAATCTACTTTTGCTTGCTTAGTGAGTTGTATTGACTGCAGCAGACGAATGAATGGAGCGGAAGAGGAAGAACAGACCATGTCTTTTGGTGGCAGCAAGGAAAGTTGCTTGGCTTGAAGGTACTCAAGAACCTGTTGTTTGATGGTGGTAACTTGTCTGGTTTAAATCTACTGCAGTAGAGCTTGGCCTCTATTAATCCTTCTCTGTTTCCCTATACATGCCTTTATGAACTGCAGAGCTAGCAGTCCAGTGAAATAACTGCATGCTTCTCAGCTATGGCAAACTGTCTGAGTAGATACTTCTCCATCTAGCACTGCTCCAAGCCCAGAGGTAGGAAATGGGGCTGTCTGGGCTGCAGGACCCTGAGTAGTGCAAGTGATACATCTGTATTGGCTGTGGAGCCTGTGCTGCTCCAATTGTACGGTTGTGGAGATTTACCCAGGCTGCTTTAGATCAAAGGGCTCAGGCCAGCTGTGCCCCTAGCACGTGGATCACTGAGTGTTCAGTTTGCTCTGCTGCTGCACTGACCTCAGCCTGCTGCAGCTCCACAGTGGTTGGTGGTGCAGCTAGCTGGCTTCAGGCTAGGTCTTGTATGCCAGCACTGCAGCATGGCAGTGGCTGCTCTAGGAGCCTCACCAACTACTGTGTAGAGAAACCCAGAGCTGTTTGAGAAAAGGAGGGAAAAATGTTAGCTCTATGTAACTTCTGTGCTTGGTACTACCAAAATCAAAGTGGAGAGATTGGATAACCTGACTCTAGTTTATTTCCATTCTGCTACAATGTATAAAGAATGAGTACAGTACACACTTCAAGATCACATCTGTTGTTTGGCTGGGTGGTTTTTAATCTGGTAAGTAATGACATCTTTCTGGATTGTGCTCCCATTTTATTTAGCTGAAAAAAATCAAACCACCATTCAACAGAAGCATTTCTTCATGTTTTATTACTTTTTTCCCCTTGACTTGGGATCCTTCTCTCGATACATTGCTGATGGATTGCAGAACTTCACTGAACTTGCTACATATGCAGGTAAAACTGAAAGGACTTTGTAAACTTTAAGGTTACCTTTTCCACGTTAAATTATTCAAATGCTTGACATATTTAGAAATGGTTCCTGTTGGCATTGCTTTGTGGCACTTTTCTAAGTGTTGGATATAGCTGTTGTTGATAGTGGGCTTGCTGGTGTTTTCGGTTTTTTTCTCCTTCAAACCCTTGTATTAGAGATTCTAACTCACCTATGTCTTATGCATGGGAAAAATATTACACAAAAAGGACACATTTAGGTATCTATCCACTGTATTTTCAAGGTGATATATGTATCCTAATGTTCCTAAGATGTAGGCACTCTGCCATGATATGAGAGCATGTAAGTGAACTGTAGGTGTGTTGAGTTGTACACCTACACTCAACTTAGGAAACTATTAATTCATGAGGAAAGAACAGTGTAGAGTGAATTTGTCCTAAAATCAAAGGCTTTGTTTAAAAAGCTTGTTTAAAAACCAAAATAAACCACAAGCTTTCTATTTCTATGTATTTCTAAATGTTTATGTAAAAGGAAATATGTTTTTTCTGACTTTTGCTGCTATTTTTAAAAATTCTTTTAAGGCAATCCAGGAAGTTAAGAGGAATTGGGTTAAATCAACAGACGAGCAGATGTAGGAACTTGAATTTCTACAAAAAATATAAACAAAGCAAAGGTAAAATGGTATTTAAAAAATCAATTTAAACAGAACAAAGGAGTGGGTTTTTTTAAGAAATGATACTAGGGGCTGTGACTTCAAAAACAGAGCATGGTTTTGTGGAGTCATTTGAACTAGAGACCCAGGTCTCCCATCTCCTGGTAAGATACTGAATGACCAAATAGAAAAGGAGATTCCTATTTCTGTTGATATTTTTAAAAAATCCCAACAGAATGAGCTGGATCCCAAGGACTGGGAAGAAGTTTTCGACTGAATGCTATTCTTCTCTGCAAAACTCAGGTCCAAAAGTTTGTCATTCAGCTTAGGCAACCAGATGAAAATTCAGACTGCTGGGTCTGTTGTTCACAGTATTTCTTACTTGTTATTTTTATCTCTTACTGTCATCATATCTGATAATCATCCAAAAGACCCATTTCATCATATCCCGTTTAAAAAAAAAATCAAGTTTCTAACTCTGGACTGTGAGCACTATTCTCTGAATCAAGCACTGAACCTATTGTGGTGAATCTGTGTCCTTCCAGAAGAAAGAGTATTAGGAATTTTAAACATTTTTCTTATAGCACTTTTTCTTTTCTTTTTTCCTTTTTTTTTTTCTCTCCAAATCACTAGACCTACTTGCCTTTACAGCAAATTGCATTAGTTCTGTCTTTTTGGTGCAGTTCCCAATGCAGATTTGAGAAATGCAGTTCTGTGGTATGTTCAGCTTAATGTTTGATCCTTTTATTTGTGACTATCCAGAAGAAAGCTGTTCAGCTGACATCCATGTTGGTAATGATGAGATCAGCTGCTGTATAACACCACCTACTAACCAAATCAAAGAGGTCAGCTTTAAAATCAACAGGTTAAGAATTTGGCAGGTTACTCTTCTTATAAGTACTTCACTGACTTTGTATCTACATTCACTTCCTCTTCATGAAAAATAAGGTTGGAAAGTCTGGGGAGAAGGGGATGATGTGTTTTAAATCTCTTCCACTTGCCCATGTTCCCCTCCAAACCTCTTCTGAAACATACTCCCTTGGCAGCCTTTACAGCAGTGAAATATCTTGCTTTACTCTGCCATTTTCTTCCTTTCCTAGCATTCCATGTCATGCTTTACCTGCCCCTTTCCTCTCCTTTTGGAGGTAGAGTTGTCAGAGTTTTGTGAGGGAGCAAAATAACTGCTTTAGCCAGGTTTATGCTCACAAAGACTCCCCCTTCCTACCTCCCACTTGCTCCTTCCCACAGGGAGAGTGTTCTGGTAGAGATTTCAGCTGCTTTATTTGTATACTGTATAAAATGAACCTAATTGACTGATTCTGATTTAAGGCTGAACACATTAATGCTGTTTTTAGCTGCTCCCTGTGTTCATTGGCTAGAGGGTTTCTGGTTGGTTTTTCTGTTTGTTTGTTTTTCCAGGGTGCTGCAAAGGATAGTAGAGACGACACAGTGGAGCTCCAATTTGAGGACAATGACTCAGGCACATGAAACTGGATAATTTTGTACACAAAGCAGGTTATTTCTCAATCCTTTTAGGAAAGGATCAGAGTAAAATGTAATCTTACAGGGTTAGTCATGCTGAGGCTGGGGCACAAGGAACTGCAGCTCGTTGCACTATAAGGATGTTAAGAAGAGAGTCAAATTAACTGAGTCAGGAAAATGATAGTTCAGTAGTTAGGGACTGTAATTTTCTCCTGGAGAAGGAGTGGAAGAGTCAAGTATGTCATTTTGAAGAAATCAGAAAGTTCTCTGGTCTTTAGACCTTTTTGTTCAGTAGCTGCTTGAAGAAAATGGTATCAGAACAGATGATGAAGGCAGCCAAAGGCCAAGAAATGGTGAGCATGTGTGTTGGTATAGGAATTTGTATTTAATATGAGATAAGACTGCTACTCTATCACTCTTACAACTGTGCTGAGAGAAGTACCATTGAGGAAAAGTATCTTGCACATTCCAAGATTTCAGTCCAGGATTAATTGATTAAAAAGCACATCTTTGCTCAGTTTTACTGAAATAATATTCTGAATGTTAGAAGGTTTTTCATCACAGCTTTAATAATATGTTTTACATTCTCTCTCCTTGACTTTGACTTTTTCTGAGTATGGTACGGATATAGATGGTATAATTTTTTGTATGTTCTGCACTACCCTGTTATATCCATTTCTGGCTTTCAATTTTTCCCCACTTCACTTGCTAGCTCCATCTGCTGCAATGTTAGACCAAATTGAGATCTGTGACATTCACACTGAGAAAATTTTTGATTTTAACTAGAAGTGTTAATAAACTAAAAATCTGATTTGCAGCTAAAATACTTCTGTCTTTTGTGTGGGCCTTTCAGGATGGAAGTATGTTTAGATATTGATATTTTAAAAAATTATTTCCAGCATTAGTAGTGTCTTTGTTTAACCTTGTGATATCTAAAGACTTTGTCTGCCAACTGAAAATGTCTGAAGAGGGAAAAATAAAAGACCATGTGTGATCTTGTAGGCCCATGCTGATTAGAGTGAGCAGTGAGGCAATGAACATCATGTTATTTCATAGTTTTAAACTATAACTGATTCAGAAGAAAAGACCAATTTTAATCTTGGGAAAGATTGGATCTCACAGAAGTAAACTTTTAATTATTAAGATTGGCATTCATTATGTAACTAATCAGCTGTTAATAGTAGTTTGTACTAAAACAGAGAAATTATGAGAGAAGGGCCACTCTGCCAGTTCATTTCCTACACTGTTGCTGCTGGTTGTAACTGAATGCTGAATTGCTCAGCATATTTTATTACAGTACTTGGAAGAACATTTCAGCTTATTCTAAATTTACATTTGTCAATCTGTTCCAGAGATTAAGATGCCTGAATAGATGAAAAATAGTAAGAAATCCATCATCCAACAGAAACAGGTTAGTGAGTGAGAAATTGTCTCCAAGATGTAAAAACACTGTGTACTTGCTTGTGGTGTTTAGCCCAACCTCTGTTTTTCTGGTTAGGTAAACTTCTAAAAAATTTAGTAAGAACTTCTTTGGGTAGGAAAAGGAGGAAAACTTGAATTTTGGGAGGAAGAAGAGGGCAAAAAACATGTCTGAATAAAAAATTTTATTTTAGCTTGATGGGTTCAACACCTTGCTTCATTTTATTTGCTTATTTCAAGTGTTTCTGAATGACACATTTGAAATTTACAGAAAGACAGAATATATTTGGAGATCAGGTATGTATATCCATATGCACCTGCTGATATATTTTACAGACTCGTACTTAGATTCCACACTAGGATTGTTTATGCATTTGTTTTTCTCTCTAGTTGAGAATCATACCCATTTGGAAAATTTAACATTACATATCCATACACAGACATTCCCATCACCTAAAATATGCAATTCCAAGTTCATTTGCAGGAATCAGTATCCGTTGCTGATGGTTCCTGAACAGCTAAATGACTAAAAGATTTGCTCTTTCAAGTAATTTGTTGAATGAAGGGGAATAATGTAAAGTGAATTAAAATAAATACCTCTGTTACAGTGTGTGATTGGCTGAAGAAAAACATTTCTAAAAAAAAATATTTCTAAAAACTCAATCTGAATTTAAAAAAAGTGATGTTGCTGTACCTTCAGAAACCATAAAACCAATCACTAACTGCTCTTCAGTAAGCAAATCGATTAAACTGTGTAGTGGGTTCACTTGCCCCTTTCTTTGAAGTGCTCTGTACTTGTTACCACTGGAGATGAGATTCCAGGTTTGGTGTGGCCTTCAGCATTCACAAATAACTTGCAAATAATATTAAGAGAAACAACACTGACAACATTTTCTGAATAGAATTGCAGCTGTGCTGGAGACTGAAGGATGTGGTTTAGTGGCTTTGCTGTGGCGAAGTTTTAGCAAGGACTAAGTTCTGTGGCACTCTGGGCTTGAGGCCATTGCTCTGACCTGAACATATTTAAATTTTTTTTTTTTTGCGAGAAGAACAGCCTTGGACAGGGCAACAGAAAACCACTGAGCTTATCAGCTGTGTCTGGCTGCTGATACAAAACTCAGTGAGCTAAGAAAATTAAAGCTGATAATTAGAATAGAGCTGTTAAGGCCAGTCAAGGTATGCTCTTGAGTTAAACAGTGGTAGTATGGAACAGTATATGTAATTTTATACAGCAAATTTGAAGTGGTTTAGGTCTTCACACATCAACCTGTGTTTTTAAAGAATTAATATAAAATCTTAAACCATTCTTAGCTAGCTTCTAAATGCTGTGATCTCAATGTTATGGTTCTTAATGATTTTCTCTGCTATTTCTCTATTTTTCTTTCAAGCAAGATGCTTGAAAAATGTTTTAAAATTTATCTTTTGTACATTCTCATTTGAAAAAGTGTTGAGTTGGGTCTTTATAATTTTGGCATTAGCATCCCCAAGAGTCTTAGAAATCTTTGCTCTGAATTGGAGAAAATTTTAACTGATGCTGTTGAAATACTTTGGAAATTTATACCAAATATTTCCTGC
>NW_008237244.1:2280098-2282401 GCF_000691975.1 Corvus brachyrhynchos
TGACTCATGAGAAGAAAAATGTAAGGTTTATTTTGTTTCTTATCCTGTAGAGAGTACATGATACTACAAGATGAGCATAACAGCCTGAAAATTCTTGTCTGAATACACAATCTAGTGCAGCAGTAAGATTTAGCAGGAGAACGAAGAAGCATAGATGGACTGTGTAGATAGTGAGGCTGTGATGTAGAAGTGCCTGCACCTAGGCAATTCTGCTGTTATGTCTTTTAGAAATCTTGAAACAGGCATGAAATAACTTTTACAGAGATAATGTATGCAAAACCTGGTTCCAGCTTCCTAATGCCTTGATGTTAGTTATTGCAGCGTGGTTACCATAGCTTCATGATAGACACTTTTATTAGATTTTCAGGACATTTACTTTACAAACATATATTAAGAAGAAAAATCAGTGCCATAGATTTCCTTAATACAACAGAAGAAGGCAGATACAGGCAACAGAATAGTATAATTTGCCTGCTTATACCTGGCAGATGATATGGTATTCAGAATCTTCAGACAGTACTCGGTAGCCTTTAGGAAAAGTAGTGTTGAAAGGTAACATTTATGCAGTTGTTATGGTTACAGAATGTGTGATTAACAGAAGTCAATCTAATTCAGAAGGCCTATTAGGCAGTTAAAGCACCTGCATATATGTCCTTGTGGTCACTCTAATGCCAAATAACATCGATGGTGGCCCATTTGGAACTGTTCAATCGACACGTACAGTACATTGTAATAAGCCTTAGAGCAGAAACAACTGTTCTTGTGTTCTATCTCAGCAGAAAAAAAAAATTCTGTTCTCTCTGAAATACCTCAGAGATCAACCAGACCAGTATTATGTGACATTTTCTAGCTTATGTTTGTATCTACCTATGCTTGTTGAAATGCACATGCCCTTCTAACTGTTTATTTGTTCCACTGCATGTAGTTAATTTGGGTTCTATCTCAAGGAAAAGATTTTTAGTTAGGCCAAATGAAGATGACTGTGTATTTGAGAAAATAAGAGAAGAGGACCTTAATAATTTATTTTAGATACTGTCTTTCAAAATGAATTGTCTGAAAATAATAAACCCATTGTTGAAGTCCTGAATTATAAAGCAAAAAAACCCCCAAAAACCTTCAGTGTAATTCCTTGACTGTGCACTGTTCTTTAGAGTTTTTACAACTCTAGTTACTAATGAGAATGGGTGCTGAGGCTCTGCTTTTATGTTTTGTTTTGTTTTTCTCCAGACACTGTTCAAAGAGAAAGGGCGGGGTTGACAGGAAAAGGTGCTTACTCTATTAGCAGGGAAAAAGTATTTACGTATCAGTTTATAATGTTTCTGTGAGTGTCTGTAATTGGTGTGATGGTTGAGCAGGCTATTGCCACCTAGGCATTGTCTGGGAAGGGCACGCATTTCCTCTGATCCTTCCAAGCAGACCAGACTGTTGTGGTTCACTTAGTGACCTGCTGAAGTATCATCCATCCAAAAAAAAAGCTACACTAATATTTTGGGTGAAGTCAAATAACTTCAGTCCCCACCCTTTCTCCCCTCTCACCCCCGCCCCCATTCACTTTTACTCAGAGAACCTTGGTGCTAAAGCAAGGTAGGAACAGAGGCACTGTACTTTTGCCTGAATTGTTAGCTTGCTGATTTTTGTGGTGTTGTAGGGATAGCACACACTGCAGTGTCAAAATGGCAGAATTAGAGAATCAGGTAGGTTGGAAAAGACCTCGAGTCCAACCTCTGCTGGAACACCACCCTATCAACCACACCATGGTCCAGTCTTTAAGTCCTTAAACACCTCCAGGGCTGGGGACTCTCCCACCTTCCTGGACAGTGTCTAATCGCCCTTTCTGTACAGAAATTTCTCCTAATGTCCAACCCCAACTACCCCTGGCACAGCTTGGGGTGGCGTTTTTCATCCTGTCACTTGTTACCTGGGAGAAGAGCCCGACCCCCACCTGGCTACAGCCTCCTTTCACGGAGTTCTAGAGAGCAACACGATCACTATTGAGCCTCCTTTGCTCCAGGCTGCTCCTCACAAGACTCGTGTTTCAGACCTTTCACCAGCTCCATTGCCTTTCTCTGGACTTCCTCCAGCTCCTGAATGTCCTTCCTGAATTGAGGGGCCCAGAACTGACCCCAGTGCTCGAGGTGTGGCCTCCTCAGAGCCGAGTACGGGGGGACAATCACTGCCCTGGTCCTGCTGGCCACGTTATTCCTGATTCCCTGCCTCTCGGCGGGCCGGCACCGCACCGCGGGTCCGTCCCGTCCCGGTGCCCCGGCCAAGGCGCGCCGTGAGGCGGCGGATGGTCACGGATC
>NW_008237244.1:2282470-2313883 GCF_000691975.1 Corvus brachyrhynchos
CGCTGTCACCCCCGCTAGGGCTGTGCCAGGCCCGGGTAGGGACCGGGGACGGGCCCTCGGCAGAGCCCGGCCCGGGAGCCGGAGAGGTGGAGCGCTATGGTGCCGTTTGGTAGGAGAACAGCGGGAGCAGTGCCAGCCTTCACGGGAGGGGGGGAAACGGGGACGGGAATGGGAACACGGCCGCCCTGCTGACAAGGCGTTGGTAAGTGTGCGGCTTTGAACGTGCTTTCCAGGCGAAAACAAGATAAGTGAAACTGAAGTACGTATTTTAACCTGCTCTCATAACTGTTCTTGATGAAGCAATTACTGTTTTTAAGGGAAATGGAGTAGTTCCGTTTTTTTTATTTTCTAGACCACACTAAAGCTGCTGCACGTTGTTATTGTGGTGAAAAGGTAGGGATAACACCTGAATTGTTGACAGGATAGGGAAGTAACTAGAGACAAACTATGGTGGGTAATATTGAATCGAAAATCCATCACATATGAGTATCAGAGGGTATAAAATTAGTTCTTTGAAGATCAGTCTTGAGACCAATCTTATTAAATATTTAATAGAGGTCTTGATGTAGTATTTGAAACTTCGCTGTCTTAATTTGGTAGTAATGAAGAGTTGGGAGGTATTGGCAATATAGAAGAGGGTTATAGTACAATGCAGAAAGAATTGGGTGATCCTGAGAACTAGAGTATGAAGTAGGTACAATAACAATTTAAAGAATGAGGGTTTACAGTTGTAACCTTGCAAGTAAAAAATTTGTGGAAGAAATTCTTACCGGTTGAAAGCTACGCAAAACCAAAGAATGTTAGGTAGTTACAAGATATTGAATTGTGGAAAAAGTAAATGCTGACTACAGTGATCCAGTTAAAGGAGTTACTATTATCCATGAACAGAACTCTAGAATTCTTTGTATAATGTTAATCATTCTCAGTTAAAAAGTGGAACAGAAACAGGAAGATATGCTAAGGTCAAGCAGGGAAATTAAGAGTGTTGGAAGAGGCATTTGGCTTTTTAAAATTTTGCAGAATAATTTAAATTTTGCTTTTTATTTAAGTGTCAAGATAAACACCATGAAGTGAATAAATTGAGCTGAAGGATGATGTTAATACATGAATAATTTAACATAAATTTTAGGATTAATAATATATGAAAATTTCTAAGCATCAGAGAGCACTGATATTCAGGACCAGCCTTCCAAAAGGTCAAGGAAGAGCAAAAACCAAACACTTATTAGATGGAACGTGACTGGTTTGTAAAAATAATGTTTTTGTTTGCTGCAGCAGAGTCCTGAGCTTAGTGTTACCTGTATACTATGGATCAGTTTTTCTTTTTTGTTCGTTTGTGAAATAGGTTATTGGCAAGAACTTAAATTGTTTTTTAGAAGAAAAATATTTATATAATGTTTGCAGTCTGAATAGTAGGGTTGGTGACAATCAGGAAATGACAATGGCTAATTGCTGTCTTTTTTGTGTTGAAGAAAAGGTGTGAAGAGTAAGCCGAGATGAGTTGAAGGTTGAAGTGTAGTATGTGCATCTGCTGTCTTCTTAGCAGAGCAGTGTGAATTTGCAAGAGGGTACTCTAAAATTCAGTTCTGATCTGTAATCAGCAACACGTTTCCTCTCAGCAGGTTTTGGCTAACCCATGACATTTAGGTAAAGTTGTCTCACCAGCAAGAGCTAGGGATGTGAAGCAATGCTTTAAGTTGACTGTATTATCTCACCTCACATTCTTTTGAACTTAATGTTTGAGCACATGTGGCCTTGAAGTCCTCATCTGCAGCTCAGGACCTGAGATACTCTGTTGTCCAAGGAGTGAGCTACTACTAGAGGCTCTTCTAGGGATTTGGGTATGCTGGAATTTTGAGGGCTGCCACTCTTTTCTTTTGATTAGTCTGTCAGTTAATATCTTCCCACATGATCTCAAGCTGTGGATATTCCACTTCCAGATAGATCAGTTAATAAGCACGTAAGATATTTTATAAGGCATTGGTTTATACATGTTATGTGAAATACATGATCCCTGAAGCATTGAGCTTTCTGGAGAGACCGTCCATAGAATGCTGTTAGAGTAGGTGACAGGCCTGTCTTGAATGCATGGGCTTGTTCCACCAAATTTCCATTGTGAGTGTTCTATTGTGTTTCTAAGTCAAGAGCACAAATACTGAAATGGTCAGTTTTGTTGTGGTTTGCTTTGCTATTTAAAGATGATACTAAATATGTGGAAAAAAAGGTTTTATCTTGTGCAGTCCCTCACTGCAGCCATGTCTGTACTTCCAGGACTTAGATTCTGGCTTTCATTCATGTATCAACACCACTTTTCCGAGTGGCATTTGTTCTTTTACTTTATCAATAAAATTTCAGTTGGCTGAGTGGAACAGAGCTGCTTAAACACCAGTTTTGTCAGTCAGCAAATTTCTGACATCCAAGTAATGCAGCTACATCAGCTGAATTTTATAATATAAACTCAAAGGCATAAATCCTGTAATGCTCACTGAGGATATTCTTTCAGCATGCTCAAGACCTCTTAAGAGCATCTGACCAGCAATAGTGGATGGTGACAGAAGAAGGGCAGCAGCACATTTCAGGAAAGGCTTCAGGTGTATGGGCTTCCCATGGATGGTGTAAAATGCTTGTCTGTCTTCTTCACCTTGGTGGTTTTTATCCACAGAAGAATATGCCTATCCGTGTTACATGTTAGGGGCTGAGATCAGGTACATTTTCAAAGAGCTTGCTACATCCAAGGCTCATCAGCTTTTACTCAGGGTTACTGAGTAGGGTTGTAGGTACAGGTGATGTGGATCTTCAGGAAGCATTAAAACTAAGTACCTTACCAGAGGCTTTTGAGGAGACTGGATGCTTACAGCATCAAAGAAATTTCTTACATGCAGAAGTGGTTGAGTTGAAAAATTAGGAAGAAGGCAAAAAGAAATTGCCAAAAAAAGGAAGGAGGCAGAAAGATGGCACATGAGCTTCAGTGTGCATAAAGTAAGATGACGTCTTGGGTAGAATAATCTAAACCATGCTCACATGGTTGTGAACTCAAAACTGGCAGCCACCAATCAAGAGAAAGTGCTTGGAGTTACCATTGAATGTTCCCTGAAAACCTAAGCTCAGTGTGCTGTGGCAGCCAGAGAGACAGGAAAATGGTGACTGTCCTTAGAGAGAAGAAGAGAGAGGGTACCATTTTTTGCTGCAGCTGGTGCACCTGTATCTGGGGTAGTGTGTATGGTTCCAGTGTCTGCATTGGAAGAAGGATACAGTGGGATAGGGAAGGGCAACCGAAAGGGACAAGGGGATCAGCTTCCTTAAGAGGAAAGACTGGAAAGTCAGGATTGTTCACAGAGGAGATTGCTAGGGCATGACCAAGACTTACACAATGAAGGCAGTGAATAAAGTGAGAGTTATTCATCCAGTCTTGAGGCGTTGAAATGGGAGTTGCTTGCTGGGGCTGTTGGGAGGGTGGTTTCAGATGGATACAGGGAAGGATGACAGGGCCACTGTGATGGCAGTGTGAGCAGGTATAGGAAGGCATTAGAAAGTGGACAAGAAGTCTGTTGAGGGGCTGCTAAAAGAGCTGCTCAGGGAGGTCCCCAATGTACTGTAGTGGCTGCTGGGGTGTGTGTGGAGAATGGACTGCAGGAAGCAGAGAGGCTCATGTGCTCTCCCAAAGGGGGATCTCTGATGGCCACTGTTGAAGGCAGAGCACTGGGTGAGTGGGATCAGTTTGATCCAGGACACCAGTTTTAGTGAACTTATGATCAAGACTGGAATAATTGTAGTTTTGGCTTCTGAACTGTTAGAATATGCATGTCAAGCCTAGAAAAGGCAGTGAACAACAAGGTGATAGTGTTTGCCTGGACATGGGTAGTAAAGCTAGGGTCAGCTATGAAAAGCTGCTGAAGGACCCCTGTAAAACTGAGTAACTGGATAACGCAACGTACTGGCACATGAGTTCAGTGTAGGTAGAGGGATTCAGATAGCATAAAGAGAATCCTAAATTCCCATATGAAATACTGGGCTCTCTGTAATGAGCATTTTGTATTTAAGATTAGCGGGTCAATGAAAATGTAACAACAGTGTTAAGCAGCAGTGAAAAAGATAAAATGAACAGTAAATATTACTGAGAAACAAGTAAAGAACAAAGAATACTGTCATACCACTGTGTTATTCCATGGTTCACCCTGAACATCCTGACTGAGTCACTCCTGCTCTGTCTCCCAGCTCAGAAAACAGAGTTAAAATGAGTGAGATTCAGAGAAGTAAAACAAAACTGGTCACAGACACAGACCCACTTCCAAATGAGGAATGACCAAGAAAGCTGGACTTCAAAATTCATCCTGGAAAGGGATGTCTGAGGAGCCTGATGAAGGCCTGTAGAATGATGAGAGGCAGGAAAAGAATGGGCAGAGGTGCTCTGTCTGTTCTCCCCACAGCAGAGGTGAGGGTTCACAAGGGAATCTACCAAGCCCCTGATTCAGCAAGATCAAAAGATGTTGTTCTTCACAGGTAGCTGAGTTGGAGAACTTACCAGAGTATGTTGTGGGTATTAGAAGTGTTTGTGTTGAAGAGGAGAAAGAGCAGATGTGGAGGCAGTGCCAAATATGTAGAAACCCCATCCATTTTGAATAGAAGAAGCAGTATTATGTATGCTTTTGGCCACCATTTGAAAAATTATACTAGGCCTAAATGGATCTTTGTTGTGATCTGCTGTGGCTAGTTTTGTGTTGGGTTCTTATTCAGAAAAGTAATAACTGACATGGACTTATTTTTACAGTTTCTCTTCATCCTTTCTCAAATAGAACTTGTCAAACCTGTTTAAAGAAACATGGGTATTTCCTGTTCATTGACTAGACACCAGGTTTCATGTTGAATTTTGAGTCTTTTACAGACAAGTTACTGGTATTTACTAAGTTATCTAAAGGCAGAAGTTTCCCCTGTATATGTGATGTCTTTTGTTTCCAGGCTCAGCAGGATAAATTCATGCAATTGATAAACATTGGTTGAGCTACTTCACTCTCAGGTTCTTTTCAATCATCTTTCATTGCATTTTTGCTCAATTCCAGCCCCTGTGCAGATCAGGAGCTTGAGGCTGGCCTCCCTGATTCTCCTCAGACTTGCCTGTTGTCCTGGGAACGCTTAGGCTGCTGGTTTACTCCTTTCAGTCCCTTAAGACAGTGTTGGGTAGACACTAGCACTACATATTTGCCTATATGGAGGATTTTTTTGAGCTTAAGCATGGTGAAGTAACTATTTATGCCAAAGTAGTATCACTATGTACATATTAATTAGAAATACAACCTTAATAGTATTACAATTTCATCTTACTATGTCACATAACATGATCCACCGTGATACAATTAAGTTTTTAGTCATGCTGTGTTGATAGATATTTAGAATACTTGAAAGAGTAAATATATCAGTTTACTATTTGTCTTTGATAAACTGGTTTAATGATTTACTGTGTGAATAGGAAAATTCTGAGCAGAAATATGTGTATCCAGCAATTATAGTAAGAGTTGCATATTTGACAGTGTTAGTTGTCTTACCATCGGTATATTGATATAAATACATCATTGGTATAAAATAATGAACTTCAATGAACAAGCAGAGCAATATATTTTTTCAAAGGTAAAGTCAAGCTTACAGTTATATATAAATGACTTACAGATTTAGGAGACATCTGCTTTCAGAAGTGACCTGCTTCTGTTCACTAGCCACTAAACCAGATTTGATGTTGCACACTAAGGCCATGTCATCAAGGTTATGTATGACTAAGGGCATAGAAGCTATTATATATATTATAAGGAAAAAAAGGAAGAAAATATGAACAATATAATAATAAGTCATTTGTGACAGGTTCTTAGTTTGGTTTATTGCTCTCACTGAGTTCTGATTTCTGATGATTCCTGGTGGCCACAGAACATTTTTCCCTATTTTAGTAAATGTGTCATCTCAGACTTACTGTTTGTCTAGGTAAGGACTGGGCTTTTTTGGGAGGGCGGGGGGGTGTTTTGGATCAGTTTGGGGTTTTTTTTAAGAAACAGGCATAAATACATACTTTTTAAAATTAAATGCCTTTGGTTTCAGAACTCAAGCAACATACCAAAGTCCTCATTTCACTAACAGAGGATCAAAGCTTACATGTGAATGCTGTTTATACTGCAAAGAAGTAGCAGTTTGGATTTCAGGATCCTTTAATAAAGTTTCATAAAACCTTATTTTCAGGCTGTTCATAATTTCCTTCCCAGGAAAACAGAAAACACCACAAATGTAGAAAAAGTGGTCTGTGTGAGTCCAGGCTTACACACCACACCAGTACCTAAAGGGAACAAAACTACAGGAAAGCTGGAGAGGGGCTTTTTGCAAGGGCATGAAATGATAGGACAAGTGGGAATGGCTTTAAACTGACAGAGGGCAGGTTTAGATTGGATGTAAGGATGAAATTCTTTCCTGTGAGGGTGAAGAAAAACTGGAATAAATTGCCCAGAGAAGCCATGGATGCCCCATCTCTGGAAGTGTTCAAGGCCGGGCTGGATGGGGCTTTGAGCAGCCTGGTTTGGTGGTGTCTAAGGTGTCCCTGTCCATGGCAAGGGGGTTGGACCAGATGACCTTTTAAGGCCCCTCCCAACTCAAACCATTCTATGATTCTGTGCGTCCCTCCCGTCAGGCACAGGAATTCATCAGTCCACGTGGTGGCAGTGTCCATCCAGACTCCGGTGCTGTTCCTGCCTGGGCAGCCTGCAGCCAGCTGGAGCTATCCTTTGTTTCTCTGTCAGTGTTGTCTTCTTTTCCAGAAGACTGCTCCTAGTCTGCGGCAAATTTAAACACAAACACTTAATTAAGACTGGAACAAATTCTCTCTACTCTGTTAAAAACCAGACAAATAAACCCGCAACAAAACCATATGTAGCAACCTTTAAATATTTTCTTGACCAGCATACACCCTACATGTTCCCAGCAGCAACAGAAAAGGAATTAGAGTAGAGGTTTGTGAAGAGGTTGATAATTATGACTGATATGATTCAATAACTTTATATAAAAACAGATGTATTCAAACTGGCCACAAAGATCAGAGAAGTACTGCAGTTATATACTGGTTTAATTGAGCCGTTTGTGGGGAATTAAAGTTACAGAGTATTTGAAGAAATCTGTAAATTGCCTTTTTTCCTAAATAGTTCCTGTGCAGAAGATGAAAGATAAGCAGTGTTCAAAAATACTTAAGTATATATTTAATAGAAGTTAAATGTGCTGGAACACGTAATGCAACTGAATTAACAGTTAAGTTTAGCAACGATAAAATGTTTGTGAATCTGCTTGTTGATAAAGGTGTTTTAAGAGAATGATCTCTTTCTTATTGTTCCCTTGTTTTGTGTACATAAATACACAAAGCTTGTACTGTTTTATCTGGGGAAGCATTCTGCAACCCTGGATTGGCATTTGAGGTCTTGTATATTTTATCTTGTAGTGTTGATATACTGGGCAATAATGAGCACAGCTCCCCTTTTCCCAATGCCATCGTCTGCTGGTACCTAAGAGCAGTAATAGTTGTTAAAACTTTTTCATAAAGCACTTTGTAGCCTGTACTTGTAAAGTAGTGCATACTTTGTATATGCAATGCACCAGAGTTTCTACTCACAGGATGGTCCTGACATAAAGAGAGCATTACCTGTATGTCTCATGTCTGCATAAGGGAATGAGAATGATTGAAAACAAATGGCATAAATAATGTTATTCTATTATCACCTACTGATGTGGCTGACTAGGGGCATGAGAGGGGATGAATGTGTTACAAACCTGCTGTGATACCTCAAATCCAGGAACTGTTGAAAAAATAGCTAAAGTTAGAAAGGGAAAATGCTGCAAAATACAGCGGTGTGTAAAATAGGCATCATGCTGTACTTAATCTGAGGTGCTGCTTTTAGCAGCAGTTCCATATTAGTGGAGCCATAAAACTGTTCCAGTTGTACTGAAAAGATAAAGGTTTCTCATAGAAAATACAGAACCTAAGTGGATTTTGATGTACATGCTGGGGTTCTTTCCTAAATGGAAATGAGTTGATCACATTATTTTTTTACTAAATATAATATTTATTCAGTTAAATGACTTCTCAGTAACTTACACATAAACGTCACAAAAATACATGTGTGCATGAAAACTTAGCAAGGAATTTCTCCCTCAGCATTTTAAGCAAAGTATTGGAATGTTTTTCATTCACTTAAATAATGAAGAGGAAGAGCTCTGCAAGCCACTGCCACTGAAGTGCTCTCAAAGTGCATTACAGAAAGAGGATGCTGTTTAACCACAAGGGAGTTGACAAATGCAAATTTGTCAAGTAATGCATATTGTGTGTTTGCTGGCATAGGAGGTTACTATTTCTTGGTTTTGTTTTAGTTTCCATTTCTTGGTAGTGGCAGTTTCTCTATTAGTAATCGTACTGATGCCTAGGTTCTAAATGTCAAAAGTGTGTGTTAATACTGAGACATCTCAAGGATAGAGCAATCTGGTATTGTTCTGTTGTACTGATAGGTTGTTTTACAGTAGGGACAATTAGTTCTGTTTTCCTGAATGTGCTGGGAAATACTGTAGTTCTGCAGAACTGGTATGTCCTATGGAGCAGTGACTGGGTGATTAATCCCAATTTGGCAGGTTCGTTAATACTTTTGTAGAAGAGGGATGGGTCCCATGGGTGATTCTCTCTCTCATGTGGAGCCGTTCTCTCCTGTTCCTGGGGCTGTTTGGTAGCTGTTGAACCTAATGAGAAAGTAGAGACAACAGCGTGTATTTACTGTGAAATAAAACTCTGCAGAGTTAACACAAATTTTAGGACTACTTTAAGAGGTGACAGAACTTGCATTTAGCTCTGTGGTTTGAATTTTTCAAGATCACTGCTGCTTTCTGCAGGCGAGAACATGTCCTGCAATAGATCAGTGTGTGACGCTGAGTTACCATTGTACCCAGTATAGTGAGAGACAACTGACTCGTATTATATAAATTGGTTTTACAGAATGAATTAATATAAGCATTCCTTTGATTAAATTTTCTTATCCTGTACTAATCCACGTATGTCATTGAAGAGGCTTACAGCATAATTTCTAAAATTATTAATTAAGAAGTACAATGTGTTGAGGCTATATAAATGTATAAATCTAGGGAAAAATGTGTTCTTATGCCTTTCTAATGGGAATCCCTCTAGCTTGGGAGGATGTATTTGAATATGCTTTTTTTCAAAAAACTAATTTTCTGTCAAAGTACCAAGTTATTAAAAGCAAACCTTTTTTTTTAACAAAAATACTATTTAACAGATACATTTTCAGTAGATAGTGATGCATTTTCACAAGCAGTCATTTAATTCAGTCTTTAAAAATTAGATTTATTTAACTGGTAGTAGTAATTTTTAGGGATGTTCAGGATGGTCATTTTGCAATATTTTGTGTCTTATTACTAATGCAAGTCCATTTGTCCTAATTGGTGCCTGGGAAATCAGTCCTTACTGGTAGTGTACCAGCTTATGGACAGGTTCAGAGTTGTTACCTGATTCACCTTTCAGAAGCAATTTAAAGGGAATGGCTAATGCCATTTTGTTTCTAAGTTTTGCTCCTAAATCTGTTGTGTTAGATAGTCATTGAAGCAATAAGCTTTTTGATACTGTGGGCCGAAATGCAAGCACCATTGGTTTAATCAAAAATACCTAATTAAGTTGACTTGAAATTTTTTTATGAGTTTTGTTACACAGGAAATTTTGCTAAGTCAGGTTAATTTTGAGGCAAGAACATGTCGTTTGGGGACTGACATTTTAAAGATGGTGCATAGTTCAGCTTTGTATGCAGCTTGTATTTGGCATAGGTTAGCTAGCCATATGTGAAATAGTAGAAAAAATCTTTTTAATCACAAAGATAAATTGAACCAGATGGTCCAGATTTTTTTTTTTTTGTGAATGTATTTGCTTAATCCACAATCTTCAAGTATTGGGAAGAAGGATTTGCTTCATCTTTGTCTTTCTTATTGTAAAATACTAAGGTTTTACTTTAGTCTTCTACACATCAGTGATCAGTTCTAGAAGATTCTAGTGATAATAAATTCTGAATCAGAATTACTTCCGGTTACACTTTCTGCTAACTGCTAGTCTTTGTACATCCTTTTCTGAGAAGATAAGGAGGTGACTTTTTTGTCTTGGTATTATTAGCTAATATTTCATCAAAGTTGGGGAATTCTGTAAGGCTTTACCAGACATACATATCTGATATGAAAATACAAACATTAGCTTACCTTTAACAGAGCATGCCATGCTGTTTCTCAAATAGCATAAGTCTCTTCCATATAATATTCTCATGTTGATTTATGTTAGGCCTTGTTTTATTAAGCAGGTTTAAACACTTGAGCATTATCTTACAAGCGAATCACAATCTTTTTGTCAAGTGTGAGTAGAGGTTTGTGCTATTGATATGCTGCTACTATGGCTGATAATTGGAGGTTTTAAAATTATTTATGATCTTGCTTTAGGGAAGATTTAGTGCAGAGTATAAAGGTCACAATCACATCACAGAGAAACTGGGCCCATTTTTTTTTCTCAGCGAAGACTCGGCGAGCAGAGTGGAAGAATTCTCATATCATTCGTGATTTGGGTGGAAAATGGGCAAGAAAATTGAATTGCTGTCATCTGGGAATTCTTAGCTTTGTAGCATCCAGGGGGTTGTAACATATTCATTGAAAATGCAAGTAATTACATTGTCCTTTCTTGCTGTATAGGGTTATAAGGAAGTGCCCTACATGACGCCAGTCTCGTGCGAAGTTCTACAGTGTATCAGTGAACTGGCTACTTGCTCTTGGAGATGGTTGTGGAAAAGGGTTCTTGAGCCAGTGATGTGCTGTCCCGTGCTTAAAAACATACTTGCAGCCTAGAGGAATGTACTCTGGTTAAAATCATTCCTTATACAGATACCAAGACATAGAATTTATTTCTGTCTCTTTCTCTCCAGCATCCAATAAAGAAAAAAAGGTTCTGCATTTCTGCACTGGAAAACTAGACAGTGTTGATATACGTAGCAGAATTTGTCCAGATAGGAAACACAGCCTAGTGAAGTTTAAATATGATCTATTAATCTCAACAGCCCCCCAGTGCTAGAGCTGTTATTCAGACCAGTGTGTGAACATTTTGAAATTACTTCTGTAGGTACTTTGATATTGAATTTGATCTAAAACATAGGGGAAGAGCTATAAAATACAGACATGAACTCTCAAAAAAGGAGAGGTTTTAAATTGAATTCTTTGGCTACTGGCCATGTTTCCATTCTCCGGGCTGAATGAGTGCACTGGTGTGGAAGGATACCTTATATAGATGAGAAAATTTAAATCTGTGTATAGCAGTTTTAATAAGAGGTTCGGATAGTTAATTAGAGCACTGCTACACCATGAGCCCAGAATAGAAACCTTGGTCAAGTGAAAAATACTGTTTCAAGTGATGTTTCAGTTCACTCTCTATTCAAAGCTTTTCTAGTAAAATCACTTTTCCCTCCTGTCACTTGAACTTTGTCTTGTCTATATTGCGATTTCTTCTAGAGGATTTTTACTTGTTTATATGATTTTTTTTCTTTTTTACCTCCTCTCTGAGGCAATGCAAAAAGAGGACTGTTGTGCAGTCTTCTAGGTGTTTTCATTGCTTCTTAAAATTGCCTCATGAACATTTTACCATTCTCTTGCTAAATCATTCTCTTTTTCCTTATTGTTTTCAAGTCATCTTTTCTGTGTCCCATAAGCACACAGTCTCATCATACCCTCATTATTTGACTTATCCTTAAAATACTCTTCTGCAAAACTGAAATCATAGTCCATCAAATATTCTATACCAAGTAATCCATGGTGAAACATTTATCTTCCTCTTTCATGTCCTGTTACAGAAAAGGACTTAATCCTTTATTTAATATTAAGCCAAGGAAACTACATATGTGTTTCTTCATGAGATTCTAGTCAAACCCACAGTAGCTCTGTACTTGATTTTACCATTGTCTTCCTTGTACCCACTTCCAGTTTTCAGTGGGCAGTTTCACCTAATACATTCAGTTTTCTGTGTTCTGTATTGCTGTTTTTGTTTGTTCAGTAGTTTGTGTATCTCTGGCACTGTAAAAATAATGTTCTGGAAAGGCTACTGAAAAATATATTTCTTGCAGAATGGAGAAATCAGTATTTTTATTAATCAAGCATTTTTAGCTGTACTGTAGTTTGTGCATTGAAGTTCAAATTCAGAGGGTGAAAATCCCATTAGAACAGCTTTGCTTATAGCTGGTAAAAATTGCAGTTAGTGTCACTGTACCAGTGGATTGAATTGTTTATAGAGTTTTCCCATTTATGAAAGGTTCTTCCTTTCTGTCCCAATCTGTGGTGTTTTGCCCTTTAATACCAATACTACTACGTGTGATTTCTTACTAGGTTGAAAACGAATCACCCATCTTGCATTTGTGGCAGAGATCTTAGCAGTTTTCTCTCATAACACAGCTTTGCTGCTCTTTCCAGAGGTGTGAGCTCTTTCCATATCACCAGAAGGGAATGCAGCACATAAAGTTAACGTGTATTAAAAGGAAGATTTCAGAGTTGGCCTATAAGCTAGTTTGCATTCTTGTTTGGGAACCTGAGCAGTCTACTGAATATTAGCATTGTGTTTATTTGCCTGGTTTCACCATCATTTCTTCACTCTTCCTTGCAGGTTAGTCAGCTCCTCCTAAAAGAATCAGAGCAATGTCCTACGTTTTTGTGAACGACTCCTCCCAGACAAATGTGCCGCTGCTGCAGGCTTGTATTGATGGAGATTTTAACTATTCCAAACGACTGTTAGAGAGTGGCTTTGACCCAAATATTCGTGACAGCCGAGGCCGAACTGGCCTTCACCTGGCTGCAGCCAGAGGAAATGTAGACATCTGTCAACTCTTGCATAAATTTGGTGCTGACCTACTAGCCACTGATTACCAGGGTAACACAGCTCTTCACCTGTGTGGGCATGTCGATACCATCCAGTTCCTAGTTTCTAATGGACTTAAAATTGATATTTGGTAAGTCACTTTTTACAGTATATATTTTATAATATATTAATCTTCTCTCACCAGAGCCTCGCATATAAATCTGCTGTTGCTGAAATGCTGTATTTGGTGCAATTCTACTTTATAAAGATACCACTTAATAAAAAAAACAAAATAAAAAGGCAGGAAAACAGTAAGAGGCCACTTCGGCTAGTCTGTGCAGCAAGCAAAGCAAATGAGAATAGCTGGTGTGGGCTGCTGAATCTGATTCTGCCTCATTGATGACATCGCTGCCCTGGTTTGGCCAGACAGCCAGGTGTGGGTGGTTGGCACCAAAGAAAAAATCACATTGACTACTTTAAAAGAATTTCCTCCACCCCAGTTTCTATTGTTGTACTATATAAGACAAAAAAAATACAGTATATGTGTGTGTAAGTTCATTCCCGTACTCCTCTGGTAACAATGCTTCCTTTCAGTGTTTTTGCCCTCCCTCAAAGTCTATGACTCAGAATATTGTATATTCTTTCCTTCTGGCTTCCAGCAGCTGTCAGATGCCAGTGTTCAGATGGAAGCTCTCAAGCTGCAAAATAGCTGGCTGTGTCATTCCTGTACTGAATCACTTTGTTTGTGGAACTTTCTGCATATTCACAACGTGTGCAAAAACCAGGAGTGAAGTCAAAACCTTTGAGTTTTTAAATCTGTGCCTTTTTCACCTGTCTCTCATTAATGTTTTCAACTCAGCAAAACTAGTTATTGGTAAACTGGATTATTTATGGGTTGTGGGGTGGGATTTTTCCCCCTCATTTCAAACAGCTCTGGTGGAAATTCCTGGTCTAAAGGCAGCTCTGGACCTATTCACTATTATTTTAATAGCAGCAGAGGGACCATCTGTATTTTATTTCATTTTTGCCTCATGTCCTAATACCCTCATGGAGAAGGAACTATTAGGAGCCAGATTGCACAATTCTTGAAGTTAAGGTTAAACTTGAACATTACCATAAATCTACTGGGGGTTTTTTTGTGTTTTTTTTTCTATAACACCCAGAGATTCCAATTATATTAGAGTCCTAGGAATTCTGATTTTATTACAGGGGGGAAAAGAGTTGTGCAATTTCAAACCTAAATATACTGATTTTCTTCTATAGCCAATTGTGCTGTAACTTGAATAGATTGGAATTTATTACTGTCTGATAAAACAAAATAGTTCTGAGGACTTACTAAATTGTAATATGCTGAGTTGACCTATTACAAAAATTCTATATTAAAATTTTCTTATGTCTTTTTATGGGCTCGTTTTAGCAACCACCAAGGTGCAACACCACTTGTTCTTGCCAAACGAAGGGGTGTGAATAAAGATGTGATTAGACTGCTGGAATCTTTAGAGGAGCAAGAGGTGAAAGGATTCAACAGAGGAGCTCACTCAAAGCTGGAGACAATGCAAACAGCTGAAAGCGAAAGGTATTTACCAAACAAAAAGAATTACTAGGAGAAATAATGTTTATGGCTTTTAGATTTTGACTTGATTGTTTATTCCTCAAAACAGATAATATCAAATTTGGCCTGATACTATCAGACAAAATCTAAATTGAGTGTTAAATTTTGGAAAAATCTCTTTAATCAGACCAAATGTAAGGAAAAAAAGAGCTTCTATTGAGATTTTAATTTTATGGTAGAAATTTAAAGAAATAATTATTCATTTTCCATTACAGAGTCCCAAACACAAATATTCTACCACCTGCCAAAAAGCCAAGCGGGAAATAGTGTGAAATGCAAAATGCCATTATCACAGGCTAACCTGACATACTTTTGATGATTGTCTATGCAAAGAAGGGGTAGCAGACTTTTCATCCATCTGAACTTGAATAAAAGATTTATATGGTGCTGTATATAAAATTTCTATCGTTAGTAGTCCTGGAAAAGATGGAGAATAAGAATTTCATGGTGGCAAAAGAGACAGTTAATGCAGAACTGAAGGTTTTGAGAAAATTGCTGACCATTTTCAGGCAAAGTATTGGGTTAGAGGGAAGTTACTAATGATGAATTCCTAAGGGTCTGGTTTTGGGACTGTGCTTGCTTAGAATTTTCTTAAATGAAAAAAGCAAAAGCATGAGAAGTAGAAGCATGTTAATGATACCAAGAAGTGAGATACAGGCAACCTTGAGGAAAATTGGGATGGCGTGGACAAAAACCTGGGGTTACAAGGAAGAGGAAACCAGTAGGAATAAATTGTAATTTTGTAGCACAAAATGCAGCTCTTAGTTACTGAAAGCTGTGTGCCATAAAATCAAAGTTTCTCAGTGGAAAACAAACATATAGGAGAACAGGCTTGGTGCATTAGTCAGTTGCAGGAGTTAATGCTACCCTGAAAAATGCAATGAAGTCCTACAAAGCACAAAACATGTATTTCACTACATAAAGAAAACTCTCAGTCCTGTTGCATAAAGCAATGGTGACTTCTGCTCTGTAGTACGTCTTGTTATGCTCTTTACCTGCATTCAGAAGGGTTGTGGCTTTCTTTATATTGTCTAATGATGGCCATGAACTATGACTACTGGAACAATATATCACAAAAGACAGGGAGTTTTGTCGTATAACTGTTGCTCGGTTTAAGTGAAAATGTAGACAAGCTGTACTGTAAACAGGAAAGAGGCTGTATAGATGGAGTTAGATCTAAGCTGAGTAAACAGAAAAGGTGAAACTAACAAAACTGCAGAAATAATGCCCAATACTCCCAGTGAGCAGACATGAAGTTCTTATACATCAGTATCTTATACCCCACCTGTCAGAGAGACT
Organism: Corvus brachyrhynchos; assembly: GCF_000691975.1. Taxonomy (NCBI): domain Eukaryota; kingdom Metazoa; phylum Chordata; class Aves; order Passeriformes; family Corvidae; genus Corvus; species Corvus brachyrhynchos. The sequence continues at coordinate 2,298,265 of NW_008237244.1, forward strand.
GTTTTAAGCCCTGAAACAGAAAATGAATTTTATTTTCAAAATTACATGGTTATACATTATAAGAATTAGTGCATATTACCTTTCTGACTTCACTAACTTTTATTGAAAATTTCTTGACACACAGAAGTGCACTTAGGCTGGTTTTGTTTAAACATATGAACCAGCAGCTCAGCCCCGGTTAAATTTTGATTTGATGGTGTCCCTTTACCGAACATAGCTTCCTTTCTGTTATTTGACCTTCATAAATGTTACATTGTTTGCTTTGGCCAGGAAGTCAGCAACTCTCCTTGGGGACAGGCATAGAGACATAAACAGTGCAGTACCCAGCTTGTTGGGAGCGTGTTTAAAATGTCTGAAATACATTATTTTTAAAGTAACAAATAGCAGATGCCTACAGGAGCCAAAGCAAATGAGCTTGTGTGCTGTTTGCTTTGTAAATAAATAATGTCTTTTTACCAGTTGGCTTTTCAGACCTCCACAGTTTCACTTCTCCCTCTTCATATTATTTTCACATTTTAGAGACACTGGGATTAATGTCTTCTGTCCTCTGCCCTCTGATCTCTTACATTATGTATGAACCTATAGAGAAATAACGCTCTTTCTAAAAACAGCCTCTGACTTCAGTTTTTTGCTCCTTGTTACATGCAGTTGCTGGTGCTCTGGAAGCAGAGGCCAGAGTTCTGTTCCCAAGTCAAATTTGGTTTTGCTTGCTTTGCCCTCCTGCGGGTGAGGAGCAGCCGTGCTGCCAGGAGGCAGAGCTCCCTCTGTCCCTTTCTCACACAGACGTGTCTTTCTGCACAGCCCAGCAGGACCTGTGGCTGTGCCACAAGTGTGTCCAGTTGTGAACTCCCACCTGCTGTTGGACACAGGAGAACCTCTGTGCTGTGTGGCACAAACTCTTCTGAGGACATGTTGCTGCATTACCAGTTCTTATGCAGCTGTAATTTGTAATAAGAAAAAATATTTTGAATAACATTGATTTTAATTGGCTCATAATATAAAATAGCAAAAATATTTTCTTTGTGCCCTTTTTAATGAGCAGGCATGTGATCTTTTCACTTAAATTGTATTGCACCTTTATTTAACCTCTCTGTGGTTACGTATTAACTAGTTAGTACTTACTAAGAAGTTCAGTTCTACACAAAGGGCTGTCTTTTATTAAACCCTTTGTTTTGCTTGGGAAATCGTAATAAGCAAGGAAGATGACTAAATCCTGCAGCTATGGGCAAGTTAAAATAGCTTTACAGTGTGGTAAATCTTTAAAAAACAAAAATGCAGGCTTTTAGTAGGAAATTCCTGAAATCTTGTGCATGGGATGCTGCAATACTTGAGCAAGCTGTGGTAGTTCAGGCTAATTGTTCTTCACTGGTTGTACTTCCTGAGAAAAAATACTATATGAATAGTGTGAAGTTTTCCCATGGTGTAATCTTAGAAGAGAGATTCATGAATGAGACTTTTTTCTGATAACCATCATTTTTCAATTGATTTCTGTCATGAAGAACAGCAGCATTTCTACAATTAGTTTTGACTTGGAAATTACTTTTCCCAGATTTTTTTTTTTTTAATTTTTATTATTAGTCCTATAAGAAATATCTAGGAATATGGTAACTGAAAGCAGTTAAAAGGGAGGAGAAAAGATATGGGTTTTTTTCCTCTACTTACATTCTGCTTTTGACATCATTGCGTATGTGGTTGATTCCACCATTTCCTTTCTGTGGTTGTCAGGGCCTGATCCTGAAAACACCCATGCATGTAATTTCACTCAAGAGAGAAGTAATAAGGCTGCAGATGGCCAAAATTTAAGTGAAATCAAGCTATGAGGAAGCTTCCCTAGTCTTCATGAGATTTTTCGTAAGCAACAGATAGTTTCATGTTATAATTGTCCAACCAGCAAAATTGGGAGAATTACAGAAGAAGCCATGCAATATTTTGAGACAACATACATCTTTTCTAAAGGTCATCCATTGTCAAGAATACTGCCTCACTCAGATTTCATATTTGCTTTTCATTTAAAAGTGAGATCCAGTCCCTAATTTATAGTCTGACAATTTAAGGGGACCTGATGGATTGGTAGTGGAATGCTAAAACATCAAAGCAGTCACTGCCATATGGCAGAAAACACAGCAATGCCAACTAGTTCAGAAAGTTTCTGAACTTCTTGTTATCCAAATTTATTGTTTTCTGTGATTTTTTTTATGCTAGAGAAGTGGCATGTAACAAAGACATCCAGGAGAGTAGTAATGGTTACTGCAGAATTCAGCATCTAAATTAATATTAGTTAAAGTTTGCATTTTATTCATCAGAGTTTATTTTTAGTCATGCTTTGTTTTAACAACAAATAATGTGTGCCTCTTGAGGTCTTAACTTACGCTTCGTTATATTTTACTAAGCCATATTTAGTAGGAATTATGGGGACTGACCTTTGAAGGCTTCTGGGTAGCAGGCCTGAAAACTCAGTGCAGTTGTACATAAACAAATATCATTCTCTTTGCACAGGTTAATAAAATGTCCTTTCAGCTAATATAAGTTTAGGAGTTTTTTCCTGATTTGATTTGTCTTGATTTACCAGAAGCAATGCTATAAATCATTTGGGGGGGTTTAATTTTTAATTTAGAATGTTTCAGTTGCCCTTAGTAGGATCACTGTCATACTTACAGGTGCATTCTTTTCCTCTGATGTATTTTTAACTTTAATCCTTTGTAGTGCAATGGAAAGCCATTCCCTTCTTAATCCAAACCTACAGCAAGGTGAAGGAGTTCTTTCCAGTTTCCGCACAACATGGCAAGAGTTTGTGGAAGACCTGGGCTTCTGGAGGGTGCTGCTCCTCATCATTGTCATTGCTCTTCTGTCCCTTGGAATAGCATATTATGTTAGTGGGGTGCTTCCTTTTGTAGAAAACCAGCCTGAACTGGTGCACTGAAGCAAATGCAAAGAAGTACAGTGTCCTTTTCCCTGTTCTAATCTAATCTTATTTTGAGCTTCTTGGAATTATTCTCTTGGTGCAGACAGTGGCAGCTGTATATACTGTTTGCCTTTTGTACTTGCTATTAACTCCTATGAAAGAGGGATTAATTAATTTCAAGTAAAACACTAAATTCTAAAGCATTCCTAAGCTACCTCTGTCTTATGTTGACTTGCAAGCAAGATGTGAAGATAGTCCTCTCTGATAAAATATTGTGATTAGAAAAGGCCTTTCATTATGAATACTAAATTCCTGCATATTAAAAATATATTCTAGTACAGAACCAAATTTGGTTTATTTTTCCTATGAAGAGAGGTAAATATATTGTTGGATTTTTTTGTATGTGCTTCAGTTGAAAGAAAAATACTCTTAAAAGTCCTCCTCAAGAAATCTAAATAATGTAATAACACATTCTGATATATAGACAGTGATAAGCTGCGACTCCATAGTTATTTTAATGCCTCTCCACAGTTTCTTATCTGCTAGTTTATAAAAAGAATGAGAAATAGTTCAAGTTCTACTATGTCTCTGATGTATAGATCACTCCTTTATTTATTAGCTTATTAGATATAGTGTGTCTTCCCAGATGAATTTAATGTTGTTAATACCTGCCTGAAGTAAATATTGTATAATAAAACTGTCGTGCTTTGGAAGAAGCCTTGGGCTAAAAATTTTGCATTTTTGTTGAAATGTTGCTAAGCAAACCTTTCTTTGTAAGGGTAATTAAAGAGTGATTTAGGTGTTCTGTCATGTATGTAATAGTTCTGTAAGGTCATTGTGAAAAATGTCATGAAGGGTAACTTTTTCTTCATCCCATAAGGATCGGACTGAACCATATAACTGTGTTTTCATGTTTGTGGAGAGAACTCGATTGAATAGAATTCCTTTTTAGAATTGTTTTCCATTTCAGTTGCTTTCAGACAGAACCTACACGCTTGTGAATTATTTTCTGAGTATGCAGAATACAAGTGTTTAAAATACTAATATTTAGGAGCATTGTATGAAATTAAATCTTGATCCATTCTGTACTTTGAAACCCTTTGTTGTAAATAATCTAGGGATAAAAATCTATTAGATATTCCTTTATGAAAGCTAGAAAGGTATTGAATAGTAAGTTGGAGGTTTTCAAAGAAAGTGGATTCTCTCACCCCATGCCCATTAGACATCTAATTCTCTTTGTTGCCATTGCCTTGAAAATCCCAAACAAAATGAATTCTGCGAGCATAAGGAATCAATTTTTATTTTTTTAATTAGCCACTCCTCAGTTGTTGCTAAATAACATGAAACATTTATTGTACATTTAAATGTAACCTACATTATTCTGTTCTGGTACCATGTATATTTTTCTTTCTTGTTTATTGATTTGAATGAAGGGGGTTGTTGTCTTTGTTTTGATGTGTTACATGGGTTTTGCTGGAGCTGGACCCCATTCTAAATTGCATCTGAATAAATCTTGATCTCAATTCTTAAGTTAGAGCTTAATGACACAATACATTTTTAGCAGCACAATGCTGCAGAAAAGAAAGCATCTTAAAAAAAACCCAAATGAGAGCATATTCCTCTTCTGAGTATTTCAGTTATGGTACCGTTGTTCATGAACAGATAAATATAAACTCATCATATACCTAAATTACATTTACTTTTCTAAATAAGTACATTTCTGTTAATAATACCATGCATCTTGATTAATGACATTGTCTTTCAGTATGTATTATCTGCATAATTTGTAATTGTATTCTCAGTATGGGTGAATGCCACAAATAAATACATATAGTCAATATGTTTTGGTTTATTATTACATTAGTGCAGCAGTAACTCATTTTACTGAGTTTGATGTGCATTGATAATGAGTAAGAAATGGCAACCATGGAGTTGCTGTAAATGAGGTTTTAGAGCACAGTTTCTTTAGATTTGCCTGTTTTATTTTCAGTATTGTTGCTGAATTAAAATTGCTTCTGTCTGTCTCTCTTCTCTTAGATTCAGTTGTTGAACATGTGGTCTAGAGGCCTCTCAAAATTTAAGATTACCTGTGAGGGGGTATGAAACATAACCAAGAAAACCAAGCTGTAGCCTTTCCTATTTTGCTGCGTGCATAAGCACACATACAGGAACTACACATCAAAAAGGTTTGAAAAATTTTATTTCAAATTAAGATATTTCATGTTTTAAACCAGAAAGAAATCCAAAGCACTGTTTGAACTTCACTGTGTAATGAATGTTGCTCATTGAAATAAGGACATGATAAATGTCTGATAAAAGTGGAGTTTGTTCTGTATATACCTCTGTTATTGAAAAAGGTCTGCTGTGCCTTTCAATATCTCTACAAACACTAATGTCTTCCTTTTCAAGGACTTCTAAAGAATGAATTGCCTCCTGTAACTTTAGCTTACTTGTCTTAGGGGGTTTTACTTTACTATTTCAGTAGTTTTTTAGATCTTGGGTTGTCTGTAAATAAGATATCTTTTATTTATTATTGCAGTGGTGTCTTGGTACCTTGATCCAGGTACTTACTTTTGTGCCAGGCAACACAAAATTCAGCTGAAGTGCTTAAATATGATTAAGATAACAGGTGCATCATATTATCCTGCAAGTGCAGGTACAGAATTATCCCTGCTGCCACCAGAAATTAATTTCATAATGTTAATACAGATTCAAGATTAGTCACTCTTTAAATTCAAGACAGATTGTTGTCTCAAGCTGTTCTTAGACTAATGAGCTGAAATGGAATAAGGAATTGAGAGGGGAAACAAACATGGAGGTATGAAGTGATTTCTTTTTCCAGTGACATGAAACAACTTGGTGGACTAGATAGCGCAGGGTAAACTGGAGTGTAAAAAGGATAGACACAGGCTCCTCTGCAGTGGGCTGTCCTGGTGCTCACATTTATCCCATGGCAAGATCACACCTATCTTACCTCATAGTAACTTATTAATGTACCATATTTCTTTATCTTCAAGATCTCTGTTTTCACTCATATTGGTAATTTGCATTGTAGAAGGGGATGTTCTGTTGAGTGACTGTCATGAGTAGATACTGTTTCTGGCTGCCACTGCACAACAGGTATTTAATTACTGGACATGATCTGGCACTGAGAGGCTTTTCATAATGAAAAGCTCCTATGAGAGAAAGAACATGGTTTCACTTTGAAATATTGAAACATAAGATCTAGGTAGTTTCTGGGTCTGCAGGTAATGGGGAGTTGGATTTTACTATCAGTCAGTGAATATCTAAGGCTGTTTTTAATAGTTAAAATAAGTAAAAATTATGAGCTCTGGCTAGTTAGCTAAGTAGCTCTTTTTCTAGTCAAAATATATTTGGTCATAATTACTTAGGGAAATGCAAATTAAGTAATTTATTCAGAAGTACAAATTGCAAGTGATGACTTCCCTGAAAACTCAAAAAAAAGGGTGATACTGTCTGGTGTCATATTCAGGATTTATAAAAATGTCTAGCATATATTTAAATGTTACCTAAAGTTGACGTTTAACAGAACAGATAGTTTCCTCAGCTGACACAAATTAACTGGTTTCTGAAGTTGTTCCTGTTTCTGAAGTCAGCTCTTTATTAAATTCATATTGGAATTGGTCGTTAAAATAAGTCTTCAATGATGTGAGAATTAGGTCAGAATGCTTTTCCTTCATTTGTTGTTCTTTTTTTTTTTTACATTTTGATGTTAATCATTGTAGACTGATTACTTGTGATACACTTTGTAAAATTTCCTCAGTGATTCAAAGTGTTACAGAAAACGTTGCCAGTTGTTCCTGCACTTTTCATCTGTGGTGTTGGAGCTTTCTAGGAGAATTCAAATGTCATTGCAGTTTCATAACCTGCAGTTCTCTGTGAACTCTCTAACTGCTGAAATACTGTTGAATCATGAATCCTGAATCTGTATTAATATTATTAAATTCATTTATGGTGACAACAGAGATAATTCTGGACATGCACTCACGGAGTATTATGATGTGCCTGTTATCTTAATCATATTTAAGTACTTCAGCTGAATTTTGTGTCGCCTGGCATTTTTTGTACTGCTCTGACAAATGCTTCAAGGGGAGAACACTTTTAAAACACTCAGTATTAGGAAACAAATGCAACTAATTGGTAGTTCTTTGCTATTTATTGCTGGGAACTGAAGTGTTCCCAGAGTCATGCTGCCAGAGAAATCTGAGATGAACAGTAGAAGTCCCCGACTGACAGTGATGTGGTGTGTCTGTGCTCTTACGCAAAGCAGGATGGGTGCTCTGATGTTGCAGCTGAGCAGTCTGCGTGTGCAGAACCCTGAAAAATGTGACTCTGCTGTAGGCATTTACAGTTTGTAATTCACTCCTGTAACTAAGCATTGAGCAACTAGTATTTCCTAATGACTATGATGAGACAAAACTGTTGTTCTTCATTAATGCCAAGGGAACAGGGAATCTACTGGAAATTCCCATAACTAAAAAGCAACAAATTGGAATATCTTATGAAGTGAACAAGTCACAACCATGGCTTCAAGTGACACATCCTTTCCATTTGTGATTTTAAACTACCTTCTGGATAAGGAAAAAATAGGGAGAGAGACATTTGGAACAGAATTTGTTGTGTGCTATGTATGGTTCGCAGAAACTAGGAGGGAAGTGACTGCAGTGAGCCAAGACAGCAGCACGGCAGGCAGAGCAGTGTGATACCTTCATGAATCACTGCTTAAAGGCCAGTCCCAACGCTTGCAAGCAGTGTGAGGAGTGACCAGTAATAGCTTCCTAGCAGGAGAAGGATTTCACTGGCTTGTGATTACACCATCTCACAGGGGTGGCCGTGCAGCCCTGCAACCTGAGCTGGCCCTTCTTGAATTTCAATGTCTAGAGCGCTGCTATTTCAGACAACTGCGTGTTTGAATGTGTGCCTACATTAACAGCTGCTCATGTGGAAGCCAAACTGGTTCCTCTTGTACAAGGATCCCTCTGCACATAGGTTAGCAAAAGAAGTTTTACCAAATGTGAACAGAAGCTCTTTGTAAAACATTAAATATTTCTGGTGTATTAAATTATGTTTATCTAAATATCAGAAGGCAGGAATCCAGATGAAGGATCAAGTATACGCAATAATATCTCATTTTTCTTTGCCAAAGAAAAAAGAACAAATAACATTCTCTTAATGCAAAGCAAGAAGAAAATCACAGTAAGTTTGTTTTGATCTGTAGAATATGAATTCCTTAATAAGCCAAATTCCTTAGTATGAGGGGTTTTTCAAAGAAATACTCTGGCAGGTAAGTTTTCTAAAAGAAAAGCTGACATAGCCTTGCAGGGGTGCAAAGGTAGTAATGTTTAAAGGCTGTCTGGCTTAATGAAGTGTGCATACTGAAAACTAGGTAGTAGAGTGAATTTTTGCTGGGATGTAAGAATTGAAATGCCATATGTTCATCCTCATATTGTTGTTGTCTCATTGCAGGCTGAACATCTGGCTTGGTTTGTTTGGCTACAGATATTTTCAGACAAAAATAAAGTGTGTGGATATCAATAGGTTTCAGCTGGCAAGACCAGTTTCTGTAGACGACATGAAGGGTAATGAAGTATCCTATTGAGAGTCATGACAGCTTGTATGTGGACTGCACAATCCTGCCAGATGTTTTCCTTACAGAACTGGTGGTTTTCTCATTTATGGTACTGATTTGAACCCTTGTGTCAGTCAGTGAACACCAGTGGTGAACACAGGGCTTGAACTGAAGGCCGTTCTCAAAGTTTTTAATTATAATGGAAGTCAAAGCTTTATTCTTTCTTTCAAAGTTCAAGGAACTTTTTTTTTTTTTAATCTAATGTTTACTAGAACTACAGCCTGCAAATGTACACAGATAATGAGCATGTAGGTGTCCTTACTCTGTGCACTCCTATGCCAAAAGGGTATTTAGGAATAGCAAAAAAGACCTCCAGTGAGATCAGTTTGAAATAAGTCTGATTTAAGGAATTCTGGTGTTTGTAATTTGTCATCAGATTGGTATTTACTATACTACCAGTTCTGTTTTTATTTGTTGTGCTGACTTAGTGACATATTTTCTTGGTCCTGGTGATAGAAGAAGGGTAGATAACATCATCTACCTCTCAGAGGTGTGCTTCCCCCACGGAGCACCATTACTTTGATAGTAAGTCAATTTGTCAGTTTAAAAATGTCGGCTCTCTTTGGTTTTTAGAGTTATGCTGTCTGTTTTGCAAAGTGAGAAGCTCATTTGCTAGTGTAGTACAGTTTGTTTAGTTAAACACTTGGGTTTTTGTCCCATTTTTCACGTGAAATTCAACACTGGTTAGAGGAACTATTGGCCTTGGCTTAACTTTGTCCTCTAGAACAACCAAGGAGGTGGAAGTGGAAGAAACACTTGGGAGAATTAAAAGACGGTGTGGCAATAAAGCTGGAAAGGTGTCTATTCACAGCATTTTCAGGCTTTCCAGGACCCTGGGGATTTTGTATTGGCCATTCTGAATCATTCTACCCAAAGGACAATAATTTTGCAGAAACTTTAGGCCATTATGTATGTTCTGAAATTCAAAGGTGTATTTTGAAAACTCGTGTCTTCTTCCAAGAAACAAACTGTGCTCCAGTAGAACAATTAGGAATACTTTATATGCATTTTTAAGCCAAGAAAGTAATCTTAACTGCAAGTCAGTTTTTAAATCTTAATTAATGTAAGGGTACAAGGCCACGGACTTCACCTCCTGCCAGCACGCAGGCACTTGCTACTTCAATCTCAATGTGCTTCCTTGCCATGCCCTGGCACTAGTGCTTGCATACCTCTGACCCCATGGGCTTATACTGGGAAGCTGTGTGAGGTAGCCCTAACAGAAATTTACTCTCACTCCCACTGCATTCTTCCTAATTCTGCCCCTTCTTGTAATTTCATCTTCTGTCCTCCACTCCATGCCTCTGTTATGCTTCACTTTGGCTTGAGATTTACCCCATTTCATATGCACTGAGGATTCTGCTCATAAAACACACTTCTTCCCTGTAAGTTCTTTCAATTTTTTATCTTTATTGCTTATAGCACACTATCCCCCATCTTACTTGAGCCATTGTCATTTCCAAGGTATCTTTATTTGCCTAGCTTTGTCTAGAGTGACAGCCCTTTATGGGATGGAAGAGACCATACTTGAAGAGAGGGTTAACAGTTGGCTCCAGTTCACTAGTTCACTGCTGTCAGTAGTAATCATCTTTTTAATTTAGACTTTCCTGTAATAAAGATACAAGAAGCTAACCTTGTTGTGTGAGCCTTGTTTTCAGTTTTACTTCCCTTCTTTAATGCTGTAGTTAATTCTTCTGTTACTTTTATTAAATCAAACTGAGTGTGTGGATTACTTCACTTGTCAACAGAAAATGTCCAAAATGTGACCTGTGAACAAGCTGAACTTGGTTTAGGTCAGAGTGGATGTAAGGAGTCTGTGCACTACTTGTGAGACTGGATAGTGGGACTGGAAGGAGACCACTCTCTGCTTCATGGAACAGGGTGTTTGTTGTAGTCTCTGGACATTCGTAGTGCACAGCAGCAGCACAGATCAACATACAGGGATGGCCTAGGTTTACCACCATTCTTTTGGCTATGGCTTCATAATAGACAAATGGAGGATGCTGAAATAGCCTCTGGAGTGGACACACAGCACTGCAGATGCTCCCCTTCTGCTGGAAGTGGTGTAGGACATAGCCTGTCAAGGCCAAACCAGATGTCAAGAGGTGAGACCACTGTGGTTCCCAGTCACCACCCAGAGTCTGTGAGCTGGCAGAACCAGCTGCATGGCTACCCAGCTTTGTGAACATACCATGGCATTTGTGGCTGTGCCCTGTCACTTCACAGAAGAGACAAGGATTTGCACCCAGTGCCACCGTGGGGAGGAGAGGAAGTGGAGCCAGTGCCGTGTAGTCTGCGCTCTCTGCATGGCCAGCTTGGAGGCCACACACCATGTGTGAGAGCCACTCATGCACAGCACAGATCATATTTTCTTCATAAAAATATTTCATTTAAGTAACTTCCCCTGGTTTGGGTAGGTTATGTTTGGGTAGGTTATGATCTGAGTTTCAGTGTGACTTTTTGGCGCATGAAGAAAGAATGCTCAAAGTAATGGATCAAAAAGAGTAAGGAGAAAGATTCACAGAGAGATTAGTAACTTCCTTAGAAACTGCAGATGTTTCTGAGGAAAACTGGGCAGACACAGACATGCTGCAATGCTCCTGGCAAAAAGAAGAGTTTGGGGGGAAGTCTTTTCCTTCTTCCAGTTACAGATACCTAAGTGTAATTTTACCAGAGCTCTCAAAGTGAGCAAAATATTCCTAGTTTTATAACAAGAAATATTAGCAAAATTTGAGTTCTTTCTCTTGGCTGAAACTAGTAAGATTCTTAATGTGAATTTTATTTGCAACATTATTTAAGATGTTTCTATATACCGGGTCTCAGAAGTCAGTTTCTGAAACAGTAATGCATAGTAGGAGTAGTGTCTGGCTCTGACTTAACTACCCACAGAGTAAGTTTAGAATGTCAGGTTCTAAATTAAGTATCAGAATATGTGATTTCTCCATCTATTTTTTACATGTGAGTATGGGATCAGGAGCTTTTCCAGCTGCTTGACTTTAACCAAAGTCAAGTTCAAACAAGGCCATTGTTCTTTAATCTCTAAGGGGGTTTTTGTTGATACTTTGTCACTTGACTCTCAGTACCAACCTCTCTTTCAGTACTTGAGAAAGATTGTTGCAGGTACTTAATTTTAATCTGCCAGCAATAGGTTGGGATTTGTCCCATGTCATAAAGTGTGTAAATGTAAATGAGGTGCAGTCAGAAAAGGGAGAAGGCAGTTTGCAGCTTGAACCACTGTGTGCATTAAGGCCTCTGCAAGTCCTGTCTGATTATTCAGGTAGCTGTGTCAGGTTGAGCAACTCCCTTTGTTTACCTATAAAAGGAAATTAACTTTTTATGGATGGAGACTCTGGATGGAATGGAAATGAATTCTTTATTCCTGCTCCAGATTCCAGATGGTCTGGTTGTAGTATTGTCACGTAATCAGCACTTCCTTTCACACTTGTCTTGGTTAATGTCTGACAAAAGGTCTTTGAAATTTCAGGGTCAGTTCCATTTAATTTTCTTGGTTTTCTAAAAATGGTTCATCTTTAAAACAACTAAATTAATATTTAAATTCTTAATTTGCTTAAAACAGGTTTGGGTTTTTATACGTATTCCAGTACGGACAGATAGGTCCAACTCTGAGGAGCAGACTTACATAATATAGAGCAGTAGCATAGAAATAGTCTTCAAGAAGCTGAAATAACAGTATCACTGCTTGTTTCTTACGGTCTCCTGGCTGCCAATATCCACATGGAAGGGAACAGTTCTGGCTTCTCTGAACTTTTCAGCTACATTGGGATAAACCTCCATAAACTTCATTTGAAATCTCAGACACATATTAGATTTCCTTTGTACTGGAAATCTCGTGACATAAAGCTGTTGTGTTTATTTTAGTTTTGTTAAAAACGCTGTCAGGACAATTTCCCTCATGTTCTTCTAGTGCTTCTGTTCCTGGCTAACGCACTGATGAGGTATGACACCTTGAACAGAAGTTGACTTGTGTTTTTTAAACAGTGGAAAACTTTTTTTTTTTTTTTTAGAATTAATGCTTACTTTTTTTTGTACCTTTTGTTCCTTCTGATTCCTCTTGTCCCTTAAGAGTTTGATGGAAATATGCATTCCACAGTTAATCAGCATGACCTGCTGGACCGAGCAGAAGGCAGATTTGGGAGTTATAAATCCAAGGACTTACTTGCTGTGTGGCCTTAAAAAACTTAACCTCTGCTTCTCTGCCAGTAAAATCAGAATAACTTACAATATTTGAGCGATGTTGTCATTAACATGCATAAACAGTCTTTAAAATTAATACTGGTACTGATAGCCTGTAGGGTTTTTTACTCAACATAATTATATTCACTTTACCCAATATATTCATGACAAAGGAACATAAATTCCTTGATACGTCAATTAATAATCACATTGTTAATCATTATTTCTTTAGCACTCTTAGGCATGCATGAATTGCAGACAAAAGCTCTGATCTTACATCATTCTCCAGCTGAGACTTCTGCTGTGTGTGAAGTCCCATTGATTTCAGTGGCTGTGGGCAAAAGTAATTGGTGTCCAGAGAAGATTTAGATCCAGTATCATGGACAAGGATGGAAGACCTACCTGTTTTCAGCTAGACATAATGGAAATGAAACAAGATTAAAACAGAGAGGCCAAACCAAGTGTTTGCCATTTCTTAGTTTCTAAGAAATTCATTCCCTGTGTCACTGCCTCTGACTGAGGTTCAGTGTAAGCAGAGTAGGAAGGATTGTGAACAAGACACTTCCCTTTCTTCTTTCTGGTGAATGTAGGGGGATCTCACATTTCCCTGTTGAGCAGGGGATCAGTTTTCATTGTGGAAACAAGTTTGGCAGCAAGAGGATGTATGAGCTATGGAATCAGAGCTTTGGAAGGTCTTCAGTGACATTTCTCCATTCTTAGCACATCGTTTAATGACAGCACTTGATGGCCAGATCCTAAATCTAGCATTCAGTCTCAGAAGTCAGGCCAGACACTGCATGTTTGAATGCAAGAAGCTGGGAAGTGCTCTCCAGCCATGTCTCGGACTAGCTGTGGAGCTACTTTGCTCAGACTGCTCCAGTCCCACAGTTGAGTTTGTAAAAAGGAGCTGTTTTATTTCCTGTAGCACTTCGAAGTCCCATCCATTCTGCTCACTGCGTTTCCAGTCCAGGCAGTCACACAGGATCGTATCTTAAAGGTCTTATTCAGTTCTCCTGCAGCCCTTGGCAGCACCTGGTCCTGTGCAATAGACGTCAGGGCCAAAACTCCTCACAGCATTAGAGGAAACGAGCAGTCTGTTCTCAGAGCTGGAGCCCAACTTGGTATCCAGCTGGTATCCAGAAGGAAGAAGCTTGGGAAATTTCAAGGGAAAAAGAAAATTAAACGCAATCAAGAATCCACTGAGAGACAGGAGGGAGGAAGAGTAAAGGGAACTCAAGGTACTGATAGAGGCTTGTAAGGCTTTATTTTGACTGTGAAACTCATTGTTTTCACCACCGCTGTGCACAGTGTTGGACTGTGGGGAAAAAAACACCACTGTTCAGGGTGCAGCATTGTGAAAAGCTGCCTTGAAGTGTCACCCTAACTTTGGGGAGGCTCTTGGTGCAACATCAGACACTTGTCTGGTAGGAAACAGCAAGACTAAAATATATTCTTAGTGCTGCAAGACGTATGAGTTAAGCAGTCTTAGACCTCATGCATAAGCTGTGTTGTTTCTATTTTCTGTTGTGTTGTACTTGAGAAAGTCCTTTACCATATATTTTATTGCACTAGGTTGAGGCAAGATCAAGTGTGAACCCCTCTCCTTAGATGTTCATGTTGAAGCCTGTGTTGGCCACATTGACCACTAAGAGGTCTGTTGCTTACAGTGATTGTTAAATTTAAAAATAATAGCAATTCTGATTCTGCCTCTGCAATCTAAGGTCTATCTTCCTTTGGAGCAGCTGAATCCTTTGCATTCTCTTACTTGGCTGCTTGCTCATCTCCCATGAGAATAAACACAGAGTTTAAGGGAATTTCCCATGTGGAAACTCCCTGTTCTTCATGAGAACACTGGGTGCAGCATTAACTGTGTGCAACAGCCACTTCGCTTTATTTTTGGTCTAGTTTCTTTTTCTTTAGCTTCATTATCTTTCTTGGGGAGGAGAAAAAAGGTGAGAAAAGGATTTACTGACCCATTATTAGTTGTCCAGATTCCAATCTGACTTTCTGCACTGTAAATCCAGAATAATTCCACTGAAGCAATGGTATTGCTCCAGCTTTCCACTGTGGAATTGCCCATCTTATTGTCCTGAAGCTCATTGTACATAGAGATACCCAGTAGAGACTGACAAAGTTGTCTAAAAACCAATAATGTCTCTTTCCAGCTGTGAGAATTGCAGGCAAGTTTCCAACCATTCAAAGCTCAGAAAAAAATTTTTGGATATGGGCAGCTCATCCATTCACAGAAATACTGGTATGCCTCAGCAGGGCAGCTAACTTAGGACAAGCAGCTATGCAGTGGACTTTGTCTTAGCAGTTCAGTGATATGTAAATATCTGATTATAGTTTATGATAGAAACACAAAAGGGTGGGAATATTGATTGACAGTTACTCTGGGAATGGGGGAAGAGATGGATAAGCCAGGTGACATTGCTTGAATGCTGCAACTGACAGACTCTAAGAATCATTAAAACCCTGTGTAAAGTGTAGATTCCTCTTCTAAACACAAGATTAACTTCTAAAGACAAGATGAACTGTTTTATATTGCCAAATACTCTTCAAGGAGTTGTTATAATTTGTAAACAAACAAATATCTTAGCTATTACAAATCACCAGGCTGGGCAGATTTTAGTCTCTGTATCCCCAAGTCACCCTGCTGTACTCTCCAGGTGAAGGCACACTCCTTTTATTCTGCCACAGCTGGGTTGTTGTTTTGTTGTGTTTTTTTAATGAACCAGCTCTAAGATGAGATGCTGTCGGGGTCCCTTCCCTCCTGCCGTGGGGTCCTGGGAGAGGGGCCTAGGGTTTCCCTAGCCCCTGGTCAGCCTCGTTCCCCAGTGGTTGTTTTGTGTTCCCCTGCACGGGCAAGGACCCTC